>NC_142829.1:10710335-11020485 GCF_057945365.1 Rhopilema esculentum
AGGCTTTCTTTTGCTCCTATTTCAAAGCATCACTTTTTAATGCAACACAAATTTATTGCTATTTTACTGCTGTAGTCACCAGCAGAGACATATCACCAAAATCTGTTCTTATCATTTAATGTGAGATTTTCTCTGCTAGCAGAGACTTGCAACAACAGCGATAGTGCATGCTGCTTGCTCCAGTTAGTTTCTGAAAAAATTGAAGATCTTACCTGGTTCCATCCCCAAATTAAAATATTCTAATAGATAACTGCGAAATTGGCAAAAATAAGAAAGAATAAATCAATGGTTTTGAATTCAGTGCTTGTCAAGCTGTTCCATGCCCTGTGCTGAAAATGCAGAAACAATAGGCAGCCAGAAAACAGCTTGATTATGTACAGCTTTCACACTAATGTGATACCATTTACCAAGTTCCAGGTGCTGTTCTGATCAAGTTCAATTCGTGTTCTAAGCTAGGATTTTGTCGTTCTTTTTCACACACATATTTCCAGAATTTTTATTTCCATGCTCTGGACTGTCTTCCAATTTTTAGATGTGTCAGTAATCCAAAGTGCCCTTGCTCGATTCAGGCACCCATATGTTTGATTTAGAGGGAAAAGAATGGATGAAACTACCAAAATTGTGAAGATACATTTTTCATTGAAATGTTAATTGTTTTCTAGGACATAAGTTCCAAATTTATGTAGGAAAACCGACTGCGTCTTCAAATTTTTATTGAACAACATAAAAGTATCACTTTCAATGTAATGAAGTTTATCAAACAATTGAACTTTTTGCATGCTGTTGTCTTTTTTAAGATTGTTGTGTTTTTGGTTCTATACAACAACATAAAGCATTGGAAAATTTATGTTCAACTTTCGAGGGTAATTTGTCTTTAAGTTTGTGTATTTCTGAATTTATTTATTTATTTTGTGATTTAATTATTAATTTAATAATGATCTATCCCAGTGAATAGCGAGCCCTGTTTAAAACTAGTGAAATCGTCATAGTGGAATAACTGGAATAAAAACCACACTTTGTGAAGGCGTAAGTCACAATTTGAATGGTGGCTGAAACAGTTTATTCCATGTTGCCTAAAAGTATTGTCAGCTTACATATATGTTGCTTTATTTACAGGAAATTTCTCGCGAGACTCTTCGAGCAAACCGTGATAAGGAGTTTGGTGTAGTCCTCGCTACCTTGATGTCTCTCACACAAATTTCTGGTGGGAAGTCCATTAAAAATCTCGCTCCTGGCAGCTTGCAGTATTCAAGAGGAGGCAGCCCAGGATCAGGGTCAACTTCACGCCTAGTTCGCAATGAGCAGGCCTCGCAAAATCAAAAGTTATTTGGGCACCCATCCACACAGGTATGGAACCCTAGCAGTTCAAACCCAACCAGCACAAGTAGTGTGTTTATTAAAAGTACTGCTGTTCCACCAGGTCGATTAGACAACAGGAGTGGTTTTGTGCGCGGGCAGGGTATTGATTCTTCACTGAAAGTCAGCTCTGTTATGAGCAATGAGCCTTTGAGAGTTGAAAGGGGGCAGTTTAATGTCAGCGAAAGAAAAATATCAGAGACATCATTGAATAACTACCCTGAAGTAAGACTTAGACAAAACAGGCCCAGCAATAGAGATTCACAGAAACGATGGTCGGCAGATGTTCTTCAAAAGACTAAGGCTTTTGATTTACCAAATAAAAGAAATTCTTTAGCGTTTGAAGTCGGAGATCGAAGATCGCCTTTTGACATTCCAAATAAACCCCCTCCTCCATACCCCGGCTTCACTCAAACCCACACACAACAAGAGCCAAGGTTTGATCAGTGGGTGGGTTTAGGTAAGTTGCCTTCAGGAAATGGAAATATAAAAAAGATTGCAAGCATGGAAACGATTGCGAAAATCGGGACAGAATCACCAAGAATTAACAGTCCGGTTACGATTGTCAGTGACAACAGAAAACAGTTCCTGAACGGAAGTGAAATGCAGACAGTACCACAACCTGATGTGTCTGCATATTCAAATATAACATTAAGTAAGCAGTATCAGTTAAGAGATCCACCACCGTACCATTCTCATTTGCCTTTGAAGAGGACATACAGTCCCAACGAAAGAACAAATGCGTCTGTTGCACCTCGGCATTATCCCGCTTCTACTTTAAGTCAGCAGGTACAATCTTTTCCCCATTCAAATGGACCGCAAATTGTTACTGTAGACAGCGCATTCATACCGATCAGGCAAGACAACTTCCCTGAAAATACATCAAACAGCGGGCCAGATGAGATTTCATTGTCACGTGGATCACCTCCACCCTATCCTGGATTGGAATCACGTTTAACGGCAAAAGAAAAACGATTTTCTTATGCGTCTGATGTAGATTCAGGCACATCCAGCAAACGTGCTTCTGCAATATTCGCAGATGGATCCACTCAGTCCGACTCTTCTGGAAGCACGTCTCCTACTCCTGAGGCGATAGAAAGCCGTTGCTCTCCCCTGCCGATGACCAACTCACCATTCCACACGCTTGTCATTCATTCATCTGAAACAGAGGCTAAAGTGGATGAAGATACTGCCAAATATGAGAAGGAGCCAGTAAGTTCCCGTCTAAAGGGTTGCTCGTCACAAGCATTCAAGTTTTACATGGAGCAGCATGTAGAAAATGTTCTTAAATCACAGCAGCTTAGAGAAAAACGTAGAAAACAGCTGGAGATTGAAATGAGACGAGTAGGTCTGTCTGAAGAATCTCAAACAGAGATGAGAAAAATGTTAGTGCAAAAGGAATCGAATCATATTCGAATGAAGCGATCTAAAATGACTCGTTCCATGTTTTCCAAAGTAAAGACTCTGGGCATGGGTGCTTTTGGAGAAGTTGCTCTTGTTAGAAAGATCGATTCGAATGCACTGTACGCTATGAAAGTGCTCAGGAAAACAGATGTGCTTCGCAGGAATCAAGTAGCACATGTCAAAGCAGAGAGAGACATCTTGGCAGAGGCAGACAATGAATGGGTCGTTAAGTTGTATTATTCGTTCCAGGATAGTAATAATTTATATTTCGTTATGGAATACGTGCCAGGAGGGGACCTTATGGCACTTCTTATTAAGAAAGGGATATTCAGCGAGGAATTGAGTAAATTTTATACAGCAGAACTTGTTTTAGCAGTAGAGTCAGTACACAAAATGGGATTTATTCATCGCGACATTAAACCTGACAATGTGCTTATAGACCGAAATGGACACATAAAGTTGACTGATTTTGGCCTTTGTACTGGTTTTCGATGGACCCATGACTCAAAGTATTATCAGCAAGACCCTAATCACGCAAGGCAACCGAGTATGGAGCCAGAAGGGGGATGGGAGAAGATGCTTGACGATGGTCAATGTGACTGCGGAGACATCATCCGGAAGTTTGATTTATGTAAGCCATTGGATAGGAGGGCAGTGAGACAGCATATGCGTTGTCTTGCGCATTCATTAGTCGGAACACCGAACTATATAGCACCAGAGGTATTGCTTCGTATACCATACACACAGCTATGTGACTGGTGGTCAGTTGGTGTTATTCTTTATGAAATGCTGGTTGGACAGCCGCCGTTTCTTGCAAAATCTCCAGCTGATACTCAGATGAGGGTAGGTTTTTTGTTTTGATAGTCAAAAGCTGAAAATTATTTCTAATTATCCTTTAGTAGAATACTTACTTTTTAAAATATCCAAGTTCTCGTTTTCTATGTAGCACATTTCTTAGAACCTCAGTAAAATTTCCTGTTTTGTCGCTTTTTCTGGACTTCTCCTGCCTTTCTTGCAATGCCTCATGTAAACAGACAAATATTTTCTGTGTTTTCAAGGGCCGTGTCCAAAAACATCCCTCATTTCATCTCTCTTTTTTGATGCATCAAGGTGCAATTACGTACCTATTTTTTCTGAAACTGAGTGAAGCCGCCAATTCGAAAACTTTTATTCGATTGCTTGTGACAATAACTGTTTAGTATAGCTGAGTTAATATCTTTCTCTATTCAGTATACCTGTAGATGTTTGCAAATTAGAATGAAGCCGTGCTCGGTATCTGTATCAAGCTAAAAATAGATTTCGGGCTGGTGATAGGCAATATATACTAACATTGAAAGCATCTTTTTGTTGGCAGGTTGTTCACTGGCAAAGTACATTGAGAATTCCGCGTCAAGCAAAAACAAGCTCCCATGCTGAAGATCTAATCTTGCGGTTATGCACCGGGGCTGAAAATCGCATTGGTAGACAAGGAACGGATGAGATCAAGAAGCACCCCTTCTTCAGCGGTGTTGACTGGGCTAATTCGTTGAAAAACAAACCCCCGCCTTACATTCCAAAAATCAAACATGCCACTGATACTTCCAATTTTGACTCAGTTCCCGAAAAGGACACTATGAATGAGGGGGATGACCCTTATGACGAAGAGAAGCGGAAAATATTAGAAAAGGCTCCGCAGCATGCTTTTTACGAATTTACCTTCAGAAGGTTCTTTGATGAGGGCGGTCATCCCCAAGCGTTGTGCATTGAAGAGGACACATTTGTAAACCCACAGCAAGAACAGAATAGCTGTAATGTCCCAAACAATAAAAGAAGTGTGACAACGAGTGACAAATCCGTTCCTGTACCAAGTAAAGTTGCAGCACCTCCATTTAATCAACCGAAACTGGAAGATAAGGCCCCAGTGTATGTGTAGCAGGTCACTGCAAGTCTTGCTGAAGTCGTGTACTTAATTGTAAGTCATCAGAAATGAATTTTTGGGAAACTTTGGCTTTATCAACTCTTCAGAACACGCAAATTGTACAAAAATGGTACTTTCTTTGCAATAAAAGGGGAAGAATGAAGCGTAAAGTAAAAATGATTTGGTTCAAGAGGGCATCGTTGCAACCCTTCTGTAATCATTCTAGTATTAAAAGTAGTTTATTTGCACTTTATTTCGCCTACTCGTATAAATGTACCCTTTGCTGCTTTATGAGAAATTCATTGCAAATACTAACCTACAAGATGATTAATCTTATATGTTTCATTTTACAGAGGACTTGCTGCCTCAACAGTCTTTGCTTTTCCGTCTACTCAATGATTATTAATGAAGTTTCATTTCGCCAACTTCAAGCGGAGGGTTTGTCTCGTTTGATTTTACAAGACAGAACAACCCTGTTCTATGCTTGTAGATCTATTACACCTAGTTATGAACTCTTTTGATATTTTTAGATCAAGGAAATACGAACAATAATAATCAGTATCATATTAGCTACACAGTAGCCCTAGCAAAATAGTGTAGCATTTCCCATGATGTTTTTGGGCTTTAAAGCTACCCATGTTATTCAAAATGCCTTTGTCGAGTGTTTCTTGCCATTAACAAATTAACGTGTAGCAAACAATGCATGAATTGTACAGTCAGATTTAGCATGCAATTTTATACAATCCTAATACCTGTACATGTGTCATATAACGTTTTCGTCATAAATTTGAACTGTTAATTCTGATGTTTATCAGGTGAATTTTCAATGTATTTTCAAATAATTTTGATTTGAAATAATCTATTTTGTATACATATTTAATAACCAGTAGAACATACCCCATATTGTGGGAAAATGTTTGTTTATCAAGCTCAGTGAATCTGCAATGACGTATACAACCAAACTAGACAACCATTGCTTTGTGACCGACCGCCGGTCCTGTAGCCGACCGTAAATGCTTATCTCAATTCGTAGCATCATCATGGAGAGGGTGAGCATCGAGGAATTTCATTAACGCTTTTGGTAAACAATAGATGTCATTGGTATCGCAATAAATGCACACGTCAGCCGCCTGAAAGCTGGAATATGAAAATGTACCTCGAAATTTTCCGTCTTATTTTCATTAACCTTGAGATGTCGCATCGGATAGAACCTCTTTTTAATGCGATTGCATGCCAATCCCATCATACTACTTGCATTCAGGGGCCCTTCATTCTACTTTTACGTCTATACTCGCGCCGTACAGGCCCCCTTGACCACAGAAGCAGCATCCATGGGGAAGGAAGCCTGTCAGCCCCTGAACAACAGCAATACGGTATGCTTAATCTGCTTTGCGTTTTCAATTTATGAGTTTATGCGTGGAAGCTTCAAACTTGTATCATCAAGAAATACGCAGCAGAGCTAGGCAAGCAGTTACGGATCAATTTCAATTTTACACATCAATGATGTCATAATTTGTTTTACCTTTGTACGAGTGTAGAAAGTGCTTGTTGGAACATTTTATAGGAAAGTCATCAGTTCAGAGTTCTAAAGAACTTTTGCGAAAGATTTAGTTATCATGGAAAGCATTTAGAATATGTACTCTTAGAAATGTAAAGAACAAAGTTTCTCTTGGTAGCTGCTTGTCAAAAATTATCTAGCCTTAGAAACAAAGGGATTTCTCCGGGAAAATATCATCGTTTAATACGATAAAATTGAATTGACAGAGGGCGTTGTGAAGTAGAGACGAATAAAGGCAAACAGTAAGTTTTTTGTCACAACGCGACTTACAGTACTATAATGAGCAAACATTCTTGATAGTTTGTGCGCCCTAATCACCCAACAAGCAATACGTGAATCATTCAAGCGCTCAATACAGCTGCATTAAGAGAGGAGACAGCAAACCGTTAGAAGTGATTTTCATTTAGGCGAGATATTCTTAACCAGTTAAGAGAGCAATGATTACAATGTACTTCTGCCAATGAATAGTAAACGTTGAACGTCGAACTTCAACGATCGAATTTGACAACTAAACTTTAGTTACAACTCTTGCAACCCTATTGTACAATCGTCTTGGTTATAACATAAAAAATCGTTTAATATCGAGGCAGAAATCTTTTATTTCTTCAAAATATTGAACCAAAATTAATCGCTACACTATGTTAGAATTTCGTAATGGGGATTCAAATTCATCGCATTGATTTAATCGAGCTAAATGTCTCAACATTCCTAGTATTGATAAGGTTTAATACATTCAGGACACTTTTTGTCATTCTTTTTCACAACAAATGCAGAATAAAAGTGATAACTCCCAAAATTAAATATGGAAGGCCCTAGTGGTGCACGATCTAAACAGCTAATGTTTATACGTCATACATGCCTTTAAGGACCATTTAACTACATGTCCTACTTCCCAAATATGAAACGAGTAAGGCAGAGGAGCGGGAAACGCTTTCTATAATATTTAAATATAATACAATATTTAAAAGTTCTTAGTAAGAGACTTTTAAATAGAGATGAACTTTTGATAACCTGAAAATTATAAACAACGCAAATAAGCAAACTAGGCAAAATTCTTTGCCACATTCGGGATCATATGTGAATGTATACCTCCAGCATTGTTCCGTTACTCTATCGTGTTAAGTTCCTAAATTTATAGGTTATGAGTTATCCAAATTACGACAGTTGAACAATGGCCACTTTCAAACACACAATAGAATGGTTACTAAGACAATCGAAATTCTCTTTAAATCAGATCAACTCTCTTAAATGGACTTTCTTCTTTCTTAATTTTTAAAACATTAAAACTGCTATAGTTAAGTAGTATATTATTAACAACACCTTCTGCGAGATAATACTTTTTGGCAATCTTTTCTGGTGTCCATTCTTGAGGGTCATGTCTCCTTAAAGAAAACATTTCAAAAATTTGTTCACAAGTTACTTTGCCAGGCACTAATCTTTGACCTTCGTTCCTCGATGATAGGCTCGTCAAACTATCGTATGGCACCTATGGTAGAAAAGACTCGTGACAGATCTACGTTACATCAAAAGTGTTGCAGATACAAGAACTTGTGTTTCAAATCTTCAAACAATTCTCTCAGACGCAGGTTACAGCTTTCCGGCATTTATTTACTCTGTTTTTTATGCATTGGCAGCTTGGCTGCGATGACTAAAGTAATTTCATCACAAACAACAAAATAACTCCAAGGAATAAAAATTTTCACCTTATATTCATATTGACACAGCCAAAGAGAATACATATTAGGCAACTTAAAAAGAAAGTCATAAGAAAGATGTATGAAACCCAATAAGCAAATTGAGGTTACGGTAAACGTTTTCTGGATAAAAACATACCAAAGTTGAAACTAATAGACATTTTGAAAATGGAAAAAATCCCATGTAAACGAAGGTTTCAATAATTTCTTTATCAAAACTTTAAGTTGAGGTCTGAAAATCGCTTGACCTGTTAAGCCGATTATTGTTGCTTTGCGGTTGTGGTCGCATGTCTCATTTACAATGGCACACCCATGCATCCCATGTACGGCTGTGTTTATTTAAACAGGCTTATTGATCTTAAAGCTTTAAATGACTTGACCCGGATTACACTGTGGTTTACGAGTGTACCTTGCAAGCAGTGGCGGCTTTAAGGGGGCTCCAGGGGGGACATGGCCCCAGGCCCCGCGCTTATGTTAAAAGGGGCCCCACACCTAAGAGAAAAGATGGAAATTGTAAAGAACAAGGGCCCCGCAGATGCTTTTAGACCCGTGCCCCGCAGTCCCTAAAACCGCCACTGCTTGCGAGTGCAATCAGTAAAATCCCATTTTCTTCCGACTTACAAGTCCTCTACATACAGGTACGAAAAATCTATTTTGTACCCAAGGAACCAATCGAATGGCTCAACAATTTGCACACGGCCAGGACAGATGTCAGGTCTGCAAGGTGTCTCAAAATTATTGTATTGGCTCCAGTCCATCTTTTATAGCCAAATACAGCCATGAGAGTGAAGAAAAGTTGTTTGCCAATTTTTGACAGGGTATAGTTTCAAGGGGAGGAGGAATTTAAAAAATCTGAGAAACCCTTTGGTGGCTTAGGATCTCCGCTTTCTGCTGATATAAGTCAGATTTTGATACCTCACACGCAAGGATATAAAATAGCTTTTGAAGGTGGTACACTCATTTAAGCGATAAATCTGTCTGGAAAGTATCATTTTACAATATTTGCCAATTACTTTGATATAGTTGGAATCACCACATTCTTGTGCATCGAATGATGTATAGCTTAATCTGATTCCGTTAAAAGTTTGGTTTTTAGGGAGAGAAAACCAAATATCGTGTCAAAAACGTTTACTGTAACCTTAAGAGTGGGATGACCATAAATAAAAATAGGCAACAAATCAAAATGAAAGATCCATTGCTACCAGACATTTGATACAAATATAACTTGCATACAGCTTTATTTCACTGGCAAATATCGTATCTGTTAATTGTCTTTAAAAGGGTCCTAACTCAAAATAACTTTTCTTACAACTGTCAACTTCTGGTTTGGGAGGATGAATCTACAAAACATACATTTGATCATTTCTAGATACTCATCTTTTGTAAAAGAAGCAATTTTTCTTATATTCATATAAACAATTCATATATTTCCTTTATCAATGAAAATTAAGGCAGGTATAATCCAGCATTTCTTACCTTTTCATCAACAGAGTCAACTCTTAGGTCACTAAGCAGTTTCAGGTACTCTGTATCCTTCACTTTATCAATGTCTTGTAAAACAGGATTTTCTGCAACACAATCTTACTGAATTCAATCTTACATTCTCCACAATAAAAAATGCTCACAAATTAAAGTCTGAATTGAAATAAAAACAATTGTTTCTTTCAATTTTTAACAAAAATGAGAACCAAGATATCAGTGGCAAAAATGTGGATAAAAAGTGCAATGAAACCAGCACACAGCTTATGATTTCATTTGAAATCATATTTGAAATCATTTGATAAAACCCTAGAAATGGGTCTTTCAGTAATCCAAAAACTATTAGAAGAGCCAGCATCTTCTGTTGGTCCAGCTTTGCTACAGAAATCTTTAAATCTGGTAAGGTCTCAGTTAGCTCAAGTGTTGAGAACAAGCTAGATCAATGGGCAAATAATACAAAACCAAGCTGTTGTGTTGGAACAAATACCATTATTAAGGGGCTACAGACTTAATCTTGTGTTGGAACAAAGACTTCAAGGGGCTACAGACAGAATATTCTGTATTGGCTGATTGAGAGGTACTTTTGATTATGTCTTTTTAAGGTTCTAAGGCTCATGGCTTGTAAGTATTTGCATGAAATACTCTCATGTTTCATACTCTCTATATCAAAGTTGCATTAAAGACCTTTAAAAATACATGCAATAGAAAAGTGATGCATTAACAAAACACCACCACCACAAGCTCTACACTAACAAAAATTTGTGCAAGTACAGGCAAATAGCTTGAACAAGGAACTCAATTCTGTTTCTTTAGAAAGATCAATGGTCAAAAACATTGATCCCCTTTTGAGAGACTCATTTCAAGTACTGAAATCAAATTAGGATATTGAAATATGCCTTTAATGTTGATGATGTTCTTTGTGTTGATGTGAAACAATCATCCAATACTGATAGAATTAGGATCAGCTGGAGTGCCCCCATACTGCAATTCTGATTGCAAATGGAAACATATTATGCAATAATTTATTCCTCAAAACCCACTTGTTAAGAACATTTTTTTAAAATAAAGGTTAGCATAGCATTATCTGTTATTGTCAGTAATTTGCAACCTGTACTCTTTCTTTATCATTTAGTCATGTACTAGGCGGTTTGAAAAGAATGTTTCTTTAAGTTTATTTTGCTGATGTTATATTGCAGTTTAAATAAATGGCCTCTTGTATTGTATTTATGGCTAGCTAGATGTAAGGAACTCTGCAGACTGGTGTCATACTTTCCAGTAATCATCTTGTAGGATTCTATCATGTCTCTACCATATCAGCCAGGGTGCATTTCATCTCAACTGTTTGCCGAAGGTCAAACAGGGTGCTTGTTTAGGTACACTGACAAAGAAACATCAGACAAAGAAAACTGATTAAGAGAGAAAATTGTGGTGTAAAAGTCTTTACTTTATTCTTTTCATGTCCACTATGTACGTTGCTTTTTGTCTTCAATCAAGTTTTACATACCCCCAAAAATTTTATTGCTTTGCATGCCAAACATCCCAGACTGAGAAGTTTGGTCTGTGCGGGGAATTGGTTCCCCACTCAATAAATTTTACCTTTCATTTCGCCCGCACATTATCAAGAATTTGCCATAGATTCTGTGCAAAATATTTGTTTATCTGGTCATGTTCTCCGCGAATATTCAACTATTTAAACTTCTGACTTTTGATAACAAGAAAAAACAAAAAGCAAACTAGGTCTCTTTGAAAGCCTTTGCTTCATATTCCGCTCCCCGCACGATTTCGCGGGAAACGTTTGTTATTCGCAAATTTCAAAATTATAGTTCTGGCCTTCCCTGCGCAGAAAAAATACTTTACATTCAGCAAACGCCGAAAAAACCCGAGTGTTAGCCGAAGATCTTCGGGCCTAAGTACATGCAGTGCACCCTGGCATATGAGACACGAGAGCTGTTTCATTCCTCTAACATTTTAGTGGTAGAAGTTTAGTGGATCTTCTTTGTACCTCCTCTAACATTTGTTTTCCGCTTAAGATTAATGTATTGTCTAAATTCGATTGTTGCTGTTTTAATGATAAGCTAAAAATGTATACCGTTTATAAGGTTTTGAAATGCTTGTTCAGTGGAAGGATGTCGAGGTGCATGTCGTGGCTTTTCTTTTGATATTTCTCGGTGCATCCTTGTTTCATTCATGACACTGTTCGATACAATTTTGGAAAACTTCGATCTGACGGCCCCCATCTCAACTTCTGATTTGGAATTCTGAGGGATTCTGATCAAAACTCCGGAGCTTGCTGTCTCGTCCTATTAATATAAACTCGTTTTGATTTCCAATTTCAGTCGAACTTGTGCCAAATTGAGGCTGTGTTGCCTAGGAGCTGAGAGGCCATAATGAAAAATAAACCAGAAGTTGAGACGAACCAAATACTTTCAAGTTTTATTTCTGAAGCAACCAACACTTTTTAACTTACCTTGAAGTATGGCGGCATCGCTATTTCCTTTAGCAACCCCAGGTATGAAATTGGTTTCTTCTGCTAATAATTTAATCTTGTACTTTTTCACATTGGGGTAAGTAAGAAACATGTTGACCAAAGTGCCCTTGCGCTAAAACTACTAATCCGTTAACCAACATCGTTTGTAGTTATATGTAGTTAGGTAAAGTAGGGGTGTTGTAGTGAGATTATTGTGTATCTCCGTCATGGGCCAAGCCTTTTTGGAGACAGACATTGTAAATTTTGTAGATTGTAGGTATAGCCGGATAACCAGACCCCGATTTAATCCAATTGGGGTACCGAAATGCAATAAATGTTGCCTGTGGGAGTTCCTATGTCTCCTACGTCTTCTGCTAGTTCAGCTGATAATTCTTCATTTATATTATTTTCATTACACTCATTTTTTTATAAGAAACAGGTTATAAGAAACGGGAGGCTAAATTTCTCGAAAGTTAAGAAGTAAGAAGCCTTGGTCTCCTACTTTTTTAGCCTTACCCCCCCCCCCTCCCCACTTTCAAATGCATGGCGTTGGGCCCTGGAATACAATATGAAGAAGCAAAAAACAAAATTTATAATTTACTTTTTAGAATATATCATCCTTTTTTTAGTCGAATAAAAATTGTCTTATGAAAGAACTTTATCTTTCATCGATAAAATGGAGTTAAAGTAGCTGTGTTTTTTGTAACTGAGATATGTTCAGTCTTTTTTAACCTTTTTGGTTGCAGTTTAGCTCTTATCCATATCTCCCAAACTTTCTCTACAATTTTAAGAGCGTTAAACAACACAATTGCAGCTAAACTCAGTCAGAGCAAAAGTTCACTGGTTGTTGTGTAATTAGTTGTATAGTATAATTTGTGGAATTGAATATGAAGCGTTTTCAATGTAGGTAGGGTGAAAACACACAATATGTAAAAGAAACCTTTAAACCATGGCTGATGGTGATTATGAAATAACAATGATTGTGCAACACACTAAAATACTCAACGAGAATGGTCATACTTTATACACAGGACTGCCTCCCTGGTTCCTCCTATTAACTTTCTTAACACTCAAAGTCTTAAAATTTCTTTCTCAGAAAAATAATCAGAAAATTATTAAGAACTAAGATGTGGCTGGCATAGTTAGAAAATATTTCAAGTTATTGTTTTTATTCAGCAGTTTTAAATAACTATAGAGCTAAATGCTCATATGTCAGTGCAACGAGGTCAGAATAAAAAAACTAGCTAAGAAGGCCTAAAGGGCTGGTTTTACAAATGATATAACTAAAATGATATGCATGTAATGATATCAATGCTCAATCTGATCTGTGAAACAATGTCAAGGGCATAAGAATTTTGTGAAGAATTTTTGATATGTTATTGTGAAATTTAGCTACTAGCTAGATGATGATTTACTAGATGATTTAGTTATAAAAATTTTGCCGTTTTGAATAATCAGGTTCTTTCTTAGAGAGAGTTTGGAGTTTTGGAGAACTGCTCTTTTCATTTGTTTGCTTAAGAATTGATTTATATGCAATAAGTAGTGAAATGGAAAACTTCTTTTGCAGTTCCAACTACAAAGGTATCATTTGGCACAACTTTGTCAAGGGAACTCTTGCCTCTGAAACCACCACATACTAGAGCAGGAAATGAACTTGGTCTCAGAGGCCAACCAAATTTAGGTCCAGGAGTATATAACAACAATGAGGTAATTCACAGCTTTGCTTCCTATGTCAGTGTATATAACTTTCTAAGCCTATTGCTACACATCAAACCAGCTGTGTAAAAAATCAAGCTAACCTGCAATGAAACTGCAGAAAAGTTAGGGTTGTGAATTCTAAAAGAGAATGCTCTCTTCATTTCTTTCAAGATTGCTTATTGATCAAAAGAGTACTCTGTCTTGAATAAATGATTTTTCTCTTTCCAGGTCAGCTCATTTGTTTATAAGATAGATCAAAAGCCAGTCTCTAAGAAAGGATACTCTCTTGGATCAAGAACTGCTCCAAGGTTTAATAAGGAAACAAATGTATGTTGCATGATTCCTTATCCTAAAATTTAATGTCATTTACTTAATATGTTAGCTTGCATGAAACTTATCATTTTTCTAGTCAGTCTTGTATGTTTGATGATTTTGGGCAAGAGGGACTTCAGATGATTTTATTATTTTGGGTATCACAGCTTAACACATGATTCAAGGAAAACAACCCTAAAATGGCTTCCAGTCTCTATTGTGAGACAGGTACAATCAACTCTGGTTAAAGTTACCCCCACTTTGCTGATTGGATGGATGCATAAAAATTACTCTATTGTGTTAACCAATAAATGGGAAATTTAAATGACCAGTTTAATACGTGGTGACATAGCACCTTGAAATATTTAAAACTTTAGAGATCAGCTCTGCTAACATTCACACTCTGCTAACAGTTTTCAAACAATATTTTGTGTAATTATAACCGGAGTCTACTTTCCTTAAGGTGAAAGAACAATGTGCATAATTTCTTGAGAATGGATACATAAGCTTTATATCCACATATTTTTATATCTTCAGGCAGGTATTCCTGGCCCTCCTTCATATCAGCCCATTATCAGCAAAAGTAGAAAATTCATTCAAGCATACAGACCATTTCAATGTGGTTCTGCCAAACTCCCTTCGTTGAAGCAGGATGCAACACCAGGGTAAGCCTTAAATGTATTTTGTTTTTAGATTTCAGTTGCAAGTAATATTGCCTGGTTTTGCCAGCATCGTTGGCCTGCTTATTAGGAACTTGATTATCATAAAGCTGCTTCTGTCCAGTTGAATGAAATGTAAGTCAGAATCATATTTGACCATGGATATTGGGAAAGTGAGAAGGTGTAAAGACATAGAGATGTAAATAGACTGGCTGCCTTTTTAAAATATTCTTAGGACTTTTCGTAAGAAATATCCCACTAGTGTGGTCCGGCATACTGAAAAAACCGAGACCCTAGGACCCCGATGTTCTTCGTGGTTAATGGTCCTAGGGTCATAGGGTCTGGTTTCTCCAGTATGCCGTGTGGTCCAGCATTTGTGCGATTTCTCTTGCACGAGGAACCTCTCATTGTAGTAAGAACAAATGTTAAAAATACAAATTACCATGCTAGAAGTGTCTGTGATGTTTATAAAAGCCTTATAATCCTGACATAAGGTACTTTGGTAAGGTAACACCAAATGAAAATGAACTGTTATGATGATCTTAATGCACTCACATGCTTTGTTTATAATTTTATGAATTTTGCTTTTTCTAGCTTTATGATAAATTTAGATTTTTGCTTAATTTTTCAATAAATCATCTTTTTCACTTAGTGCTGGTGCCTATGAACATCAAGTTGCAAAAAATCGCAAGGTCCAATTTCATGGTGCATTTGGTGGTCCACAAACCTTAAAGACTTCAATAACTCTTATTTGTCACAATGGAGATCCAGATATAGTGAGTTCATAGATATTTTCCATTGTCATGTTTCAGTGGTGACAAGGTGACAGTAAAAGTGTGCATATATTCATACATTTTGTGGTGATGTGCTGTTTTTTATACAGGATGGTCTTGAAATGAAAATGTATATAGCGTCATACCTCATCAGTTGAAAATAACACCTGATGTATTGATGAATGTTATCATAATATGCTGTTTGGTTGATAAAAATCTAACCCCTGTTTGTTGCAATAGTTTCTCTCATGTATGAATTCAGCTCAATGTAATTTTTCATATAATTGGCTTTAAAAGGTCTTAATAGCAAAGTTCATGGTTTCATTTACTCTAAAACTAGTGGTTACTTTATCATGTTTGAAAAATGGACATGAAAAATCTCCTCATGTGGTTATTTTGTCAGATTGGTTTTTGCAGCTTTTAGCCAAGTCTTAGGCTGGCTTATACTGTCCATGAGCCTTGCTTTCTCAAACCAAATAAAATACAATAATTTACGAGTAAAATATATTTGGTCTGTCTAGAACCTATTTGACTGATATCCAATAGTTCTTAATGTAAGCGTTTGTAATTATTTTATTTTGTAGTGTGCTTCCTGTCTTAAAATGCCAAATGGTGACTACTATAGGAGCAAGTCAAAAGCCCTTTGCAGAGATTGTTACTTCGCAAAGATGGCTACTAGTCAGGCAAAATCCACAAAAAGGTAACATTGCTTGCTTTCTTATTTTAAAAAAAAATCTGAAATGGCGCTTGGACGTCTGGACAACATAACGTTGAAATAGTGAGGTTTAAGTTTTTTTTAAGCTGAGGTAAGCAGAGAGTAGCATATAGGGTAAAAGGTGTTTTTCACATTTACAGCCTGTTGAAAACTGGCCTGTATAACATTACCATACTAAGTTGCAACTCACGCTTTATGCAGTCAATCTTTAGTTAGATAAGCAAACTCGGATAAGCAACCCCGGAAAGGAAATTTGGATAAGCAAACTTGGATAAGCAGCCCCGAATAAGCAAACTTGGATAAGCAACCTGGGATAAGCAAACTTGGATAAGCAACCCGGGATAAGCAAACTTGGATAAGCAAACTTGGATAAGCAACCCGGGATAAGCAAACTTGGATAAGCAACCCCGGATAAGCAAACTTGGATAAGCAACCCGGGATAAGCAAACTCGGATAAGCAACCCTGGATAAGCAAACTCGGATAAGCAAACTTGGATAAGCAACCCGGGATAAGCAAACTTGGATAAGCAACCCCGGATAAGCAACCCTGGATAAGCAAACTCGGATAAGCAGCCCCGGATAAGCAAATTTGGATAAGCAAACTTGGATAAGCAAATTTGGATAAGCAAACTTGGATAAGCAACCCGGGATAAGCAAACTCGGATAAGCAAATTTGGATAAGCAAACTCGGATAAGCAAATTTGGATAAGCAAACTTGGATAAGCAAATTTGGATAAGCAAACTTGGATAAGCAACCCGGGATAAGCAAACTCGGATAAGCAAATTTGGATAAGCAAACTCGGATAAGCAAATTTGGATAAGCAAACTTGGATAAGCAAATTTGGATAAGCAAACTTGGATAAGCAAATTTGGATAAGCAAACTTGGATAAGCAACCCCGGATAAGCAAATTCGTACCATCTTATGCTCTTTATATAATCATTCCCCTCCCTCAAATCCAATACATTTGCTTTTTATCTCCATAAATCTCATTAGAAATATTATTTAGCCGTCTAAAACTAATTATGCTATTTGTTTTCAGACGAAAAGAAGAGTTCATAAAAGTTCGAGACTGTACAGATGTACATGGGCACGAAGGAACAAATGCCAAACTAAGAGTAAGGATACTTTCCATTTCATAAAACCATTTCATATTGGCGATTGGTATAGATAGGCGTATAGCGATTTCTCCTTTCTATTTCCGCATTAGTTAGTTATTCTTTGCTATTGATTCCACGGTTAGCCACTTGCTTTATTCACATTATATTTCTTGCTGAAAAACCCACTTGCATTGAAACACCACGGGTATTATTGCTATTGGTCTATAGCGACCCTGCATTTCAGTGGAATTACCTTGCAAGCAAAATTCGATATGTTTGTTTTTTGCTAGTCTCAACTTTTGGCTATCAGAAAGTATACATTGATTGCTGTTAACAGAATGACTCGTGTTTATGGGGTATCTTTTAGAATGTAATCTTTTATTCCCATTGCAGCTCATGAGTGAAAAGGACATAAAGAAGTTGCGAACTCGTGAGGCGTATATGAGTCTTTATTACTGATATTCTGTAAATAGAATCCCGCAGTGTATATTTTTCTGTGACGTTTTGTTTTCCTAATACTTGACTTTATCAACTGTGAATGTTGGGTAGTTAATACATTTAAGTAACTGAATTTTTTTAAAAAGTAGCATTAAAACAGAGACAATTTTTTTTACTCTGCGTTAATCTACGTGTTCCATGTGCCCCATACCTTCTAAAGCAGGAAATATTCAGTGGGCTTCTACTTGCATTTTCGGTGTGTCGATAGAGACCCTTGGTGTGATCCTGTTCTCTTTCCCAGTCTTTCAAAAATCACTTTTGTACAACCTGTCGTGAATCCAACTTACTGCAGTAACTCCCGAAAATGACAAAATTTGTAAGAAGATGCAATGTTTAGTTCTTTATTCTTTGCACTTTGCGCAGCTTCTGCTTTTAAAGTGCAGAATAATGCCAACAATATCAGTTCTCGCTATCCGGTTGTGTATAAACAAATTTATTCCTCTACTGAGTTCGAATGGTATTGCACCCTCTTGTTACCACTTGACTTTCTTCATTATATAAACATCTTAAGTAAATACAGATCAATAAGACATCAAAAGAAATTATTTTAGTTCATTATTAAGTTCTATCTGTGCAGGACAGCATGTGGATGTCTAAGATAACCTTAAGGAAATTACTAGTGCTGTGGAGAGGGGTGTCAGGGGGGTCACTGAACCGGGTGCCCTTGGCTATAGGGGCCCATAAATAATAACTCAATTTAAAAGATTCTAAGCAATAACTCAGCCTCTCCATTACCACAAACTGTCATTTTTAGAGACAACGATGACAAAAGTCTTTGAATGAAGTATGGTAGAAGCAGTTTGAGTCTGACTGCCTGAGTATTAAAAATATTTTTGTTGAGAATTTCTCATCTTTGTGGGCTTGGGCTAAAGAAGTTGAAAAGCTTTTGAATGTTACCAAAAATGTGATTGCAACAAAATATGTATACATCATACAAATTCATACCAAGGCATACACTAAGGCATGCAACAGTGTGTCGGGTTTGATAAAACTTAGTTAACGAACTAAACGTTTTCCATTTTCGAAGACTTGTTATAAATTCTTAATATAATTCTTAATAAATTCTTAATTATAATAACTTAATAGAAATATAAATTCTTAGAAATTTTCATTTTTATGCATTATGGTGTTAAGATATCAGTTATGCTCAAATTGTATCAAACAGCAAATAGAAGTAAGAGCCACAAGACAAGAGCCTAGATAGAAAAATTCATAGGAGGGGTGAAAAACCTGGATTTTCCAGCAAAGTTCTAACAAGTATTAATAATTTTTTCAGAAATTTTAACGTAACATGACGACATCGGAACAGAAATGAATAAATATTCTGATTTCTTCAGATATTCTTATGTTTATTTAGCTTTAAATTATTTTCAATCAAAACATAGCAATCAGATAAACATAGGCAATTTTGTTAAATTTCCGACAAGACCAGAGGAGTTTAGCTCTACAGGGATTTTTTTGCCCCCTCTGACCCCCTTCTATCTACACTATTGCCACCAGAGCAGTTTAGCCATCATAGCAATTTTAGCAACGAAAATAGCCACAAGGGCAATTTAAGCAACCATCATTTTCAAAAATCTCTAGGGGAGCATTCCTCATACCCCTGGAAACATCTGCCCTAGGCATGCTTTACTATTTATCTTTCGTCTTGACCCGGGGCCCATGAATCCCCTCCGTGGCCCTGGGAATTACACATGCTTGTAACATAGAATAAAAGGGTGGTGATTATGTTAAAATTATAACACAGTTTTTGAATTGCCCTGCATTATGTCAATAAACGATATGCAGGCCCGTCGCTAAAGGGGGCCTGTGTGGTGTGACATCCCCTTGAAAAACAGTTCCTTGCAAAAACCAAGAGTTATTTGCCATCAAGTGTTGCTTAGTCTAGTCAGCAAATTTCCAAACGTCAGCAAATAAAGGACGGCTTACCCACTTTTTCGGAAAATGGGACTTAGAAACCAAAGCACAAAAGCTAGTAACGGGCCAAGCGATATCTCAATAATTATATCATGTCTAAAAATAATGGTCCAGTTATAGGCTGCTTCCGTGTCTTTCCAGCAGCAAAGTCCCTTGTTATGCTGTTGAAATAAATTTAACGGCCTTGTTTCATTGTAAAGCTAAATTTTTATTTTTACTCTCATTTTAACTCTTCTTTTCCTTCGCTTTCGATTTCACTTCTTAACAACCAACTGGTTTTGTTGTACCTTTCCTTTCTTTGGCTTTCCCTTCTTAACAACTAACTCGGTCATTGCTAACTTTTCTTTAAGAATACTCCGGCGATATGCGCAATCTGAGAAATGCATTTTCTCTACCAGTAAAAGACAGCAACAACCTAGAGGCAGCATTCAGCTTATGTGTTGCCAATCAAATTGAGCGAATGTAGAATGCACATTTTTTAATTTCATTAATTTTTGCCTGCACCCCAGTATTTTTAAGTAAATATTAGAAATATTGTGATATGAGTATCTTGAAGTGATGAATAAATGTTACAGTGGCTGCAAAAGGGCCTGAATTAAAATACATTTGTCCAAAAATCTGATTTCGTTTATATGCCATAAATCCATTTTGAAAAAATCTGGCCATGCCAAAAAATGCTAACTTTTCTGATGCTATGGGCACAGTGGCCAGTGTGACATGCGGCTAATGAATGCATGCTTGCGTTAAATTTGAATCTTTTTCAAGTATCGCTGAAATTGACAGTTCCGATTTAAAGGTCCTGTTCCTATTCCTCCTTTTTGTTTTCGAAGTTTCCGATTGTCAACTTTTTCTTTCTCATAAAAAACTGATCTTTTTAGACATAAATGAGTTTCTACAAAGTTCCTTACGGCTAGATATAAAACCTAGTTTTTCTGTTGACATGCACGCATTTTAAGGCAATTTACAAAAGATTTAGATGCATCTATTACTGTTAAATGGAGAAAAAAAGTTGATATTTTCGCTTTTGATCATAAAATGCTAACTTTAAATAAACAAAAGTTTTCCTTAAGCAAGTATAAGTTTCCTCGGCATTTTAGTCAATTGACCATTTGCTCTAACAACACTCCCAATTACTCTAACCGAAAAGTTAATATGATGGTAAAAGATGCCAAATTGCAATATTTGAGAAGTATGGTGTCATATTCTTGAGAATAGTTTTTAGATAGAATGTAATTCTTGAAGATTTTAAATTTTGCAGCTCAGTTTTGATTAATCAAACATGCAATGTTACATAGTTAATGGCATCACAACTTAATTCTTTGACTCTGCATGTCGATTTTTTGCTAAAAAATTCTCAGGCCCTTTCTTTTGCAACCTTCTTTCATCATGTGAAACGTGTGTTACGCTGACACTGTGGTCCACAATCCATTCTTTTCCTTACCACAGGGTCTTTTTGCTTTTCATGTTTCCCAGAAGAAATTTATGCGATATGCGCTGTCAGTGTATGCTTCATTTTGGCCTCCTTATTTCTTTGACCTCGATTTAAACACACCTTGATCACGTTTTTCAAGGTTTTGACTGGTAGTTGCAAGTCACATGACAAAATAATTAGTTGTTACGCTTGGCTACTTGCTTTCTTGATATATTTAGGTCGAGATTTTCTATTTGTCAATAGGTCAATGCAATGGTTTATCAGCTGCCAAAATTTCATGTTATGAAATTTCTTAATCGCAACACAGATAGCTAATGCTTAGAATTTTCCCTTCGTTCTAGAAGTGTTCAAAATCCTCTAAAAAAAACCTTCTTCCCTCTACATTTTCCAGGATATCAATCCAAGTTTAATCCTCTTCATTGATAGATTAATTTGTTCAAGGAGAGCTCTGAAAGTTGCTTCATCACTGGTTTAACCATGTTTGTTTAATATTTCTCTTGCTATTTCACTGACTTGTATTTTAAGGTATATTAGAAAACTGTCTTATACACGACAAAAAGATCGTTGATTACGAGTTGCGCTATCTGGTAAAATTTTCAACAAAACAGTAGGTTTGTAGCTACCGTTTTGGTATTGATCTCGTAAATTCAATAAAACGATGCTTTTACGTTTACACAAATGCTCCAGATAAAAATCAGAAATGCAAGCAAGTTTTTCCAGCAGCATGCGGTCTCGTCCTTACATTTGTTTTTTTACTTCTCAAGCTTTTTATTTGGAAAGACTACAACATTTTTTTCTCATGATTTAGTGCTTGAATTTTCTGTCAGAGAACTTGTTTCTACTTTTAGAAAAATTTGAATGGTTCAGCTACTATCTCTCGGGAAATGGAGGATGTTTCAGCAGAAGTGACTCAAACGAGTGAACATCGCCAGGTGCGCAAAGTGACTTCTGGCCACAGACCTAATTTTACTCTTTCAAATGAGTTTATTTTGCACGGCTGGTGCTCTCGTGCTTGCATTTTGACTTCATTTTGCATTTTTTTAGGTCTATGAATAGTTTTAAGAACATGTTGATATATTTTTAGGCCATAGCTACAAAGGAATTTATTCAGAAGACTGTCTTAATACCCGTAATAGGGCGAATAATTGCAATAAACGAAGGTAACAGGTAGCCACTGAACTGCGTAAGTATTTAAAAATTCATCACCCTCTGGTTTTTCCACAAGTACAGAAATGATCAAAGTTGCTCTAGCTGTTTATGAAAGTTCCTTTGATTCAACTGTTTTATAGGGTTATGTTAATTAACTTATGAACGATTCGTGAAAGCAGAGCTGTTTGATAAGAACATTTGGGACTGAGATCAAGATCTGAAGTTATCTAGGCATTTTTGGTGACCTGGGCAATGGCAGAGAGCGTCAGCCGTCGATTGAATGAGTATTTACGTAACGGACAGGCTGGCGAAGGCACGGGTCAGTCTCACCAAGGATACGACAACAGCCAAGATGGAATAGCACTAGGGAGAACACCCGAATGGGACGCACAGAGGTATAGAACAAGAGACAGAAGATCAAGTGTAACGAGGTAAAATTACGAAATATTTATCCATTTGTTTATCTAAGTGAGTGAAACACAAACATCCCTGTGCGTTTCGGAGTTTAGGCAATATACGGGGTTCTCTAGACTGACTCCGAATGCTGAAAGCGGTTCAGTGTGCAGGAAGCTTAAGCTAAAAAAATAATTGTATGTTTACAATCTTGAGTGGCCTAATGCCATTCAATTCGAGCTTGAAATGATCTTTGCCGAACTCACATCGGCCGGTACCTGCTTATTGAACAGAGCGCATCGTCGAATGTTTCTTAGAATTTGAGAAAGGAAGGTCGATTGCCTTTGATTTTATAGAAGCTGATGGAGCAATCGCCAGCGTCTGTAATCAGTATCATGTTTACAGATTTGGTCAAGAGAACAGCGATTTATTTCAAGTTTCAAAACAACTATCGTCTTATTAATTATTCATTGGCCAAAAAGGCAACTTGATGTTTTACAAACCACTGAAAACCTCCAGCTCTTAGATTTCGCTCTTTCTTGCGTTTCGATGGTGTAAATTCATTATGTAGGCTTAAGGCAATTCTGTTTACAACCAGCAACTGAAATTTTCTTGCTTTATCAACTTATTAAACGTTTTCGAAAAGTTTCTTAACTTAGTTAAAATGAACTTTCATAGAATCAATATTGCAAGTGTATCTAACAAACACTGGCCCCGACGTTCAAAGTTTTGTGTATTATATTTAAGACAAGAAGACCAAAAAATTAAATTTCTAGGATACCTTCTCACATCTTGATATAAACAGGGGGGCAGTGTGTCGATTGCCTTTGTTTCTCGCGGAATCTTTTTACCCTTAGCAACTCTTACTTTATATTTGTCTCATTTTATATTTGTTTGTTAATATTAAAGATGATTCAAATGGTGAGAGAAGCTTTATAATTAGGGTAAAAATTAGTTACAGTAGCTTTTAAAGTTCCTGCTTCCATCAAAGTGATTGTATCTTAATGAAAATTATCAATTCACTCTTTGATCAACAAGTTATAGATTGTAGTGTGAAGAAAGTTTTATCTCGTTGCTTTTAGCATACTGTATTGGCAACTGATGTCTGCTTCAAATCATTTAAGTATGTTAGAGAGCTAAGTTCTCAAATAAGACAATTTTAACTAGCAAATATTTCAAAAGTGAAAAGGCTCAATCGAATTCTAAAACGACTTATATATTTATTCACTTATGTTTACTCATTTATGTAGCACAAAAATGCATTGCAGATGTATCTTGCCTATTTTGCTTTCTTATAAAATTCTAATTAGTTTTGCACTTTGCCACAAGTAATTTATTGCTGACATATTTTCCAGCTTTGCTGATTTGTATGAAAGAGCAGTGAAGAACTTGCTCAACATCAGGCCATTATTCGACTCTTCCTTGGAAATCTTTGGGCCAAAGGCAAATGAAACCGCTGCCCACTCACACCCTTCCATTCCAATACAAACAAGGCAATATGTTTCAGAGAGAGGCCAACTGAGAGAAACGAGGGACACAGAGAGCAAAACTAATGACAAACAAAACCAGCGGTCTGCTGAAATTGCTCATGCCCCTGGCGACTACCTGTATCGAGAGAACGAACATTCCAGCAACGGCTTTTTTGAACATGTCCTAGCAGAACATGCACGTCATAACAGGCATACTTTCCCTTATCTACCGCAAAGGCGTGGCCTTGTAGTTAAGCAAAGCGATACTACAACTCAGGTTAACAATAGATGTGAAACGAACAGCGTTGCATACAAGGGTGCTGGACAGAACAACCGTCAGAAAGAAAATTTCGAACAGCAGTTTCATTGGCAACATAATAATGAACAACGCCATCGACCAAGTATGTTTGACGATCTTAGATACCATGCTCGCTTGGTGCTGTCCGCTGAGGTAAATGCGCGGAAATCAGACACAGAGCAAGACGTTAAAATGACAGTGGAAGGAAATGGCCTCGTAAGTAATATTAAAGTGGAAGAAAGCAATACTGAAAACGAGGTTAGCTCGGCTACTGACACAAAAATGACTGAAAAAGAACAAATGGATTTGATTAGAGAGCGGATAATAAAAGAAAATCAAAAGTTAAAGTATAGACCTTACAGTTTACGGAGTAAAAGAAATGATATAAAGAAGAACAATAAAAGGTTAAAAAAGAAAAAGATAAAAAAGAAAAATCCTGTTAAGAATTTTTGGAAACCTACTACTCCACAAGAACTGTTTCTTGCACAGTTTGGTTTAATGAAGAAAATGCTGGAGACACCTAAACAAACGGAGAAAAATGGAAGATCAGCAATATGATATGTTTCGTGCATAAGTTGCAGTACTTGGAAAGAAGGTGGCAGTATGACACTTTGAAGCAAGTACCAAGGTCCATTTTTATCTACGCAATGGTAGTGGTTCAGTGTTGAATGTTAAAACAGTTTTAATACCTTATTTTGAATCAAGTAAATGATATCCTCTAAGTTTCAAATCACTACAATGATTGTTTTTAGACTACTAGTTCTGTACATTCGTCAATTATCAAACGTGAAATGAGTTTTCTATCAATCCTCGTCGGCATTTAGCTGAATTTGCTTCAATTTTAACAAGTTGACGTCAAAATGCTGAGCTAAACTTATTATCAGCTGGGATCAGCAACACCAGGTACCCATAGGCTAGGCCCTGTTACTTACGATTATTCATAGGTTGATTTTGGTCCGACTAAATCTAAAAAGTGGTCTTAACACATATCCCTTTCTTTACAATGGCTGCTAGGAAACGTGTAATTATTTTTTAGATAGAAGCAGCAGAGTGTAGGGAATAGTTAGGATGGTGGTTACAAACGTTAGGCTCTCAGACGATAAATTTTCCCACCTAACGACGTACGCAAAATTTGACCTATTTTGAGTTGTTGTATTTATTTCATTTGACGAGGAAATTCTCCCAAAATGGCCAAAGTCCAAGATAAAATGCTTCTACCTACAACTAAAGAGAGCGATTATCATTCATTCACCAAAAAAAAAATTGTTTATGTTTTCTGAATTTTGCAAACTTAGATAAATACTCATGCTTATTGTGTTATTAATTGAGATTTTCAAATTAAATACCTTGACAATTTATAGTTATGATTTCCCTGCGATTAATGCTTTATCCCCTTGCTCATCTAGCCTCCAAAATGTGGCTTTTTGCTAGAAAAAGAACCAGGGGCAGAGAGGAATTTAGGTGTTTCACTAAATTGTAATATTTCCTTGGAAGCTCCATCGGTTTCTCTAGGCGTTTTAAGAAGATTCAATGACAGCATTTACATGTAAAACTTTGAGAGAAAAAAGGGTTAATTCTGCCATTTCTAATTTGAAAGTAGCAGCAAAAATTGTGTTCTTAGTTTTGTCTGCAAATAACAACCAGAATGCTTGACCTCTCAAAAAATACATTAGTTTTTGTGGTTCAAATTTTTGATACAGAGTAAATTTGTTAATCTTTTGATGCACTACGAAGCATATAAGGCGTGATCGATAAGAATTCGATTTGTCTGTAACTGTTGCTAGATAAAACTTGTTTCTTTAATGCTTTCGCCGCTGTATCTTGTGAGCCTTGTACCTTGTGGGCCTTGGACAATATTTGACGGCCCCCTACCCTTAGAAAAAAACCCGGTTCCCTTGCATATTATATATCCGCTTAGTGTGGAGCTAACGCAGTTCTGTCGATTGCATGCCAACAATTAATGGGTCAGGCTTCTCTAAATAACACAAGAGCACAGACTTTGATAAAATATGTTACTGTAATATATAAGTGCTATTCATGTGAGGCTCAAGTTTTTAGTTTTTAAGTAGAAAAAGCTTTATTCAGGTTCTAGACAATACTTGTCTTGATAACAAAATAATTTGAAACATATTGTTAAGGATCTGATTTAAGCATTAGACTTAGATAATCTAAGTTCAAGATCTCCATGGCATGATAAGCTATATTTCTTACGACCTTAAAAAGGCAAAAAACTTCCGCTATCTAACATAAAAGATATGTAGTAAGATCTCAAGCTCAGAGAAGCAACAAAACACGAGCCTCCTGTGTCTTTAAAGAATGAAAATGAGCCTCAACAACCAGCAGCAGCCTTAACAAATTCCAAGGCAGTCCCTTTCATGAGGGGGGGGGGGGGGGCTACTTCGAAATTGTTGGTTTCAACTTAGAAATGTCAAAGGTCGATTGGTTTCATTTACTAGTTTATCACCAACAAAAATAGATTGTCGGGAAGAAACTCCTACTTTCAAAGGCCGCTTCCCAGGCCAAAAATTTCAAATACCTTTGGCTAGACCTTGGCTTGATCAAAATTGCAAAAGAGTTAAGCCTTGGCTAGAAAAAGGTTCTAAAAAGGATACCCTTGCTCACGGCACACCCACAGAGACCTTTACTATTGAAAAATCCCAACACCCTGTGGTCCCTTTTTAAAACTTGGGCATTTTTAAAGTTTAGTGAAAAAGTACTGCTTCCACTAGAGTGTTTTACTTACAAGACACATTTTAGGGGGACAAGAGCTGGAGCGGTCATAACAAGAAAATATTATAGAATAACTAGCATCTTGAAATTAAAAAAGCTTTAGAAAGCTTAAGTTAGTTTAATAATAGGATGCGGGGCGATTCACCTATACAAAATGAGCATACACATCAACACAAGTTTGGCCGTCATTCTCGCGTTCATCTTTATTAATCAGGTCTTCGCCGTACCAAGCAAACAACTTGAAATCCTGGTTGACGTAGAGTGGATCATTCATGCGGTTGAATATGAGCTCGGATGATGCACCATCGAAGAGACTGGACGAATACCAAGGGAGTTGAACATTGCCAGGGGGGTCGCTACCAGTGCGATTAAACAAGATCCTCTTGTGCAAGTCTGTGATAAAAATCCCAAGTGGCTTTAGCAAATCTCTATTGCAGCCCCAGAAGTTTTCATAGTGACGATAAAGCTTGTTGCAAGTGACCCTGCCATAAATATGCACCAGTTTGATACCTCCAATGAAGCCGTCGTACGGACTTTGAAATCTCCCTGGTGTTTCATATTTAGGATGTACACAAACTGGGTCTTCGTTAAGACGAGTCCAGTAGTCTGAAAAATTAATTATGCCATACAAAACTTTATTTGAAAATGTAGCCAACAACATTTTTTGGTACTGCAGGGACGCCGGAGCAATGTTTGGAATGGGAGGGGGGAGGGGGCTCTAACTTTTAGGAAGTTTTCTCGAATTATATTTGATGCCATTACCTGCTCAGCTCAGCTAAAAAGTGAGGGGGCGTGCCTGCACTACTATGATGCTACAGTTAATGCAAATTCCTGACTTCTAGTCGAAAATTCGATTCGTTATTTTCTAAGAAAATGCAGTTGATGTCCCTACTTTAGTCAATGAGAATCAATTTGGCAATCCATTTCGAAACGGGAATGCAAGAATTATCCTAAAAATCATTAAGAAGCATTAAGCCACCAGGCTTCAAAGAAATATCTGCTTATTTTTCTGTAATCTTAATTGAAAACCCTTAGTAACCACCCCGGAAGAAATTTTCAAATCAAAATTTTCGGGGATAAGAAAAATCGCAAATTGCCGAAAATTGATAACATAAGTTTTCGATGCAGTCACAAAAATATTTATGGGAAAACAAAACAAAAAGGCTGGGAAAGTTTAAATCAAACCTGGCGGTAGCGGGAAAAAATTTTAGCGAGGTCATTACAAAGGCAAGTTAAGTACTAACACTTAGAGGTTTCTTCGACCCCACCTTCCATTAAAGAAAATGACTTTAAAGACATACCAGGTTTAGCAGCTGCCATTCCAGTCCTCATTGCTTTTATTCGGTTATTGGCTGCAATACAGTGAGCATTGCTGACAGATTCAACGACTGATATATGTAGCAATACAGAGATGTGCAGCAATAGAAACCAGACGCAATAAGTCCACCCCGTGATCCTGAAAACGCAGCGATACATACCATTACGACAGTCAATAATAATCTTTTTAAAAATGAATAAAGGAGGGGGGGGTTGCAATAGGAGAATAAACTATGAGCAGGTAGTCAGACTTTAAGAAATGTTTACAATCTGAATAGCGATGGGACGAGAAATCTACAAACGTTCATCTTTGCAGACAGCCACGTAGTTGCAGGGGGCATGGGGGCCAGTGCCCCTCCAAATGAAAATTTCGATAAAAACTTGCCTCCTCTGGCTACAGTTACTCCAAATAACTATTCGACATAATTATAATTTTGCAAGACAATTGCTTTTTAAAGGGCTCCTTAGATTTATACACTTGCAAATTTGTCAATGTTTCAAAATATTTGATATTCAAATTGTGACGATTACAGCTGGGGAGCAGAGAGAAGTGGCCTAGCTTCCTGTTTACATAGTCACTATCTAGCTATCTAAATGAACCATGCTATCTAGGGTTGTAGCTCTAGCCCTTTTGGAAAGAGAGCTCCCAATTATGGCCTCTTCGGAAAAAGAAAAAGTCAGTCGAGTTTTGAAGCAGTGCTTGTGCTTCTGTGTGCAGATTGATGGCAGCGCTGACAAACAGAAAGATGATTACAGCAGAGGAAGAAGGTGTGAAGACAGTGTATTTTGGTATCGCAAGCAGTGAGCTTGGTGGTGCAGATTGTCTTCTTGACTTTGGTACAGTGTATGGATGATCTTCGTCATGGTACAGAAATATTTGTTAAGATGACAATAGATGGAGAGGCTGCAAATACTGTTAAAAAGAAAGGACTGTAGGAACGCCCTCTTTTTTCGCCCGTCTTCTCGAAAAACAAAGCTACTTCTTAGAGAGAATGATAAGTGTCATGCATTTTCCATGAACTTTGAAGACTGATTTGCAGAGCATACCCTGAATGTCCTAAAAGCAGTTCTTCACAACCTAGCAGCAGCAGAAAGCGTCTGGCCAAAGAAGTGCGATGAAACAAATCCAACAGAAAAAACTAAAAAAAGGTGGCTCAAGGATTTCTTAGAAAATGGGGAAAAATTCACAGCAGGTTTTACACATATATTATGATATTTGCACTATCTTCAAAATATTGCAGTCAAAAGTCAAATTTGATATTCTCAGACATAATCAATAGAAAAGATGGTGCTGTTGAAAATGTGAAAATAATGGAAGATTTTCCTGTTCTTGGAGGGAAAGAAGAAGAGTACCAAGAAGAATGCAGAGCTGCCTAAAATGTTGATCAGGCTAATGTTCGCCAAACTGCACGCGCCAATAGATTTATGTCACCCAAAAGTCATGACAAAGGTGCAATGAGAGAAGAAAAAGTGCAATCTTGAACATAGGATGAAAGTGGAAGAAGATGATACAATCAGTAATTTGATTGCAATTTTAAAAGTAAACTCTCCCAAAGAGTTCATGGAATCTAGAAGGACCTTGCTTCCCAAATCTTAGGAGAAAATCAAATTAGTCTGTTTACATGTGATGTCTGTCAATCTTGGAGCAATTTAAAGCAAATCAACCACATTGCCGTCAGTTATGCTGGATCAAGCTATGCCCTCAAGCTCAGGAAGATGACACAGGCAGGTTCCGGCCTCCTGAAAGTGTTTCTTGCTTGCCCGATAAAACCTGTGAAACTACCAAGTTCCAGATGTCGTTTATGCCATAACGTTCTAGCTAATTCTGCATAGAATTTTCCGGTTCACAGTCAATCTATTTGATTCTCAGTAAATGGAAATTTTTGGAGTAATGTAGTTGATATCTTCAAATGCTCTCTAGCAACTTAAAAATAACTGATGATCCACTTGAATGACTATTTTCAAGAATCTGAAAAATGTCTATTTACATTTGAAAAGTGTTAATACATTTTCGATATTGATCATAATATTTGTTTGCGTTCAAGACTCTTTTAAAGATGAAGCAAACGGAGATATATAATATGATGTCGACACGCAGTTGTGAAAATCAATCTGAAATTGGTTAATTCTAAATTGAGAGAATACTTCTTGCAAATTGCCCGGAACAACTGAATAGAAATTGAATGAAACTTTTATGCGCGAAATTAGAATTTACACACCTCAACATTGCGTTCAAATTATTTGAGCTTCCACTATTAAACGTATGTCATCAAGCAAGAATATTGGTAATCTTTTGGCCTACGCAAGTAGCAAGGCCTAAACACTGGTCAGCTGCCTCAGTGGTTCTGCCCAAGGTTAATCTCCACAAGCCACAGGAGAAAATTGAGTCCACTGTGTTCACCGCGACTTTGAAATACACCTAACAACATGGTCATGCTGCTAAAGAACAGGCTATGAATAAAAAAAACTTGTTCTTGCATTCAGAATTCAGTGAAGAAGAAATCGCTTTATTTCTATCAACGTTGCAATCGGCAAAGGAAGTTGACGAGTAAAAGTTTATTGTGAAGCAAAATGGCACGCTACAACAAAGCAAGTTACAAGAACAAGTAAAAGAATGGCCTCCCAGGCTAAAGCCAACGGGCAACAAGAGAGAAACGCTAAAAAATGATCATCTGCAATTTAAAAATGGCCTGATCATCGCATATCACAAAAAGATAGTCGCCGAATAACCTATTGGTAACAGCCTAGAACAGTAACACGAGCATCGTCGTCAGTAAATTTTGTCTGAATATTCAACTAAAATTGAGATAGAGCTTGATTAAATAAAGTTCAATCACTTTTGATATTTGACAGGGTACGCCTTTTTGGTGCCCCTTGGGTTTTGTTTTGGCACAGATTACAGATAGCATGATTGAAGAGTTTCTGTTCATTGTAGCCGTGGGCGAGTAGGCGTTCCATTGTGTCTTTATACAGCCAAATCAACAAGCGTGCAAATGTGTATAAACTTTATGTTGGCATAGTTTTTTCTTCACATGATACAAGACAACCTGAAGTTGGGCTGTGGAGAGTAAAGGTTTTTCTTGCGACCCTGCATGCCCAACCCATGTCAAAGTATTTTCAGATTTCTATATGCTTGTTAACTTTTTACCTCTTTTCTTCGTGCAGTAGTTAATGGCCGAATGGCTTGCGACTTTTGCATGAACAAGGTAACGTTTCTTATTCGGCGGAAGATGGCCATTGTTTTTTCTTCTTAACCCCCTAAAAACGGTTTAGGTTTTATTTATGGCCGTCTCTGCAATTGACGCACCGACAGCCCAAAACAAACGATTGACGCACCGACGGTCCAAATTATTTGCTAAAATGTCATCCAAATTTTCGCTTTATCTGTCAACAGATTGGACGATTTCATCCTATCTAACTGGTCCAAATATTTTTTTCTCTTTGTCCAAATATTTTTTTCTCTTTTTTCCTATAAAATCTTGGTTATTTTCTTAATATAACAAAAAGGTCTCGAATAACGTCCACTTTTCCGATGTTTTCTCATAACAAGATGATGTTTGTTGGCACTTAAAGCCTTGTACAAACTATGTTTTGTTTATATTGATCTTCCGGGAGGGCGTGATTGCAAAAACTCTGCTCTTCCAATTCCATTCATTTCATAAAATGAGAGGTAATGTAAAAGGTTGTATATTGTCTAGAGTTTTTGGAAAGACATTTGATAATTTTACAGTGCTTGAAAGATTCATTGGGCTCGTTGTGAAGAGCATTCTTCTCTTCTTTCGAAAGGGTGCCATGTCAGTTCGTATAAGATATAATCATGATACTCCTTCAGTGACAAAAAGTAGTATCTAAATAAATAAAAGTATTTACATACAAAAAACAAAGCAAATATAAAAACTGGCTTACTAGCAGGTCATGTTTGGGGATAAATTATTTCCATATTGATTTTCCATTATTGGCCCAAGAGGTAGGTTTTCATTCTTTGTTTGAAAAGGCGAGTAAATTCCATATTTCTTATGTCGTTTGGGATATCATTCCAGACTTTTGCACCGACGTACGAAAAACTTTTGTTAAGATTTCCAAACGAGGTGTCGGTATTTGCAGATCTTTGATTCTACGAGTTTCATATTTTGAGATTTGATTCTCCTCGTACCTTTATGGCTTGGTCAAATGTGATCAATTTAAACCTTCTCAACGTTTAGTAGTGCGGATGGTTTTGTGGATCATTTTGTTTTTGTGGAAATTTAGTATTTTCTTTACAAAAGTGACTTGCCACTTAATAATACGATAAATATTAATTAATTTGGTTCGTTTCACTTCTCCTTTTTACCCATAGCACAAGTTTGAGATGTTTCCGACATAACAACGATTTTTCCGAAAATCTGTCAAATTTTGAAAACAGAGGGGGCCATGCCCACTGCCCCCTCCCTCCACGCTTCTAATGCTATGTGAAATTTTTCAAAATGACTTAATCTTCAACATATAGCAGTGTCAGATATGCTGACGCTCATCAGATCTATTATTCCAGGGAGAGCAGTGAGGATGTTGAGGTACAATGGAATCGAGATTTTAGGATGGTTTCACAACAGTACAAGGACAATCGTCTGAAAGCAAAACAGGGAAAGCACCAAGTAATGGTACTTCGAACTTGCATGAAAAGCAATATAAGGATTAAACTTATTTGCTGATGAAAACAATGAAGCAGAACCAACAAGATGTCTCAAGCTACCTGGAGTTGAACTTGATGATGTGCTAACGTTTACCACTCATATCAGCAATTTGTGCAAGAAAGTGAGCCAGAGACTAGATGTCTTATCAAGATTTCGTAACATAGTTCCCACCAAGGAAAATTAACAATTTACAAGTCAGCAACTTTTCTCATTTGACCTACTGCAGTTCAGTCTGGTACTTCTGCAAAGTAGCAAGTAAAAGGAAGATAGAGAGACTCCAAGAGAAAGCCTTAGAGTTGCATATCTCCAGAACAGATGACTGCAGGAAGATCATGACAAAGTATACTTAGGCTTCTCATTACACTTTACTTTAGCATTGGACAGAGTATATGTAAACAAACATACTCAAATTTCGTGAACTTACTCAAGCTCTGCAAAGAACCATACTAAGGCTTGATGAAATAGTTAAAGTATATGTAAAGAAGCATACTTCAGCTTCATGAGGAAGTATTTTTCAGCTTTGCTTTGGAGCACACCTGAGCTTTCTGATAAAGTAGTCTTAAGCTTGACAAAGAAGAAAGGCGCATTTAACAAAGCAAGCTAGATGCAGGTCAACTGTTTGAAAAATTCAGTTCAAAACAATTTAATCAGAAATACAATATAGAATCTTTTATTGAGAACAATATTTCTGATTTTACATTTGAATTATTTGAAACAACATATTACAAATTTTAGAAACTATAAAATTCATAGAAACAAAAATGAATTTGGTTCTCTAAATCACTTTCAACTTTGAAACAAACTTATGTTGATACAAAATTTTTTTCAAAATTGCTAGCAAAATAATAGAATATCTTCGAACTTCTTAGAATTTTATTCTTGATTTGCTTTTTTCAAAATCTAAGTCAGAATCTAGAATTGGGCGGGAACAATTCTAAATCTTGAAATGTAAAATCTCTTGTCAGGTCCTTAACTGCCTTTTTGTAAAGGTCCATTTTCATTGTTCGAAGTGTAGATCGATCAAAAGCTTCTTTGTCCACCAACCCTTCAGCTAACAACACTGCATTGTCACATAAATCGTTTTCTTTGTGAAGGCTGTGTACCAGCTGATGCCTAAGGGCTTCTGGGCCGGTATATCTTTTCCCAAAGACCAAAAAGTCCATTAGGGATCGTTTTTGAGTCACCTTGGCTGCAAGGAGATCACATACTCCAGGTGGAAAACGCAATTTAAGCCTCACTTCATTCAGACATAGCCAACCACGGTCTTCTCTCATTAGACGGTAATCATGAGCCATGGCCAGAAGGCCTCCAGCTGCAAACGCATGTCCTACAACATGAATACATAGGTAAAACAAACAGAAAATCTATCAGGGGCGAACATACTACAGCCTATTTAAAGGCAGTGTGTCGTCTCCATGACTGGCTAATACTAACTGAAAAGCATCACCTTAAATGAGGGTCTTCCTCTGCCATTTTTGCATCCAAATTTAGTTATTGTGGGTGAACAAAAAATGCCTATTCTTTATATCGTCTAAACTGAGTTAGATGTTTGACACCAAACAAAGCTTACTTCAACACATTCAGTGAGAGTATATTAAGGTGGTTTTTCATTCTAATGGATTATTTGTGCATTCATTCAACCAACATGAATATCTTGGTTATTAAGAGAAATTTTGAGAACAATGAAGGGCAGACTGTTTTTAAGATAGGCTAACAGCCAGGGCACATGCTCTCACAATAAAATTAAGACAGCAGCATTTACTTAATTTAAGAGTTTGATAGATCACATACTGTCTTAAATGTAAGCATATATTTACTTAAGTCATCTGGATTCAAAGATTTTGCTACATGATCATTTACAAATCCCCAAACCATGCCTCAAAATCAACAAGGGGGAAGGTTGCAATGTGTGCATTTTATGTGACCTCAAAAAATGAAATTAAACTGAAGGAAAAGTGCCAAAATAGCATAATGATGAATGCTGGCAAAGGCATTTCATGATAGCAAGCCATTGCTCATTCATCCCAATTATGATAAGTTAACAACTATCAAGTGCAACAAAAATGTGACCAAAGCTTGACATTTGATTCAAGTATCTGATTTTTTTCTGATTCAGTCCATATTTCTGGGATGGGCAATGTATATTCATGCAAAAGAACAGTGGTGCAAATTCAATCATATAAAATGGTGTCAAGAGAAAAATGGTGCCATTTGTCCCAATAATAAGTGTTGAAAGAAAATCTTTTGCAATTCAAAGACTGATACTTGTCAATACGATCAGAATAAGGAATATCAAAAAAACAATTTGGCTCTAACTATTCAGACATAGGAAACTAAAAGATTTGAAAAAGGGAATTCTTCCAGAATCCATTCAGACTCGAAATAAACATTTTCAAAAATATTGAGTTGAGGCTTGACAAAATTTATAGCATTGTTACAAAATACTTAGTGCAACGGTGGTACTGCAAAAAGCCTATGAAAAGCTTTATCATTCATCACTACAAAGCCATGCGATTTTTGGTTGGCAAGTGATTTATTATCTGGGTTGTCAATATCAAGGTACCAAAAACCCATGATGAGATCATCCTGGGCAATTAAATCGGGCTAAAACGTTTTCCTGGAAAAGCTGTACTTGCAGGCCTGATAGCTGAGAACTGGAATTTGCATGCGACGTATATGGCCAAAATGACAGTGCACACACACGAGAACTGTCATACTCTGCCAGATGGGGTAAAAGGCTGATAAGCAAGCAGTTTTATAATTTTATATTGAAAACTAAATATTTTTGAAAATTTAATCACTGCAAAAATTTATTGCTGCACAATTTTCTTCTATCAGTGCAGAAACTGGTCATCACTGCACCTTAGATATTGCCTGCTTGCCAGTCTGCAGGCTTGTCTAATGAACACAAAAACATTGGCCGGACAGAAAAACATAGGGATGCATACACATTTTTCTGGGTACTGGAAATTTTTTCAATACACCAAGTATTGAATGAAATATGAGGCACAACTTTTCAGGGTTGCTCAATGAAATCTGAAAGCTTTATGAGGTAAAATGAAGGGGGGTCGAGGGGTACTCCCCAGGAAAATTTTTAAGGGCCACACCCTATAGATTACCGCAGAATGGCACTGGAGTCATATCATATCTCAGTATTTCTATTGATATTTTGAAATGAGCTCTGCTTGCCCTAAAGCCTAGAGAACTAGCATATTCCAATTCTCTGAGAAACTACAGTGTTAGGTTCATTGTCAATTTCCTGTTAAGAAGAAGCATTACTAACAAGGGGCATGAAAAGGTCTGAATCAAAGAAAGTAAGATTATTTGGGAAACTACAGTATCTGACTTGTGTTCAAGCATGATTATAGGGTCAAGAATTTATTCTGTAAGATCGATCATTGTGTGGACTGAATTAAAATTAAAATCAACTGACTGGGTGAGCTTTTGGGGGGTTACATTCAAATCCAACACCCCACCTAGAAGTTTGGCTAGTACAAGGGAGGGGGGGAAAATAATTGAAATTTAATCATTCAAAATGTATGACTGACCCAATGCTAAATTATAATCTGAAGTCAGAATTTTGTGGAATGCTTTAAAGCGCTTTCGCAGGAATTATTGGTCCGCTATTTAGCGAGCGACATTCGATTAGACATTCAGTTAGACATTCGAGTATACATTCGGACTTTGATTACTTCTTACAAAAAAACCATAAAAGATAATGAAAAGATATTTCATAGTGGGAAACTTGGCTGGATTCTTTGTCGATTCGTGTATCTTGTTTATATTAAGACACGCTATGCTTTAAAAGGTAAGGCAAAACATCGAAAATTTTTGTACACGGCCTAAATGTTCGAGTAAAATAGACATTCGCAGTGAAATATCACAACCTAATTTGAAATGATTTCTGGCGCTAAGGAAGAAACAAATTAGCGAAATCGACTCAAAAAAACATGAAACATACCTTTCCTTCAACTTTTCAGCAAATTCAAGGGAAAAACTACCAATTTCGAACATCCTCTTCAACTAGCAACAAGCTCCGAGGAAACCCCAATTTGTAAACTTGCAAAAACTATCTCCCTAAATAACGTCTGCCAGGCTGATCGGAATATGATGAAACTTGGTAGGATTGCTAGAAATAATGTACGTAACATGTTTTTTGGGTCTGGTTGCGATTTTTTGGTTTTGTGCGAATTTATGAAACGACCCTCTATCGAGCTCCATACTGAAGCCTTATAACAGCGACCTCGAATGTCTATCTCCCTAAATAACGTCTGCCAGGCTGATCGGAATATGATGAAACTTCGTAGCGTTGCTAGAAATAATGTACTTAACATGTTTCTTTGGGTCTGGTTGCAATTTTTTGGTTTTGTGCGAATTTATGAAACGACCCTCTATCGAGCTCCATACTGAAGCCTTATAACAGCGACCTCGAATGTCTATCTCCCTAAATAACGTCTGCCAGGCTGATCGGAATATGATGAAACTTCGTAGGGTTGCTAGAAATAATGTACTTAACATGTTTCTTTGGGTCTGGTTGCGATTTTTTGGTTTTGTACGAATTTATGAAACGACCCTCTATCGAGCTCCATACTGAAGCCTTATAACAGCGACCTCGAATGTCTATCTCCCTAAATAACGTCTGCCAGGCTGATCGGAATATGATGAAACTTGGTAGGGTTGCTAGAAATAATGTACTTAACATGTTTTTTTGGGTCTGGTTGCGATTTTTTGGTTTTGTACGAATTTATGAAACGACCCTCTATCGAGCTCCATACTGAAGCCCTATAACAGCGATCACGAATGTATATCTCCCTAAATAACGTCTGCCAGGCTGATCGGAATATGATGAAACTTGGTAGGGTTGCTAGAAATAATGTACGTAACATGTTTTTTGGGTCTGGTTGCGATTTTTTGGTTTTGTACGAATTTATGAAACGACCCTCTATCGAGCTCCATACTGAAGCCCTATAACAGCGACCTCGAATGTCTATCTCCCTAAATAACGTCTGCCAGGCTGATCGGAATATGATGAAACTTGGTAGGGTTGCTAGAAATAATGTACTTAACATGTTTTTTGGGTCTGGTTGCGATTTTTTGGTTTTGTGCGAATTTATGAAAGGACCCTCTATCGAGCTCCATACTGAAGCCCTATAACAGCGACCTCGAATGTCTATCTCCCTAAATAACGTCTGCCAGGCTGATCGAAATATGATGAAACTTGGTAGGGTTGCTAGAAATAATGTACTTAACATGTTTTTTTGGGTCTGGTTGCGATTTTTTGGTTTTGTACGAATTTATGAAACGACCCTCTATCGAGCTCCATACTGAAGCCCTATAACAGCGACCTCGAATGTCTATCTCCCTAAATAACGTCTGCCAGGCTGATCGGAATATGATGAAACTTGGTAGGGTTGCTAGAAATAATTTACTTAAACATGACTATGGCTATATAGATCAATTTGTTAAATGATGAAGTATAGGAAAACTTACAGTGATTTTTCTGCTACGCGGAAATTTGCTAATCAGCAAACATTTGATTTCAAATTGTTTAAATTTGAATACAAAATTATGGGGGGTGGGGGGTGGGGGGGGGGGTGGGGTTGTTTGGGGCTGACGATATTGCGGTATTTCGGTAATCTTCTTCAAATTTGGCGGAATTTCGGTAATGAGAAAAGTCGGTGGTGAATGGTTTTTAGCGAATTCAATGCCCAGCGTGCGGTATTGGCCAGTTCTGAATTAAACAATGTAGCAGTTTAATTAGAAATGTGAGAGAAATGCTAGCGGTGATATCTTGTCATATCCATGTTGTAACCTTCGTGATTTTTTGCTGATAAATACCAATTTTCATTCTCTCCATTTTAAATGGCGTTACCCTTGATTGAAAAATTCTCAAGTTGCGACTACAAATGTACTTGATTTAATTTCTAAAATGACTAATACATAACCAGACTCGCTGGAGAGCTATAGCGACACATTTATCGTTTTGCCCACTTTTCATATACAACATGTCATACATAAAAAGTAAACTCGAGGAGTCCCCTATTTTTGAGGACACTTAGGAGGAGTCCCCTATTTTTTCAATAGCAACTTAATTTGAAATCTACTGTGTAAGAATTGGTCACATGTTTTCATTTTTGCTTTCGAAAACAGTACAGTATTAATAAAGTACATCCGTGTTTAGCTTTTGTAATACATATAGGTTGTTGTATCTTCCTCTTATATGTTTTTGAGGGAAAACCCAATTTAGAACTTTGTTGTATCGGATTTGCTCCAAACTGAGCCATGGCCCCCTTTTTCTTCACGGTGTTGCTGCTGCTAACCGCTTCTGTTCTATATAAAGCCATCAGCATAGCAGAACAGCACTTTTTGACTGGGCGTTAAAAGCATTCAACTTTCCAAAGAAGGAACTGAAAGATATATTTCTAGTTAAAAAGTAGAATTAAATTTGGGCTGTTTCAGTTCCTTCTATAGTCTCTGGAGTCCAAGGTATGCTTCGAAAAATTGTGCTACGTCACGAATGGAAGAATAAGATTTTGATGTTCCACGTGGATCTTTTCTTGGATTTATAATCTGGATTTGTATTTCCTTGGATCTTTTTTTAAACTAACAATTTGTATCATTGAGTAAAGCACAGTAGACAGGAGCATCGTGACTGAGAGGGTGTGGGGGATGTGACATCCCCAAATAGTATCCCAATAGGAAATTACAGGTAAAATCTACTCAGAAAGAAACGCTTTAGGTAGTTCAGAGACCTTCACGTCTTATGATCAATAAAGGATCAAGCAAAGGTAGTTGCTCCGTTGGTTACGTATGATATTCCTTGATATCAATGAAGGTAAACAATCTAAGCATTAATAATTTGAAGATTTCTTGTTGGCACTAAATCAAAAAATCCAGGCCCCCTTTCGGTAAAATTGTGCATTGTGTCAACTTCCCTAAAGTTTCTCGGTAAAAGCGCCAACTGCAATTCACAATGAGCACCAGAACTTTTTTTTAACATTCAAAAGAAATGCTAAGATGTAAAGAGGGATCTAAAATTGACTTTTTATGCTTTTGGTACGTTCATATACCTAGTCTAAATCGATGTATATAAATAATTTACATGTATATTAGTAATCATGTAAGTTAAACGAGTAGAAAAAACAAAGTATAACAAAAATCAATCTCAATAAGTATGAACAAATAAACCCCTGTAACAATGTAGTATTGTAACAAGTTTTATAAGAGAATGTAAGTTGTCATTTGCTATAAAGATGAACTTTCAATAAATCACTACTAATTCTGCAACCTGTCGTTAGTCTTCTTCTGAGGTTCACCATACCTGATACAAAAATCGCAACCGACCCAAAAAAACATGTTAAGTACATTATTTCTAGCAACCCTACCAAGTTTCATCATATTCCGATCAGCCTGGCAGACGTTATTTAGGGAGATATACATTCGTGATCGCTGTTATAAGGCTTCAGTATGGAGCTCAATAGAGGGTCGTTTCATAAATTCGTACAAAACCAAAAAATCGCAACCAGACCCAAAAAAACATGTTAAGTACATTATTTCTAGCAACCCTACCAAGTTTCATCATATTCCGATCAGCCTGGCAGACGTTATTTAGGGAGATAGACATTCGAGGTCGCTGTTATAGGGCTTCAGTATGGAGCTCGATAGAGGGTCGTTTCATAAATTCGTACAAAACCAAAAAATCGCAACCAGACCCAAAGAAACATGTTAAGTACATTATTTCTAGCAACCCTACCAAGTTTCATCATATTCCGATCAGCCTGGCAGACGTTATTTAGGGAGATAGACATTCGAGGTCGCTGTTATAAGGCTTCAGTATGGAGCTCGATAGAGGGTCGTTTCATAAATTCGTACAAAACCAAAAAATCGCAACCAGACCCAAAGAAACATGTTAAGTACATTATTTCTAGCAACCCTACCAAGTTTCATCATATTCCGATCAGCCTGGCAGACGTTATTTAGGGAGATAGACATTCGAGGTCGCTGTTATAAGGCTTCAGTATGGAGCTCGATAGAGGGTCGTTTCATAAATTCGTACAAAACCAAAAAATCGGAACCAGACCCAAAAAAACATGTTAAGTACATTATTTCTAGCAACCCTACGAAGTTTCATCATATTCCGATCAGCCTGGCAGACGTTATTTAGGGAGATATACATTCGTGACCGCTGTTATAAGGCTTCAGTATGGAGCTCGATAGAGGGTCGTTTCATAAATTCGTACAAAACCAAAAAATCGCAACCAGACCCAAAAAAACATGTTACGTACATTATTTCTAGCAATCCTACCAAGTTTCATCATATTCCGATCAGCCTGGCAGACGTTATTTAGGGAGATAGTTTTTGCAAGTTTACAAATTGGGGTTTCCTCGGAGCTTGTTGCTAGTTGAAGAGGATGTTCGAAATTGGTAGTTTTTCCCTTGAATTTGCTGAAAAGTTGAAGGAAAGGTATGTTTCATGTTGTTTTGAGTCGATTTCGCTAATTTGTTTCTTCCTTAGCGCCAGAAATCATTTCAAATTAGGTTGTGATATTTCACTGCGAAATAATGTCTATTTTACTCGAACATTTAGGCCGTGTACAAAAATTTTCGATGTTTTGCCTTACCTTTTAAAGCATAGCGCGTCTTAATATAAACAAGATACACGAATCGACAAAGAATCCAGCCAAGTTTCCCACTATGTAATATCTTTTTATTATCCTTTATGGTTTTTTTGTAAGAAGCAATCAAAGTCCGAATGTATACTCGAATGTCTAACTGAATGTCTAATCGAATGTCGCTCGCTAAATAGCGGACCGGAATTATTGCTGTGCACACATTGTGAGACAAATTGACAAATACTTTGCCCATTAGAAGCTCGCTGCACGCATCAGACCAAAACTGAACAGTGTGCACACATTGCACACTTTGTTAGCACTCTTGCAAACATTTGCACACATGCACACATTTATATTTGCTCTTGCACACACAACATCTTGTCGAAAACTGCCATGCTCTGCAGACTGGCCTACTCTTGAACCTCTATGTCTGATACTTTTTAAATGCAGTATTCATTTCATATCATATCTCACCATTTATTGCAGCAATTGTTGGAACTGGGAATGTCACAAAACGAGCTAATAGCTTTGAGTAATCCTTCATAAATTCTGAAGCCTTTTCTCTGCTAATATTAAGCACAAAAGGTAGATCAAGGCCATTAGAATAAAATTTGCCACGTCCGGTCGTAATGAGAGCATCAACCTCGCTATTATTTTCCACCACGTCTAAGGCGCTGTTAAGATCCTTTATGAAATCAATATTAAATCTATTTTCCCCGCTAATCATCTCTAACACTGCACATCTTCGAACAAGTGATATTTGGACAAGAGAACTAGCAACTTTCATGCTCGCCATGTTGGTTACGTCATGAAGCGATAAGCGCCTCGGTAACCTGTGTTAGAATTTAACACGAGGCTGGCAGAGCGTAATGGCGGCAGCAGTCAAGTGCGTTCAGCGAGCCCTTGGTACAAAACTTGTTCGTTGCACTGCAAGGCTTCATCAAAGATCAAATCTAGCATGTACGTATGTTCTTGGCTCGATCAGCATTGAGTATTTGCTATAAAAATGCTTCTTTAAGGTCTACGTCAACTGTCTGCACTGTCAACCATCAAATTTCTGTTATTTACAAATTTTTCTTAAGAAACTAGGAGATCCCGAGATTGATTCGATTTAATAAACAATGTACCTGAGACACTTTGTGCTGGGCCATGACGAAAGTTAATGACGAAAATTACCGAATGTGAGTTTAGGGCTGGAAAATGTCAGGCAGTGGCGCTGCCAGGAAATTTTTAGCACAAATTCGTTGTAGGAAATTGTTGCTGTTTGCCAGGAAATTTTAAGCGTGAAATCTCCATTGCTTGATTTTAATATGAACATTAAATTCATGTTACACTCTTTCTCAGGCTTGGCCGTTTGTTAATTGGTTTTATTTTGTAGCAGCAATTTCTCCCTTCATTGCATTTTTGCAATTAACTTTTTGCTTGTTCGGCGGTTTTCGTGATGATAGGCATAAACTTCGATCTATTTGGAAAAGGATAGTTAAGCGAAAGGTATGTTTGTAGCAATTAGAACCTTTCAATCTTAAGAAAAGGCATATTTTTTGGAAGAAAAGTCGAAGAAATTGGTAGGAATTGTAGATCTCTCAAAGAGAACAGGGTACTCTGTCTTGCAGATCAAAAACGACAACCAAAACATGGAATTCTACTATCCAGCAGCATTTACTGAAAAACCTAGATTGGGTGAAAAACTATAACGGCGACATGTTTTGCATTATTGGCAAAGCCTGATCATCGTTCTATCTAGCAGTTTGTGAATCTATCTACTATATAAACATGATCGACCGCTTCTGTGTAGACAGAAGAAGTTTGTTTTCACCTTAGGACTCCCTTGGTAACATTTTCAATAGGAAAACGGCACTGATTGGACAACCTCAACAGTCATGTGCTCGCATTTTCTGATTGGCCTACTTCGATCCAAAACTGGGTATTTACATTTCCTAGCATAGGGTTACCATCTATGTTCTGATGTTTTATACTCTGAAGAGTGCTAGACGAATAACTTTGGTTTGTTTCAAAATTTGTTTTTCAAAGCTATTTTCAAATTCTGTATAACAAAAAGATTGTTTGGCAAGAGAATTGTTATTTTTGTTTGTGCCAGCTTTACATGAAACTGAAAGAGTCATGCCTAAAGCAAATACAAATTGAAAGAAAGAAACAGCATACTCCTTGACTTCAAGACAGTTTAAAGGCAACCGATAGATACTAAAGGGGAATAAGCCATCTGTCGAGTGTCTTTAAAGTATGTTCTATGTGTTACTGATTTAGCTCGCCTCAGCTAATGAGTTGAGCGATTCACAGCTCACCTACAAATATACAAATTGCCAGGCCTGGAATTTCATCCTGTACCATATGCTTCACACTTAATGTAAATTTGTAGTGTTACAAGACTGACACAAGAAGGTGTAGTGTTGACATCACTGTATTGATAATGAAGTTTATTACATTGATTTGATATCTACTAGTGATTATCATGAATTGAAGCTGTAGGTTTGGTCAACTTGAGCTTCTGCATTTTGGCTAAAAGCTTACAGTTTTCCTCATTTGTTTTAACCTAAAAAAGTTAAATTCTTCGGGTTTGGTTAAATTCCAATATTGTTTCCCAGACTAATTTTTTAAGTTATGATGTGGGATTTCCAGGAAGAAAGCATGCTGAAAAAATATCCTGAAATGTTTCAGAGTGACTCATAAACAAGTTTTAATTAAAGTTTGTGCTGGATTTTGTCTGCTGGCTGGCTTTTACATAGCATCATTCCAGTAATCATAAATTGTACCCATTAGATTTGAGCAATTAATTAAAGAGACAGGGCAATGGAGTGCTATGAGTTGATCATACTTATAGATTTTTGGAGTTTTAGAGGTGTAAAATGATTGTAGTTGGCCTGAGATTTTATTATGTTACTCAGTCTTCGTCATAAGGAAATCACCATGCGTGTGGCAAACCATTATTTCTTTCATGCGTGCGATTCACACTTTTAAAAATCAGGCTATTTCGGACCCTGTTTACACAGTCCTGTTCAGAAACGGAACCGCGATGGTACAAAATTTGTTCTCTTTCGTAACAGGGTCAAAACCATTCCGGATGGCAGAGCAAAATTAGCCCGGTTCCAGAGTGCTAGCGTAAACGAAAGGGCGAACCCCGACCGTTTTGTCACGGTTCCAAACTTGCACGCAAGGCCGCCTAGAGAATTGGAGGCCCTGGGGCAAAAGCAGAGAACTAGGTCCTTGCGAGCGAAGCGAGGAGAACAATTTTGCGACCACGCCCTTTAAACTAGCTTAAATTCATTCATTCGCTTAAAATGTTTTATTGTTTATTGGCATAATTTTGTTACTTTTGATCAATTTTATTTCAAAACAGAATTCATTACTTTATAAGGCCCTCTACACCTCGAGGCCCTGGAACAATTTACAGAGAGCTTGAGTGTTTCTGCTGTGTTCATTCCGAGAAAATTCGACATTACAGGACAACTATAGGGATGATTGATACAGTGGCGTAGATAAGGGAGGGGGGGTCAAGGGTGGGACAAACCCCTCCCCCTGTACATCTAAACTGCTGTTTTGTCGGAAAACTTCTGATCTGATCGGAAATTTACATGGTTGTCTATTTAAATCCAAATGTTACATTTTGAAAGAAACGATTTTAAAGCGAAATATGGTGTTCTCTTCTGTTGTTCTGAATCAGATTGGCAATCTCTTTCAATAAGGTCGGAAAATCTAAATTTCTTGCCCCTTTTATGAATTTTCGCTCTGCATCACTAGATTGATATTGACCTTGATTGTCGGAAGATCTTCTTTTTGCGGGTCTATTCGCCGCCTGCCTCTCGCATCCATGATAAAAAAGCCCATTTTCTTTTGAGCAATTTTATCGATATTTACCCCGATAATGGCGAAAACGAGAAGGTAAAAGTTTTGGACACTACCTGACGACCGCCATGTTTCCGGGAGAATTTGAACAAAGCAAAGCAATAAGCCACGATAGAGAGCGAAATAGGCACTATTTAAAGAATTAGCTGATGTTGCTAACTTATGAAAAACAGAACTTCCAAAGTTTCGTTGAAGAAAACAATTTTATTCAGGTCAAAAACGACGGTCAAATATATAACTCATGCGTGCGATCAATCGCTCGCATTATTGGTGTCATGCGTGTGCCGATGCGTGCGCGTGCGATCGCACGCATTAAACGACAAAGACTGGTTACTAATTTATTTATTTATTTGCCCAATAAACCACCCTATGGTAGCTGAAAATTTATTTTTGTTGTTCAGGAAACCAAGTTAATGCCTAGATTTCTTTCAAAGTCATTGGTTCAATGTTGTAAAAGAAGTGTTCTCATGCTTTAGCAAATGAAACATTTCTCTTTTGATTCAAGTATTTTTAAAATGTAAGAATTTACCTCAAAGTATTTGCCATAATCAAAAGATTTCTTCCAAATCATTTATTAGTGTATTAATTATTTTAAACTGGTATTTAAAATGTAATCTTTTTGCCTCTTTAGGTTTTTGCACTACGGCAGATGTCAAGGGAAGCAAATATTTAAGTGGCTTTGATAAAATACAAGAGCTGCAAAAGTATGCGTTGATTTTTTTTTCATTTTCTGAAATTTTATGTAATACGTTCATTACATACATTCATTACATGAAAATCTGCATAATTTGTTGTTTCTACAGGCCAGTTCCTTGACTTTCGTGCTTGGAATACTAAAAATGTATCAATGATTTGAGAAAGTTTGGAAGAATTTGAGAAAAAAATCCATCCTTCTTTTGTATTCTTAAGCTTTTATGTATTTATGTTAGGGGCTCAAAGCTAGGGGAATGAGTTTGGAAATACTTTATACTGAGGATAACACTTGCACTTGTTTTCTTATTATCAGTATTTGACTATCCTTGATGTAAAAACCATTGAATAAAGCTGTGACAAATTCGAATGGAGTTTCAAGCATATAATTTGCGTCTTTTTTTGGGTTATTACTATTTTATTACTTATTTCTACTATCATTATTATTATTATTACTTATACTTTACTTAGTGCAAATCAAATGGTTCAAAGAATTTTCAGTTTGGAGATGGCAAACGAGGTGAGCTTTTAACCTTTTAGGGGTGAAAATAAAGCCTTAAGCAAATGAAATTAGCAGATTTGGAATGAAGCCTGGAGAATCGGGAATGATCTCTTTGTGAATCGCAAATGAGAAACCAAGCAATCATGAAGGAAAACATGAGCTGCATTTGAAAACGTTAAATCTAGTGCGGTAACCAACATTGATAGATAATCAGACTAAGCCATGTTTTAATTGAAGATGAAGAGAGCTCGTCTCAAAATATGGCGATTAATTTACCGAAGCCTGTTGAAGTCAAACTCGTATTAGACATGGTGTGGTCTGATCATCTATCAACGTTGATTACCACACTACATTTGCCTTGCTGGAATGCAACTCAAGCTGTTCCTCATGAACTATTTACTTTATATTGGTTCTTACAATGTTTATAAAATATTGGAACCTTGTCCTCCTTATTTTCAAATCAATCAAATGTAATTACTGGCTGTATTTGAAGATCTCCACATTGATTGATTTTCTATTTTAAAATTTTGCAAAACAATGATCAGGTTATTATACATCAATGATTTCCGTTATGCATTTTTGCATCATTTCAATTTTTTTGTGTCATTTCAAATTTTTTGTATCATTTCAAATTTTTTGTAGCGTGACAAACGTAGAGTGAAAAAGGACGAAATATTCGACACTTTCTCTGAGAATATCGAGAGACAAAGTATGAATTTTTTCAACTTCTGTTTTGATTTATGTGAAATTTATTTAATGATTTTTTTATTTATCTTTTTAAGGGCATGTATCATGAACATGATTGGCTAATGCAATGCAATTATATTTTTTGTTTAGTGCAAAGCATGGAAAGTCACAAAACAATGGAATTCCACTCCAAACGCTTTTGTTTTGTTAACCAACTGTTGATGCGACATATCTCCTTTAATATGTTGTCTATATTCCAAATTCAATTAGGACTGCCTTCCTCAATTGTCAATCATTTGTTTAGACTTGACTTGTTCTTTCTGGTTTGACTTGTTGACTTTTTTCTGCTTGTCAGTCAGTGATCTGGGACACAAAAAGCTTTCGTAAAAATTATATGGTGATGATATGGTCAATTTAGTATAGATCTTAGGTTTTGACAGATCCCTAAACAGTTAAGGGACATCATTGCATATAGATTTAATCCAAAATGCCCTATTATTTTACATATTTCTTTATTCTACCATGTTACTATAATGTACATAGCCTCATTTTGTATATCTATTGCTATAATGTATTTATCTCTTATCTGTTTATCTGTATATCTCTTCCTATAATGGATATAGCTTCATTCTGTATGTATGTTACAATAATGATAAATGTATTTGGTTGACGCTGGATTGGCTCTTACTTCAGATAGGAGTCTCAGTTACAAGACGCTGAGGCAAACCGATGCGCTTCCTTTTGCCAAATGAGAGTGAAAGACACTCTGCTTTTGCAGGTGAAGTGAAAGTCAATCCGCTTCACATTTAATCCCGTATAAACAACCCTCAAGCCAAGCTGCCTCTTTTACCTCTTACCGTATTGCTAAAAAAAGTGCGCAGTTTTTTCAGATAGTAGTTTCACTTGAAATTCCGTCCAAACGGAAAGCCCTTCTTTAATATTTCTATCAATTTCATTGGACATTTTAACTAAGAGGCGTTTTCTTTTACCTTCCCTGTTTTTTATTTTGGCGCCAATGGTGTGATCTCAAGGAAGCTCCTTCGCCAAAAAACCAGAACGTAGCTATCCGGCGTTGTGTAAAATGGATGCAAAACAAAGTGAAGAGCAATCCGAAGTCGTATTAACTTTTCCAAATGCGGAATGCAATTACTTCTGGTTTGGAGGACAATCCGAAGTGAAAACCAATCCGGCGTCGTGTAACCATGCCTTAAATGCGATTTTAGATTAACAAGTATTTGTGGTTTTCTATGGCCCCATTTGCTTATTAGAATGTTCTCTGATTGCTCTAGTTGCTGAGTACACGATGAGAATAAAGCTGTTGTTAGAACACTGTCAAGCCAATAAGCAGGTACATCTATCCATACAACTATGTCTATTTCTGCTGTGGACGGCACAGAATATTGTATTTTGTTTCATGTTCTTTAACAGTGATATATAAAAAACAACTATCCAGCTTCTCTTCTTTTATTTGCTTTATGCTTTAACGTATATTTTGCAATTGGATGTTGAGCATGTCATGGCCGCAAATAGATTTTTTCTTCTCGGAACCTATTCATTTCTATGTAAAATCCAATTCTATTAATAAGATATTGCATCAAAAATTCCGCAAAAATTGAATATTACTAATGTGATTTGCATTTTCAAATGTAGTTAATTGACAATTTCAAAGAAAATATATCCCTTGCTGTAATGACTGAAGATAAGATATTTTTTTCTAAAATTCTTGTTTTTGACATTATTTTTGCCAACTCTGAAAGTTTTCTGGGAACCCAGTTACAGGTTCCGATCCTATTCGCAGCTCTGGTGCAAGTATAATTAAACATGGCGACAGTTTTTCATTGCTGTAATTCAAATAGGTCCAATCGGATTCTATCTGTGCAAATGAAGTTAACAATTTGAAACGTAAAAAAGGTTTATAGATAGAAATTGAACGATTGTGGTATTGATTAATTTCTGTTAAAATAATATTGTTGTTCTTCATAGGACAAAGAAAATAAAGTCTTCTTTATATGGCTTATTGACCAAAGAAAAAAGTTGCTGAAAAGACTGAGGAGAGACGACTTTGAAAAATATTTGCAAACTGTAGAACAGTTGAACATTCCTCCACTTGCTGATCCTAACGACCCAAAGAACAAGTACAAATTTAGAAAGTACAAGATAAATGTTCCGCTCAAGAAGAAAAGAGAACTGCATGAATTCGAATATGATAGGAATTACTAGCTAATCTTTTTACCTGTGTGAATGATCGATTTCAGGTCGTTTGTTCAGTGGGCGGCTAATCAAAGTATACATTTAAGCTTTTTTGCAGAATTCAGTGAAGTAGTTATAACTTATGTTGGCAAAGAAATGTAGCTTTTTTCCTAACACTCTACTAAATCGTATGCCAAACGAATTGCAATTGCCTGATTTTTAGAAGGATTGACACCGATAGATTCCCCTATCACATGTCTTTATGTTTATAAACATCAAGATTTGCGCTTATATTGCTTATGCTTGACGCCAAATAACTCTTGCCTTCTCTCACCTAGAACAGTCACACAGTGATTCGTAATAACCCGTAGGAGTCCGGGCTTTGACATTATTCAGTATACAATTAATTGCATGCTCGTGTTGCCAGTACATGCACGTGGATGAGCGTTTCTGCTCTTCTCAGCTTTCAAGGCTGTTCAATTTTTTTGTCACATTTTTCCAAAATTGATACATCTGGGGTGCATCCTCTTGATATAATTGCTATGTCATGTTACGTCTGCTTGATGTAATTGCTATGTCATGTCATTGCTGATTTGCAATACATCTGCGTGTAATTGCTGATTTGCAATACATTTTTTAAAGTGTACCTAATTGCATTGCAGTTAGATATTCCTCTATCTTTTGACATTTTGCCTATCTTTCAGTTCATTCTCACATCATAGCAATTCTTCTTCTATTCATTCAAATTCCAAAATTTCTCCCGCTAATTAACATGGACATTTTTGCTAACAAATGCAAGTTGCTTTTATCGTCAGGAATTGGGTGAAATTTCAGTTATTTGATCAATTCGAAGATAAGATCTGCGTATTAATCTTTGTCAATATGGAAGAGCACTAGCTACCATAAGTACATTTGCAAATATCTCTGTTCAAACCTCTTTTATGGATTCTCTTTTGCTTTTGGTACCTCGTAGGCAATGCAGATTTTCAAGCGATTTTTTGCGTAAAGTAAGCATTATGCGGTGTTCTATCAGGTATTCTTTGTTTCTTTGATCAAGTTTCGTATGTATGAAGAGTTGTCTATAAACAGTTTCTTTCCACCTTTTGACTGGCTATGATTTGTATGCAGCTTTTTTTCATCATGAATTAACTTCCGGATGAAGCCCTATTTTATTTTCGCTAGCCTAGCCATTTCAAGTATCTTATTCAACTTCTAAAGAAATTATAGAAGACTTGCGAAAATCTTCAAAACTTTTGAGACAGAAATTGCTCAAAGAGGCTCATAATTCTCGAAAAGAGTCGTTAGTTTTTATTTGTTCAATTTAAACCTATTTAACATTTCTTGCAACGATGAAATTTACGTCCAACCATTTAGAGTAGACATACATTATACCCAGGTGGATGTTTATCTTACTTGTCAATGGATCTGTTACCGTGACTCTTTCCTATTTACAAACACTTGTTCAGTACACACAAGATTATACCTCACATCTCAAAGTACTTTACCGTCTGAAATATCTTTCAATACGATGAAACTCAAGTAAGGATTTGAGCATATTTTCGTCGCTAATAAAATGGTTGACTGTTTCTTCCACTGTGGCCTGGTCATTTCTACTTATTGAACAAGAAACCTTTAGAAAATTTATTGAAAAAGCTATGTATCTTATCATAATTTCGAATTCTATTCCAAATGTGGTAAGCATGTTGAAATTATTCTCTTTTTAGTGATGACAAACTGCAGTGGCGAGAGACCTTTAAGTGTTTTGAAACGCCTAAAGAATTATATACGATCAAGTATAGGTCAGACTAGATTTTGGGTAGCTCTTCTCAGCAATAAGCATGGTGTAGTCTTTCGATGGATGACATTATTTCTGACTTTGCAGCTTTAAATGCTCAAAACAGTTTATATGAGGCATCTTATGGCGCAAACCTATTGTTTGCCAGTTTTGTAGTTACATTTTGTCTTCATTGTCTAAAATTGTTGCTTCAGGTTTTTGCAATGTACGTTAATCGCGTTAATGATTTGTTAGAATATTGGCAGAGGTTGGAATATTACAGTATTTTTTTATTGGCCGAAGAAGTTGGCCCTAAAATATCTAAGGCCCCCGGCCCTGGTTTTGAAGAATCCGCCACTGTGTAGCTTTAACGCAAAAATTGACCTAAAGAAAGTCTATTCTCTTTGTAATTTTAAAGTGGATCCCTTTTTAGTCATCAAATATGACTCGGGAAAACTAGAACAACGGCCTAAGAGAAGAAAATGAAAAGTAAAAGCAATGAAGACTTATAGCAAGTGACTAAATTGATCTTTCGAATTGCCATTTACTTTACAACTCCGAGACTTAAATTTGTTGATGATGCCGAACTCGCAGTTCAGATAATTTTTTTGTACAGCAATCTTAATGCGTCTTTGCTGTCAGCTAAAGCAAAATAAATGAGGAAATCATTGTGATGTCCGTTTGCTCTAAATTGAGTAGCAAATTGCACAGAGCTGGCCTCAAGTCTTTTCTAGCAAAGGGTGTACTAAATGGCAAAAGATGGTGTATGTGACCGAAGAGACAATGGAAAGCAGTTAGCAATTCATGCAGCTTTTGGGGCAAAAAAGGTCAGCTGTCAGACTCAAACTCTGAATCAAATGATAGTGTCTTTACTCTGGACAGACTATCACGCCATTAGACCACCTCATGGACGGAAATGCTAAACATAACAAGCGTGGAGGTTAGAGCAATAAGTCTGCTGGAAAACAGTTTGTCCTGAAAAGCCAGCCTAATAGTCATCGTATATTCTCGAGAATAATTCTAAAAGAAATGACAGTTTTTAATTTTGAAGAAGATTTTTATGCCCCCCCCCCCCCTCTTGCTTACTGATTTTTTATGTGGCCCACCTGGAAGGTAAATAAATTATAGGTGACTATAATATCAATTTCTTCCGCCCCACCCCCATCATTGGTCCTTGAATGTCCTAAATTATCTATATCACATGATTGTTCCATGCACACAGAGGCGCTATGGCTCCTAGAAGAGTGCCGGGAAAAAAACCATAGAGGGGCCCATTCTTTCCGGACAAACCATTTTGGTTAAAATAGCATGATAAATAGTAATGACACAACAAGCAAAAGCACTTCTTGGAGAGTTCTTCGGTCAACCTTTGCTAAGTTGGATATCTTTGAAAGGTCATTACTATCTATGCAAGCAGCTCTTCGATTTTTTTGAATATTTGATGTTAAAAATGTAGCTACAATCATTTACAAAAGTTGTGAGACTGCTTTTCCTTCCCACCTCACAATAATGCCAACGTCTGTTTGGCGTATTTTACCCAAAAGAAAACCTGTCGAAATTATGTTGCAAACCATTTATAATTTTGACTTAGGCTTCAGACAGACTTATTTGTTGCTCAATCCTTCCACCGTCCTTTTCCCTCCCCTCGCCCCCTTCAAGCAATGTTGTTTGTTTCGATTTGAAGAAATACGGTATTCTCTCCAATTAACGGACACTCTAAAAAGCGGACACCTCTGATTAGCGGACAGATTTTTTCTGGTGAAAGCCTCCGATCGTTTTCTGGTGAAAGTCTCATAAAAAACTTTCTAAAAAGCGGACACTTAATTAGCGGACACTCTAATTAACGGACAATATTTTTGGCATAAAATAGTCAATTTGGATGTTTTTCTTTCCAATTAGCGGACACTAAAAAGGTTAGGAGCCAGCAAAAAACTAAGACGAATGAATATTTGTTCAAATATCTATTTCAAACACTTTGACAATCTAGTTGGTTTTTTAGAGCTTTGAGCTTCTTTACAGCCCAGTTTACTTGTTCTTGTCCATGAAAGTGGTAAATCACTGGAATCTCCAGACTATAGCCACCTCCAAGATTCAACCTCTTTCCAATAACTTCCTCCGATGGGGGCTAGATGCTTCCGACAGAGGGGCTGTGGCCATCACCTGGCGCCACCACTGATTACACCTTTTAAATACAAAAATCGGGTCTATTTACAAATTTGGGACTTACATTGCAAAACTTTCCAAAAGGCAGACACTTCCAATTAGCAGACACCTTGCTCGTGCCCCGACGGTTTCCGCTAATTGGAGAGAATACTGTAGTTGCAAATCATGTGTGCAAAGACCGTTTACAATAACAAGATCTCAGCAACATTGCTTGAAGGGGAAGGGGGTTAATACAATTTTAGTAGATTACTGTCAATAAATTTGTCCTGATTTCATCACTGGTCTCAACATATTTTGTTAAGGATTACAGATTTCAAAACGCCTCAGCCTCTCTTTCGATGTCACTAATTATTGAAAAAAAGGCTGATATAATGTCATCTGCAATTACATAGAGAACAACAGAGCACATTTAGCATATCATTATTCATCATTATCCTTATGAAAATATTACAAACTACACAGAGTTCCGATAATCTACACATACCGCTAAACCCCTCTAGCAAAAAAGCTCTCTTGTTACATCCGTTTCGTTGACTCTATTAATAGATAGTGCGTGAAAATAACCGACCCGAGCGAGTTCGAGCGATTAATTGTCTTTAAATCCTGTTGTCTTTACATTGACTCTATTATTTTGTCAATTTTAAGCATGCAAGTATGTCTAAAGACAAAAAAGAGGCAAATTTTGTATGTCGCTCTAGTGTCCTCAAAATCCTGCCATACTAATAAACATATTGCACTTGTTATTTTATTAAATAATTGCATCTGGTTTTTTACAAATGTGAGCTTGCTGAGGAAGCAAGGTATTCTACAATTGCAGACAGGGACGGATTTAGCGGGGGGGGAGGGGTGTAGAGGGTGCGACACCCCACAATATTTCTGTGTCCTTCGGTAAATTTTAATTCAGTCGGTAAAAATCATTCGTTGGTACTCAGTAGTAACAAGGTAACGCCAAGATTTTACTTTATTTTTCTTATCAGAATTTATCTTCTTATCAGCAGCGTAGCGGTGGGGAGGAATATTCAGAAACGATTTTAAGCTAATCTCAAGGGTGTCCTCACAAAACTTTTCTTATCAGGAGACCCTCGTGTATATTTCTAAAGGATCTTCAACAATTTCCCTTCGTTTTGGGGTTTGTATAGAAACGTCCTTCACGTTCTTGAGACAGTCCCGAAAAAATTACAACTAAAATGTTAAGCAGTTCAATCCTTGAAAAAATTGGATTCTGAAGTGCTTGTCGTGGATTTTGCTCCAAGGAGAACGAACTTGGTTTAAAACATTTGAATACTGTTTATTATTTTTAGATATTTGATTACCACTTTGGAAAATTACTTTTTACGCGTAGTGCTTCCTCGCCTTACACAATTCAAGATAGTGAAGGATATAGACAATTGTAGAATATTGTCAGCCACAAAACGCTACATATGACTTTGTATAAAGGGAAATTGCCACGTAAAAATTGACGTTTTCATTATTTATCAGTGACCTGAAGGATGTGGCACCAAGATTAGTGTCTAACACCCCCCCCCCAACCCATGTTGCTTAGATCCGCCCCTGAATGCAGACAATTACGTCATATGAACTAGAAAAAGAACCTAGTTTGACTTTGAAAAAAGAACCGCATGTTGAATTTAATGTCAAGGACCTTATCAATTGATGCCATTCAATTTATGTCTTTTGATAAAATCAAGTTTTCATTTGAAAAACGTTCTAAAAAAGCCAAATTAAGCCGAATTCCAGCTCTAAGCCAAATCATTTTTTCAAAGTCAAACATGTTCTGAAAAAGAAAAGCCAAGTTGGCAACCCTGGTTGCGCGTTGCTATGCTATTGAGTCGATGTTGTTGTTGCTTTTCTGGATTTGGCTTCACTGACAGAAATTAGGCCAGGACTTTTTGACTGTGGCATAACATGGTTAAGTTGCACGTGAAGCGTGGGGATGAAAGCCTCTTTCTATATGAAACAACGGTCAAGACAAAACTGCAAGATGTAATAACTGATCTAGCAAGAATACAGAACCAGCGGCTTAAAATAGAACGACTTTTTTATGGTGAGCCATTACTAATTTCATTTCGCTTGCTCGCGACCTATGCTCAATCAACAGGGAAATGCGAAGGCTGCATCTTTTAAAAAATATACAGTTTTATCAATTGTAAATTAAAATCAAATGCGAAATTTCATATATTTCAAATTTCATAAATTTCATAAAATTTGATAAAAATTTGCAGTAAAACTATCCACTCTATTTGCAATGAAAGCCAAAAATAATTGTTGGATAGATAAATACCAAATGTGTATGACCTTGTCTTACAGTCGATGATAGAACAAGCCGCCAATTCAGCAATACTGCAGTCAGCCAAATATATGATTGTTTCAAAGAACATTTTAAATTTGTCAAAGTTTTCCTAGTGTTGCAGGAAAAAATTGTTAAAAAGGAAATCTCGATTCACAGCACCATAAAACCAAAGTGAGCAGGGCAGGGCCTGATACCAAGAGTTGATTCCTCTTTTCAAAACAGAAGTGAAACTAGTTTGCATTTTATTGAAAAAGTTTTGTTTATTAAACTTTGTCAATTTACAAACCAATCTTAACTATATGCAGGAAAACTTTGACCAATACAAATCTTTGATTTGATTTGATTTGATTTGATTTAATTCAAATTCTACTACATTTCGAAAAGCTAGTTAGTTACATAAATTATAAACAAATCAAATAAAAAATGCAACAACAACAATAACATTATTTAAAATACAATATTTAAAAGACAAAATGAAGCAGAATTCTTAAGGAGGAGCCTTCAAAGTAGGTTAACTAACAAGATGAAGGCCCCCCTTTTGTTTCAGCGATCTATATGTTCATCTATAATAAAGTCTCGTTGAATTAAATTAAATTACTTTATGGACTAAACAAGAAATTTTGCAAAGCTCACTGACTTTAAAATAGTTTCTAGAAGATAATTTTTCGAATGTTTTTTGAATAAGAATTTAGAAGACGTGGTTCTTATTTCTACAGGTAGATTGTTCCATAATTTTGCCCCCATATATCGAGTTGCTTTCAAGCTGTACTGTAAAGTTTTTGCCATAGTGAGGAAGAGATCACCACGTGTTGATTGCTTGTTTTGACCAAGGGCGTACTGGAGGGCTAATGCCACATGAAGCTATTATGTTTCCTAAAACATTTGGTTTGGAATGTTCCCACATAATTGAGAGCAAATTGGGTCATTGGTATATCAGCACAAGTCATTCTATCTTCCATAAAGATAAACATCTGACATAAAGAGATTTCTGAAGAAGAAGCACATGACAAGACACAATAATGAATAGCAAAAAAATATCAATTAATTACAAATAAATTTAGAGAATGAACAATCATGAAAATTTACCCTCTGATTAAATTTTAGCTAATCATCATTAAAAATTAGCATAGTTCTTGATATATCCAAAATTATTTTTGCAACTAGATTGATGATACTTTAAATTCTTTCTGAGCCAAGGTTTGATTGAATACAAAAATGGCAAAAGTCATGTGAAGACATGGGCGTAAACTTAGGGGGGGCTCTGGGGCTTCAGCCCCTCCTGACGAAAACTGAGGGGGGGGGGGGCTGAGCCCCCCCTGGAAAATAAGGAAGTGCTTTACCAATTTTTAGATTAGTTTGTTATATTATTGGTTTCATGCATAAGATTTGTTGCATTACAGCAAAATAAAGTATGAAATTATTGTGAACATAAGGTTGACACCTTCATATCAAGAAACGCCGCAAGAAAGAGTACATTCTGGGTGCCTAAATAGAACTGATGATCTCAACCTAAAGAAACTGATAATGATTTAAAAATAAACTTTCAATCATTTCATTTGTGTGTTTCTTCTTCCTTGATAATGAAAATGCATGGAAAAATCACCTTTAAGCCCTTAGCTAATCCACTTTCTATCCTGTGACATCAGCAGCTGCCATTAGGAATTGTCATTAATTTTTTGAGCCCCCCCCCCCTGAAAAAAATGCAAGTCTACGCCTATGTGTGAAGATATTGCTATAACGAACTTGACATGCTTTTGTAAGATGGGCAGGTAAACTTCATAAGTTGTTCTATAGTTGGTGATTTCACGCAATCAAAAAGAAATAATGTTTATATTTTTCAATATATTTATGGCATAGTTTTTGTATTTCTAAAAAAAATAAGGTATTAAAGCAATATATATCACCCCCCTATTCTCTTTATCAGAAAATGGGGGGGGGGTAGGGCTGTGGTTTCTCAATTAAATTCTTCACAGCTAGGGCAGGTCATGTCACCATGAAACTTACAAATGGCAGCCTCTGATTGGCTGGATCATGGAACTGGAAAGGTCTGCATCAAGAGCCAAAGTAGATTTCACAAGCTATGTTTCAAGGTTCTGAAAAAAGGGTACGTTGGCAAACGTCCCATAAACTGGTGTAGATTTTAAGAAATGGTATTTTTGACCAGATTTATGAAATAATTTCCTGAAAGCAGGATGTTTGGTTTGAAAGGGGGAAACCAGGAGAGGAGCTCTCTGGTTGGGAGACTCCTACCAAAATTGGGAGAGTTGAAACCTTTGTATTAATACAATTAATCAGATAGTATGTCATAAGCTCGCTCAATAAAAGGTTTAAAAGGGAAGATAGATGTCTAATTTCTTAGCTGTCAAAGCAGAAAACCTAAGTACACTATAAATATCACTCTGTGAGTGCCCTATTCAATAGAGGCATTGGCTATCATGGTTCTCCGCACAGCTTTGTCTCTAGTAGCTAGCAATGTTTCAACATGCATTGGAAAATATCTTCAGCAGGTTTGTCTCATTCAAAGTTTCAGGTTAATTAATCACATGATAAATTATAAGATTAATCAACAAGGTATTTTTGCATTTTGATATTTTTTAAACTTACGAATAATAACGTGAGATAATGAAAGTATTAAAATTTGTTCCATAGCAAGTCAAATTCTTATTTAGGGGCTTCTCAATCAGTTGATCCACAGCCAGTACTCTGTTATTGCTGTATTCAAGTAAATGAATGCATTTGTTTTTTAGGGGGGGGGGGGGGTGAGGGTAAGGGCTGCCACCCCTGCTTCCAAGGGCCATGGCGAGTAGTTGTTTATACACATTATACTTATCATACCTGTCTTTTTCTACTGGCCATACGGCTTTCTTCACTCCTTTTTCAAGTAATTACTTCAATGTTTCCCCTTGGCTCAATTTCATTTATACTGCTTTGCACTGATATGCTTTTACTTGCTTTCTCAGCTTTCTTTCTCTTCTTCGTTTTCTCATGTTATTTATTGAGATATCGTAAATCAAGATATCTTTTTCTCGACTCCATTGTGAAGAATAAATTCATCAAATTCTGCAAATATTAAACGGCAGCAAAAAATAATGAGACCTGCAGAGGTGAAGGAGAGAAAAGGGGAAAAAAGATGGGTTTCATCAATTTCAAACCTGCTCCTTCTCATAATACAGTTAAACCAATCTGAAGCCTACAATCCTGGCCAAAAGGTTAGTGAACTTGAGAAAGAACCCAATATAATGACAATTTTACCCCAATAACTGCAATCGAAACGGCATTGATCAACATTGACTGTGGGGGATGGGGAGCGTATTTGTTCAAAAAGACGAAAATTTGCCGGCCAGTTCGGAAGGATTTCTAAGCAGAAGGAAAACCTATCATAGAGGTTTGTTATGTATCGGAAAGAGCTACTAGGCGTCTAGAAATGGTCGCCCCATGCTAAAAAACTAAGAAGTCAGTCTTTTAGAGTATTATGTGTTTAATCTTCATAAAAATTGAAAAATTGCAAAAAGCTGCACTTGACGTAGTTAATCGAAAGAGACGCGACACTTCTACCTAAACTGTTCAGATTCAAAGTTCTCTTTGCACGTGGAGGGTACATAATTATGATGGGAAATATAGATATTGCGGTCCTTCTTAGTCAATTAACTATAAGTGATGGGTTGGTATGGGTTTGATAGCCTACACAGTACGTTTTGCTTCAGACTTTGCTATATTGGTACGTACATTCAATTTGCCTTTAATATTTCTATACGAAGAATAAGTTGATGTTGTAAAGTCTAGGTCGGCGCATAGAGAAAATCCATTTGTGAGATTATGTATATGATTTTCGTAACAAAAACGTGCTTACTACACACGCAGCCACAATAACTCTTTGGGTCAAGTGCCGAAGCGATTTATCACGAAAGACGTGTCAACGCAGTGGTAAACGGGAGAAAGATTGGGCACCACCCTATTTCCAGGACTCGATCGCTCCAACAGTTGATAACGTCTGAAAGCTTAGGAGAGAGAGAGAAATTCGCAGATGCTACCTGATTACTTACAGTAGGGCAAATGCAGCCAAATTCCCAGCATGAGAGTCAGTCTACCAAAAATACAATACCTCCGTCGAGAGAGAAAAGGAAATAATGGCTATGAGACGGAGAACATTTGTGTTTACTCATCAATACCAGCAGATGTACAGAAAAGCATTCAAAATTGTCCTCGCTGCTTTTCAGAACTGATTTTGAGTGGCATCAATGTCTAAAATTGTTTATTTGAAAATATTCAAGTCATCACGAGTAACCAACGAGTTACCAACGAGTTACCCTAACGAGTTACTATTTCTAATAGCAGGGCCGGCGAAAGCAGGGGGGCGGAGGGGGCATGCTCCCCTCACTTTTCTGCAGAGCTAAAGAAAAATTTAAGGCAAAAGTGGAAATAAAAGTAGTATATGATTCTCTAAGTGACTTTGCCTTGTATTCTCTTAAATGTGTCCTTAGCTTTATCATATCTATGTCTATCTATGTCTTTATCATAGAAGACATACATAAAATTGAAAATGGGAATTAGATCGAAGAAATCGGCCATTGTCTAAGTTTTATAAAGAGTAACAGCTTGGCTTATCAAATAGATCGAGAAACCTAGTCCAGAATAACTTGGTGCCAGCACAAATTGACGGAGTTTCGTTTTTTCCATTGCCTGAACTTGGCACACAAGATCTATTTGTTAACGAAAACTTTCTCAGAAACATTACGAAAAGAGAGAAATCAGCTGTTGAAGGAAAAGAAGCAGCTGGAAAGAACATTTTTGAGGATATGAGGAATAAAGTATGGGCAGATTTGTTCTTAAAAAGTAGCATCAAGAAAACTTCAGAGTTCGATCGTTTGGATAATCCATTCCTACTAAGAAAGAGAAAATATCGACGCAATTATAAATTCTATTTAAACTCAATTTGACAAGCCCAGTTTGAAGGTTCTTCAAGTTCTTGTTAATGCAATTAATTTCCGAAAAAGTTAAGATCAGATGTTACAAAGTTATATCTTAACTGTATAAAATTGCTTAACTTTTTATTTTTAGTTGATAGTTCTTCTGTTGATATTTCAATGTTAATGTTTTTTGTTAATCCGTGTTTCATTTATTTTTCCCCCATCTTATTTGTGAAGGTTTCATTACGAGCTATATGATAGTGGTTATTTTAAAACTTTGCAAAACTTTTCTATTCCAAGTCAACATCACAATAGACGCGACTATGCGACACCTTCAGTCAAGCTTCATTTTAGACACAGTTTCTGGCCATCCCCAGGACACCATAATTCTAAAATCTTTCTTGCCGCCAACCAGGGTGGCAACCTTTCCTAAGCCCTTTCAAGACTTTGATATTTTGGCCCCTCCACTTTCCAATACGTTTCGCCGGCCCTGTAATAGTGGTTTTACATGGGAATGCCACGAGTTGCCGTGACTTTTTTTAATAAACATGTATATATAATATTTCATAAAGAAGATGGTATCTCGTTGGTATCTCGTATACATCCGTACTGAGCTCTGCAAATGTAGAATGTAACCCGTGCGGTAACTCGTTGGTGACTCGTGGTAACTCGTGATCATTTTCCCAGTACGACACGAAAGGCTCCTTTGAAAGTATCTACCATTCTTTCAACTATCATATGCCAAATATTTCCCTCTTTCACCCAAGACTTGGATGTACTCACCCAAAAATTTATTCAATGCCAATTTATAAAACTTCTCTCACAATAAATTATTCACAATTTATAACGCTATTTTGAAACTTTGTTGACCAAACTTTGTTAAAAACCCATGATACTCACAAATTATCAAAACATGTGCATGCCATACATAACAAGTGTGGATTGCTGTAATTAAAATGAACATTACTTCAGATTTTGCGAAAAGAATTCCCAAGCAAAAGAAGCAATTAATAACTAAAAATTGAGATCCTTGTGGAAATTAAAATTATTTCAGTTTTCTGGCGTCTTTAAAAGAAGTCCGTTTCAATCCGTTTCAAATGAAAGAAGTTAATACTTTGCAATTTATGGTAAAATCTAACCACAATGGAAATTTGAGACAATTTTGGAAATGATTAGAATTATCATCGTCTTTCGACGGACCTGTTTTGTGTTGCTTCCGTTGCCAGTTCTGGTCACATGTCCGCGTGCTGAAACGCTGTCACGCGCATCCTACTGCTTCTGTTTTTTATTTAAGCAGCTGAGTAACAAGGACCTGTCTTAGGAGCAATCGTACTTATTATATTTTGTTAATGATGTACTGTTTGGCAATGGCACAAATCTATTTTCCTTTTGGAAGTGTTCTGAAATTTTCCTAGACAAATTGTGAGTTTCAAGGCCTCTCCAACTTCGATAAAGCACTCCCTTGCAATGAATACATGCTCAATCATGAGTCTGCAATGCCACTAAACTTTTATGTGACATTAAAACACAGATAAGATAGCACTGCTTATCACTGAAAATAGTTATTGCATTCAAGGTGCATTTGAAATTTCAATTTTTCTCATACCTTATTTAAAGAATGAAGTATGGTTTTGTCACATATCTATGCACTGAGCACACGACAGACGTTAAATAGAACCTATGCTTTTTAAAAATGTGGTTTCGTAGTGAAAGTCGAAGTAGAACATTGCTACCTTTATTTGACACAGCATAAAGAGTGTAAATTCTTGCACCTGTTTTCTAACAAGCATTGCAGCCAAAAATGGCACAAATCAAGGTAACCCATTTGTTGTGAATAGATTAAAGGCACAAAACTTAGTGTTTTTTTGTGTTTTGAGACAAGAAGGGATCAAAAGGTTTTTGTTTACCGTTTGTTTGTTTCGCGGTGAATTGCATTTGGCTTTTCTTTCTTTGGTAGTGTAAACTAGAAATATAAAATAAAAAGTTGTTACGTCAAAAGAATTTTAACACGGAAAAGTAATTTGTTTTTCAAGATCACTTGCTGTTACCATGCCAATTGCTCATCCGCTACCAACAAGCAGTTGCATCATTTAGTGGTGATAACACAAATGTTTTTCAGATTTTAAAACATTTTGTATCCGTTTTGGTTTGGCAAGCTTTAAAAGTGAAACTAGAAATTTGAAATCTTGTTAAGACTCTAATCGAGAGTTCTACATTTGCGACTTTAAGGGCGGTCGTTATCATTAACATGGACGTTTCCTGTTCTACATAATATGAAAAGCATCATAAAAAAGTTTCAATATGACTAGAGCTTCGCTGTTAAGATTGTTCATAATTGTTCATTTTTTGCTCAGCTGCTTGACCATATGCATGACTTCGTACTTTCCTCCAATTTTTATTTTCATTTCTGTCTTGAATTTGATACTCACATCCTTACTGATAGATTTCCAATGACAACCAGCATGACCGTTGCACCTGGCCTATGCTAATGATGGTGATATGCCCACTTTTGTATTGAAGTGTTTTGCAATCAACCGCTAGAAATTAGCGTTGACGAAGACTAAACCTTCTTTCAAAGACTCATGTTTGAAGCTACAAAAGCTGTACAATAGTAATCGGTGAAGACATCTATAAAAGTTCAGGTTTTGTTATTTTGAATGTTACTCACTAAGAATAAAAAAATTCGCTCAAATATGTGCCAAAATGGCAGAAAACAGCAAACAAGTTGCCAAAAGATGCAGGATTTTCCGGGATGTATTGTGTATTTGTAAGGATTGAGTATCTAGAGAAAAAGGTTTTCTCCTTTTCGAAATTGAAACAAAACACTCTAACTTGACATAAAGGCTTGCCCGGAACATACTCTGTAAATTGGACGGCAGTGTGACGAAAGCTAGGCGTAAGCGTTTCCAGTTGGTGGCTAGATGAATATTCCAAATTTTCCAGCTATGTTCATGCCATTGTTTCTTCTAAACAGGTTGGGCCATTTTTCAGATTCATTAACATATCGGTTAAATGTTTTTAGCTCATTTATAAGCGCAGATTATTGGTTGATCTGCTGCGGCCCTTTAATGGATAACTTTTATAATGTGCTGGCAAAATAGAATTTTAGAAAAACCGGACTTTTTCACTGTTTAATAACTGTTTTCATCCATTGTTAGTTTCATAGATCTGTGTATGATGTTGCTCCGATTTGGTTGCAGGACAATAAAACGAAAACAAATCCTGAAAAATGTCATACCCTAATAGTAAAGAAGGATATGACCAATGCTGGTGAACTAGAGATGAATGTCAAGGAAATGTTTGATGTCCTTGCATTCTCTCATTTTTGGTGCATTTTCTAATGCTCGTTGTCTTTCACGTTTTTGGCATGTTCCAATAATCGTTGCATTTCCTGATGGTTGTTATATGTTCGCATCCTTGTTGCGTTTTCAAAAGCTCTTGTCATATTTTCAAAGCTCTTGTCATATTTTCAAAGCTCTTGTCATATTTTCAAAGCTCTTGCCATATTTTCCAACGCTCTTTGCCTGTTCCAATGCTCATCTCGCCAATGCACAATGCAAACCAGTACTCTTTCCATGTTCCATTACTTATTGCATTTTCTGATGCACTTTTCCTTTTCCCATCCTCGTTGTATTTTTCCAAGCTCTTTCCGTATTTCAGAACTCGTTGCGTTGGCTAGTGCTTGTTGCGTTTGGCATTGTCCAATGCTCGTTGCTTAGTGCACTTTCCATTGACAATGGTTTTGTGTCTTCTTGTTTTTTGCTTTGAATGACACACATAGATCATAAGCTTCAATTTTGAATAATTTATTGCTGGGATTCGTATGGAACTGCTTTTGTGCTATTGTGGCTTCTCTGCAAAACCCTTTGCTAGGTCAGTCACTTTGTTGATGCCGAAAATTGGCAAATTTTTACTTTGGTAATGTTTTGCGCAACATTTTGTGCAACATTTTGTGCAAGAGCCCCACTTGTTATCTTAATAGCGCTACACCACTGCCTAAACCCATTTTTTATTAAAAAAATTAAGTTTTCGCGGCAGAGTATCCAAGGGAACAGTATTTCTGATGTTACTGTGTTCAAAGTGTCACATATTTCTAGTCTAAAGGTTATAGAGATGCATCTTTTATTCTAATTTATTGCATATTTATTCTTATGATTTGAGTACAGGTACCTTGCATATTATAAATTATGCGAATAGGCTGGGAAGAAACTATTTTTGCACTATGACCTTGATGTGAAATATCTTCAAGGTTTTGACTTGCCTTGTTGTGATCATAGTTGTGATAGAGTAGCAACAACAGTACCTGTTTGTTTTGATTTTGTTTACCAGTTTTAAATTCGTTTGGTCATACCAGTGCACAACGATTAATGTAAAAGCAAGTGCTGCTGGAATCAAAACATTCGATCAGCTATTCTCGTTGTGTACATTGTTCTGTTTTGATTGTGTTAGATTGTGTCAGAAAAGTCAGATGGTGTCAGATTAAAGTAAGACATCTTACTGCTTTTCATTATTCATTTGCTTGATTGTGATCTCCTTGTATCCACTTGGTCTCTGAAGACGTTGTCAGCAATGAATTTGCAGCTTAGCCATTCTTTTCAATGTTTAAAACCTCCCACCAAAGATAGCTGTGTTAGAATGCAATAGAAAAGCGCTCAGACTAAAAGGTTGATTCCAGCTTTTCAGCAATATTTAGCGCATATGCTCATTTGCTCTTAACAGTCATGGCAACCCATTGAGCAACTGAATTGATTTGGCCCTCCCAAATCTTTAAAAATGGCAATCAAATAATTTAGAACGATAATCAGTCATCAATAAATAATTTTCATGACCCAAAGTATCCTTCACTCTTTTGTGCTTGAATTGGTTTGTTTTTCACGCTTAACTATCGACAGTCCTAAACAACAATAACGACCAGATCTTTCCACATCCTCCATTCGACGGAAATTGCAAGATAGCTTTGTGATTAAATCGCCAGCATTTCCTATGTAAATGACAACTCCATAAAGAATCAATTTGTTGGTTCTTTTTTGCTTATTTTCTTAGTTTTGCTATCGTGTTTACACAGTGACTCGTGTGTTTACACTCCTGTTTTTAATAGCAAGTGAAGGGATTTTTCCATCACTAATCGTATCGAAAGGCCAACGATGTAAGGGGGCGCTGTGCTACAACAATCTTACTTTTGAAAATTGGTCTCATTTTATGCCATCTTTTAACGATAAAATTTTACAATCTTTATGCCTTCTTGTTTCTTTAGTTTTCGTTGGTATCGAGAGCAGAACGTTAATCATGATAAGAAATGTCTCATGGACATGTCTGTTAACGCTGTTATGCAGATACAGAACTTTATTTTGTCCTACAAGACTTTCTCGACATGGGCGAAAGATAGAAATCATTTGTTTCATTATTTAGAAGCTGATAAATGTTAACCTTTATAGAGAACTTGCAGAATAATAAGCCTTTCCTATCCGTCCAGTGAATAATTGCTACTTTGCGACACTCGGCGATGACAAACATTATCAGATTCTCTCGCGCGACCAGAGCGAATCAAGTGAAAACCGGCTTTTAACATGATTATCGATCCTAATAACGGACAACTCCTTATTCCGGACAACTCCTAATTCCGGACAACACCTAATACTGGAGAACTCCTAATACCGGACAACTTCTAATAATGGACACCTTCTAAAAACGGACAACTCCAAATACCGGATACCTCCTAATAATGGATACCTTCTAAAAACGGACACCTTCTAATAGTGGACACCTTCTAAAAACGGGTGCCTTCTAAAAATGGAAACCTCTAATAGCAAACACTTCCAAACGAGGGACAAACCATTTTGTTTCAAAAACTTCATTTCGTTTTCAGTCAAGGAGATACATACAATCAAAACCCTTAAGGCTATTAAATTGAATTCTGCCTTCAATTTTAGATTTGGAAACTTTAGCAAAGCATGGAATTTGCTTTCCACCAAACATGCAAGGTTTGACGGAAGAGCAAATAAATGATTTAAAACTTAGCGATGAATGGCAAGAAAAATGTCTGCCAAGTGGAGGAAGTGTGGACTGCAAAGATCCTGTTGGACGACGAACAGGGAAAGCACCAAACGAAAAAATGGCTGACATTATAAACAAAACGAGGCATGATGCGAAATCCCAAGTTTCGAAGGTGAGGGGTCTTGCATCTGTAAACTTACTGCCATGCAAAGGGGTGTAATATACTGATCTAAATGAGTAATTCGATTGGCAGAATATAAAAAAGTCATCCTGGTCATAGTCAGTTAAACAAACTTCATAAAAGTGGAAGTGGGCAGCTCAAAGGTCATGATAATTGCAAACTGAAAAACTGGGATATCTAATGTGATTGAAAAGTACGAAGTAGAACATGTAGCGTGCTGCATTCGCTGCCTGAAAAGAACAAATCTCAATAAAGATTTCACAATCTAGATTTCTACCAATTTTATCCATTCATATTTGCGCATTATATGGCTGTTGGATTTCCTAAAGAATGAAGGATAATAGCTGGGGCTAGCTCGCCAAGGGAAGGAAACGACGTAGGTAACGACATGGGTTGCTTACTTGACCACAGTTAAGTCGAGTATTTTTGATGTGCTTTTGCTTTTTTCTAGGATTTGGTGCAAGCGAATAAATGTCTAACTTTAGCAGATACCAAAGAAGCTATAGATAAAATGAAAGGGGCGGTCATGATTGTTTACCCTATGGGTTTGCCCCCACACGATACTGTGAGACTGGAGTTTGAGAATGAAGAAGACCTTTCTGGCACACAAGTGAGTATTCCGAGGTTATGATTAGTCTAGTTTTATACGACAAAATAGACCATTTTTCTACAAATAGAGCAAAGTACATTTTCTAAATCTGGTGTCTTTGTCGTAAAATATCTATGAACTTTAGTTTCAACAAAGTTTAACGATGAAATAAACTAGAAGTTTCGATGCACAGCCATTTTGTATCTACGAACATAACCAACAAAAAACGTGCTCTATAACTAAAACGAGGCTATAACAAAAGCGCATCTTAATTACGTAACGGTTAATAGTGCTAATTCAGTACATCTTAGAACTAGGAGTGGTAGACCGTTATATGATTTATGCAGTATCATGCGTTAAGATACTATTGTAAGTAGGATTTTCAGAAGGACCTAAAACTAATTGACTGGGCTTCTATTTTAGAACCAGTGAATGACAACACGATTCAAATAGCCTCTACATTTCAGGAAATTTTTGAGCATCTGCTAGATTCTCATGCCCCTCTAAAGAAAAGGAAGGTAAAAAACGAGTACTTTCCATGGATTACCTTAGATATTAAAATGAGCATAGAATAGCGCAGTAAAATGTAGAAACTAGCTTTGAAGAACCCAAACCTATGGCCTAAAAACAAGATTCTTTTTAATGAGGTAACAAGCAACATACGACTTGCAGTCGAAAAATTTTACTAGGACCATGTCTCTACAATAAAGAATAACTCGATAAAATGTGGAAAACTATCGATAAAATATTACACAGAACCTCGGGTACCACAACAATTGCTGAAATAAAAGGCAGAGATGGAGATCGTTAAGTGCCAAAATCAGATTATAAAAAGTGTAACGAACACTTTGTCAGCGTAGGCCCAAATCTTGCTAGTAAACTAAAGGCTAAGCCAGATGACGATCCGATCAAATATTTGCACGCCGTTAATACCGGCTAGAAATTTTCATTTAAGATATTGAGCAAAGATGCAATGCTTTCTTCGCTAAATATGTTGAAAAAAGGAAAGGCACCCGGTCTAGATGGAGTTCCAATATATCTTGTAAAAGATGCTGCAAAGTTAATTGCCAAGCCATTGATGATTATATTCAATGCTTCTTTTTCTTGATCTGAAGAAAGCGTTTGACACAGTAGACCATGAAATAATTATAAGAAATATGTAAGTATATGGAATAGAGGGTACTGGGCAGACAGATCATACCTGCGTAAAAAACTGTCAACAATACTGCTCGTTAAACGGTAACAGGTCGGGCCCCCGGACAGTTACATGTGGAGTGTCACAGAGATCCTGTCTAGGCCCATTGCTCTTCATTTTGTACCTTAATGACTTCGAAACTAATGACACAGATGAAACAGAAGTTTTATTCTCGTAGAATGAGCTTGGAAACGTAATACAAAACTTCCAGGCTGAATTAGAAAACATTTCCGAGTGTATGAAAATAGATAAATTGAGTATAAAACCTGGGAAAACCATTCATGGTTATTGACCATCCTCGTAGGCAGAGCGAATTGTCTGAGCTTCCACCTTCTATTTGGATAGTAATTGAAAAAACAGGTTCATTAAACGAAATACCTTGGACTTGCGGTGGACTTGTGATAAGTTGTGTTGGGTGAACAGTACAAATAAGTCGAAAGGGAAAGTAGCTGGTGGCTTAGCTTTGTTTAAAGACTGGAAAATGTCTTACTGCAATCCCAGTTGCTCAATGTATATCAAGCACTAGTTGAAAGCCGCTTGGAATTAAATCCCACTATCCATTAGAGATATCGATTCCATCGTACGATTTAAAAAAGAACCAAGAATTCACCTTTGAGTTAACAGAAATGAGCTCGGCACGAATCCATGGAAGATCAGACAATTTATATTTTCAATCTCTGAGTAGCCTTAACAAATTTTAATTGTAATGTAATTTTTTCTCGTATATCATAATTTTTCTTTTTACTGAATGGATATCGTGTGTAAAAAAGAGTAAATGAAAATTTGATGAAATGAAAATCTTAGGGAGTACAAAGGCCAAAACCTACCCACCTGTAAAAGTGTTTTCGTTTGTGCAGCTTCAGTTCATGAAATAATGTGCGGAACTGGCCAAATACTTGGGCGTTGACGATAAATTACCCTAACCCAGAATCTATGTTTTCGTTTTGAAAAGCGGTTTTCGTCTAACTTTCTTCGAATATAGGTTATAAGAAGAGAAAATGCAAAACTTTAAGAAATGAATCACCAGCCAGGCCTCTTTCTTATTCGGTTTTAGCCCCTTCCCCACTCTTTCTAGACCCCCTCATCCATTTCAACATCCATTTCAAATTGTATTCGCAGCAAAAAACGCTACGAATTTTACCATTTTGATAAAGGCTCCCTAGGAGGCCTGGGTTTGTGCATCCTAGGGTGTCGCCGATTATTCGAGTTTGCTGCAGGGTGTCATTGGCGATGTCGACGCATGATAGCTATATGGAAACCAGGCTTTAGTATCAGATGTGACAGATCTGGCAACCATCTTTTCGAATGGTGATCAAGAATTTGTGTTTCATTGGTTGTTTCAAATTTGATGGGCACCGATATTCATTGCTTAAAAGTATACCAAGATTTACTAATCTTTTTTACTTTTATTAGCTCTGGATAATGTTGCCAGTTTATTCTCATGTGAACTTTGTAACGAATTATATCAAGTTTCAGGCCTTCATGTGGGTTTGTTCCTTGACAGGCTGCTGCGCAGGTGCTAGAAGAGACCACTGTGGAACTTTGGTGGGCTGGGAAGGAGCTCCTCAGGTCAAAATCCCTTGGAGACTACATTGGAAAAAACGAAAAGACTAAAATTGTTGTCAAGTTACAAAAAGTATGATAATTGAATGATAAATTGTTTATTTCGTTGATATGTTTTGGTAGTGTCCAGAGAACCCATAGAGTCTTTTTGGTGTGGTTTGAAAAATTGAAAAGCAGATCGTTGTAAGCGCTAGATTGATACTGAATTTTATTTGTAATCCCGCCGCGGGTTTATTGATTAAACCTTCTTATTTTATGCGGAATTATTAGAGAGGCGGGATTGTCAGGGAGGCGGGATTATCAGGGAGGCGGGGTTATCACGGAGGCAGAATTATCAGGGAGGCGGGGGTTAATTTTTCTACGTGCTTTTGAAAGTGGGCTTGAACTTTCAACCTGTCCCCCCGTATGTTGATGTGGAAACATTGCATGTAAATTGACGAAAGTTGGTTGGAAAGTTGACGTTGATTGGCTGCAACATTATTCACCCTTGCTGTTATAAAATAAAAACGAAAATACACTACCCTGAATGTTCCAAAATCATTCAAAGCTCGAAGCAAATTTGCAATGTATTGGTTCCTTTCTTTCATCAAACCCGCATGTGGGATTATTGGAGAGGTAGGATTATTAGAGAGGGTGGAAATACAAAAGAGAATACTGTACTTGGAATGAGAAGCTGAACAACGATAGCAAGCTGTTTAACATACATGTCATTTTATCAGACTTGAAGGTTCCCTGTTTACAAGGTTTTGTATAAAGGGCTAGAGTTAGTCATACAGAAGCACTCTCTTAATAACATTTTACTGCTTGCACTGGCTCGTCGAGGTACAAGGTACTGAGCTATTATGTGTAGTACTAAATTTAAAGGTGTACCAACCTCCCTCGAAACAAAAGGGAATTTTGGAAAAGCCTATTCCCTTTATGTAACTTAACTCTGTGTCTGTAACAAATAATAAATTTGCTAAAATGCTCACAGACAGAGGGCCTGCTAAAAAGGCAGGTCAGGAAGTTTTGCGGTCCCCTATTTCCTTAAGAGATTGCGTCCTGTTTTAACGGCCTATTGCTAATCAGTCGCCTATTGGATTTTTATAGAAGGGGCAAGGGGCCCCCGGCCGCGAGCCTGTTGTCAGTGAGGAGGAGCAGAAGAAAATGATGGCCTACTATTATCGCAAGCAGGAAGATATGAAGGTAAGCTGCCGCGGCTAACCAAAATTCCTAATATTCTATCATGAATATTCTTCTAATTTCCTGCTTCTTTCTTTTTATAATCAAGTCGACTTTTTAATAGCTCGGAAAGTAGAAACATGTCATGCTGAAGCAGGTTTCTTCGCTCTTGGTGGCCAATTTTTAGTACCCGTATGAAGCATGGTATGTAGAAATCCGTGGCTAGCAATTGGTTGATAGAGCAAACCAGCATGTTCTCGTGAGCAGCAGGCAAAAAGGGTTCGGAAAATAGAACAACCACACCATATTTGGAAAATCAGATCTTTTCATATGCTAACACTTACACCAAAACTCAAAGTGCATTTAAAGTATAGTGACAACAATTTCAAATCATCTGCCAAGCGAAATCGTTTTTTTTCATTTAGGTGCTTGGAATAGGCCTACACTAAAACAAAAGATTCCGACCAGTGTAGACAGAAAGAGTCTATTTTCTCTTTTCGACTATCCAAATAAAGGCCGACCTTCACTCCAACCTATTTCGCTCGCGTACACATTTCCGCAGTTTGTTCACGTGAAGTTTTTTTGGAAGTAGGACTAGAGGGCTCAACCAAGACGAGCGAGATTTGTTCAATCAAAGCAATCTCAAAATACGCCGTGCAGCTGCTCATAACAAATCAAGGGTATTATTTTCCCTCTCCCGTTACCTTTGATAAGCATCTGATATGAATTTTTGTTACCATTTCGTTCATTGTGTGGCATTTATAGGCAAAGACGAAAAGTACCTCAGTGTATCAGTGTTCTGCTGTTTCGATTGAATTCCGGAACTGGGGAAAGGTTCACTTTGTCAAAAGAAGAGACAGTACACTATTGAATGGTTGCATTTCCAGATTTGATGCTGCGCAGCATTGTATTCATTGCAGATTCGAAACTCGGGATGACAACAATTATATTCAGATAGCAGAAAAGGAACTAAGAAAGTCGAACTAAAGCATCAGTTTGAAGCATTAATTTGCTTTGCATACGGTCTAAAAATAACGAAATGCCACACACAAAAAAGTCTTAGGAAAACTTTAGTCACTATGCACGGAAAGTGAGAGCATTGTAAACAGCCATTGAAAGAGCAAAGATTTACATATAGGGGTCTTACAGGATAGTCACAATAAGTAATATTAGAAAACCAATCTATTTTTTGCAAAGAGAGGCTGCTAGAATTTATACTATTTCGAATATCTTAATTTTAACAATCAAATGAAAACCCTTTTTGCTTGCTTGCTATGTTACTTTTTGTATTGGTAAGGGTCATACTTAGCACCCGATGAACATCTCTACTGTTCTGCCTGTTTCGCTGCATTGATACAACTGTCCTCGAAGAGCTGCGCCGTATCCATATCAGTTCCTTTCTGATGGTATCAGGAACGGCACATCTTGTTGGGTAAATCTTACTTTGTTTGTTATTTGGTACATCTTTTTTTCTTTGTTATTTGGTACATCTTACTTTGTTTGTTATTTGGTACATCTTACTTTGTTCTTTATTTGGTACATCTTACTTCGTTTGTTATTTGGTACATCTTACTTCGTTTGTTGTTTGGTACATCTTACTTCGTTTGTTATTTGGTACATCTTACTTTGTTTGTTATTTGGTACATCTTACTTCGTTTGTTATTTGGTACATCTCACTTTGTTTCTTATTTGGTACATCTTACTTCGTTTGTTATTTGGTACATCTGTTTTTTATTATTAATTGGTATATATTTCAATTTCCCGAATTCTTTGTTCTTGTTCCTTTTCTTTTTTTTCTACTTCTTCTTCCTTTACTTCTTTCCTTTACTATTGTCTTCTTTCTACCTTTCTTATTTTTCTTCTTTTTTCATAATTCTCTTCTTCTTCCCTTTTTTCTTTTTCTTTTTCAATTCCTTCTTATCCCTTATCTTTTTTCTTCTTCTTTTCCGCATCCCATGTTCCAAAGTGAATAAACTTCATCATAAGCAACTCTAGTCAGTTTTTGTGCTCGGTACTCGCAACAAGATTTGAATCTTACAAAGTTGTATTTTTACTTTTTTTAATTGAGTATTGTATAATCAAATTCATTGGGGCACTGCGAAAGACAAATTAATTTATAGGCTATGAAAATTGAAAAGAGGTGGCTTTGAATTCCGTCCGTCCATATTGGCAATGTGACATGATTCACGAAGACGAGGTTTATGTAAGATTTTGTTCTTGTCTGTTTATAACCTGCTTATATAACAGCACCATTATTGTACAATAGCAAATTAATAGTTCTACATTTTTTTCAGAAACTGGAGCAAAATGAAGAGGACGCCTACTTGAACTCAGAATGGGCCGATGGAAATCAACTGCAAAGGCAGTTTCAAGGAGTCTCCAACATAAAGTGGCGACCTTGAGCTACATTATGTTTAGTTTATTAGAATCTTGTTGTAGTTGTTCTGGAGGAGAGATGGTTTGAAGAGATCAATGCTGTTTAACTTATCGGCGAAAATTTTCCTTATTACCTGCACTTATTTAGTTCTATTCTTTTAAATAAATACATTTTTACTTATACATCGTTTGCTAGAATGGATGTGTAGTTGAATTAGACTGTGCATGGCCCAACATTATAAGATAAATTGCGCAAAAATGGAGTCAGCTAAATACTAGCAACCTTTAAAGCTTTTTTCATTTGTTTTTGTTCTTTTTCGTGTGCATGTATTATTAGCTCTACATGTTGTAGCGAAATCGCCCAGTAGACATTATAAATCTTTCAGTTTGCGTCGCTGCAAACTCAGCCAGTATGCAGCGAAACATTAGTTTATCGTGGGCTGTTTCTTTTGTTTTGCGTGGATCTTTTGCTTTGACGTGACTTTGTCCTAATTTTATAGTATATAACATACAAAACGCATTATGATGTTAGTTAAAGGAACGTGCAAGAAGTGATGGTCAAGTACTCATCAACTGCGAAATAATTCCATGTCTGAGTACCTTGAAAGCAAGCAATTATATCCAAATTTTATATTTCTTGGGCAATTGTTAAATTATTTCTGCGTAAAGAAATTCTATAACAATTGACAAGCTAACGTATTCAGAGCTTTAAAGACAGTTAAAGTATAAAATGATGTATCACTTTATGTTTTGGATGAAGCGTGCATGGTTTCTATCTAGGCTGTCTATATTGTAGTGAAGGGAGGGGAGCTGCAGTAGTTGTGTTAGGGAAAGGAAATGAATAATATATGAACAATGCTCGTACCTTTTGGTGTCTTAAGGAATTTTGATGCAGTGCTCGTATGTTCTGTCAGGTGGCTTCCTTGCGTCAACCTTCTGACTTGAATTTTCTTTTTGTTCCATTATTGGAAACAAGTTCCAGTGAAGAACTCTGCTGTTAAAATGGGTCCCAGTATGCAGTTTGTAAACAATAAGCTATACTTATTTGAGTGAAGAAGTGGAAAGTGTCCTAAGAAACAGAGCGTGATCACGCGACAGATCTTGCGCACTGCTTCCACAAATCACAGTTCGAGCAGATGACCTCTGACAAATATGCTAATCTTACTCTTGACATTAAAAAGAGCAAAGCACCTGTCTAGCACTTCTTCAGCTCGTCATTACAGACTGGTAAGTTTCTTTAACGCTCTTTTCTCTCTGTTGTTTCTACGCTTCTTTTTAACACAAATGTGGTCTGCGAAGATACAAGCACAATGCTGATCTCAGATTTGCATTTTAATTATACAGATACCACTTGATTGTGCCATAGATTGACATTTCATACTAAAGTTTTTCTTACCAAGATACAAGTTAGACTAAAATTGAAGAGTCTCGTTGTGACAAAGTTCCATAGTGAGCCAAAAAGGCCAAAATTGACTTTTTGTTTAAATGTTATAGTATCCTGAAGTGCATAAACTCTAATTAACAAATTTTAAAGGTGCTGAACCCCTCCCGCGTTTTGTGTCTCACCGGCGATTCGTAACGACAGCAACTATTCGGGTACTTACATGATGCATTTCAAGCAAGAATTGCTTTTTCATTAGGCATAGGGCCCATGTGCAGTTGTACCCAGTCAAGAATGATCTGGTTCATATTCTCAAATTCAAATTCCATCAAGCATTAGCATCACAGGAAACTTTGTAGCCAATATATGTCGCTAGCTGATCGTAAAGTAGCTAGCTGCAAGGAAGATTTTAATCAGGGCATTCTTCTTGAATTTATTTCATTTTCCACTGCATGGAAAACCTATCATGATGAAATCGACGTCAAGTCGATTGGCTTGTAAGACAAGTAAGGAATTGGGATTAAGACGTTCATTTCATGACTCGTTGGATGCAAATACTGCTAGCCTTTAGGTTAAAACCAGCTGTCTTGATTTCATTCTGTTCAGCTGTTGAATCGAGAGCAAAAGCACAGGTCGGATTGCTCGATAAATGCTCAACTTGTGCATCTTTTCTGGTTGGTAAACGATTCATGTTCTAAAAAATTGTTTGCTTCTCACTTAGCAAAGATTTGATACAACACATATCTCTATCAATGACAAGGATTGCTTTACAGGGTGCACTCCCTCAAAGATTTTGGCAAACATAAACTCATTCAATAATTCAACCCCACGTTTCTTTACGCTTGTTCAGTACAGTAGCTTAAATTTCGAACTAAATAGATCTTAGAAGAAGAACTACAAGAGTACTGTAGTATTCCTAATCTCAGGACACGCGTTAGTTTGACAGTCGAAAGTCACAGTCACTCCCAAAAGCCAGTAAATTCTTTTGGTAATCTTTAGCACGCATTCTTAATACAATGTTTACTTTCTTAGCCGTCAATGCACAATAATGAAAAATGCTTAAATGAAAAAGTGCATTTTGTAAAACTTTTAACTAAAAGGGTTTAATTTGATAAAGGATGTTCACTCAAACAGGGCTGGGTAGACGTAGCTTTATAGGTATTACCAAGATATTACTAATAAAACCCTTGTTTATTTTTGTAGACCTCTTCCCTGGTTTCGTCTGATGGCTATTCAGATTTTCAGTTGGGTTGAATAAACATAAAATGACCTAAACAGGAAAACTAAAGGATCGAAAACTGAGTTGCTTGAACTAGGGAAAATGCCATTCATCGGCTCATTAAACCTTTGAACTTATTTCAGATAGATAGATTTATTTATTTTTCAAGGCAGTAAGTAGATTCTTTACCTTAAAAAGTGGACTTTGTTTCAAATTTCTCTTTATTTGTATTCAAACGATCGTCAAGATGATTTTTTTTTCAAAAATTCTTCTAGAATCCGATGTATGTTAAAGCGCTTCCAAGGACATGCATTAATATGAAAATCAAGTTCCATTCTATGTCCCCATTTCTTTCCTGAAATTTGACTATTTTCGAAGCCTCTCTATTTCTAAAAAATTTTATAATCATTGACCCTAGCTAGATTTATGATCTCTATAACAATCCACTTAGTTGTAAAGACCACGCTCACTTGTCTGTTATCGATCAGTATAAAACTCGCAGGACGTGATGTCTAAACAATGACTGAGGAGCTTGTTGCCTTATTCTGCTGGCAAGTATTCAATTTAATGACTGCAATCTAACGAGACCTTGAATCTGAAATAACGCCCGCGTCTTCACAAGAGGTCTTTGAAGAACAAGTTTATTGGTTGCAGACCCAGTTTGTTCACCACAGCATCTGCATGTTTAAACTGTCGAAAATAGCATGATCACCATGAAATAAAAATTGTCAACAATATCATATCAGCTTAATTTGTTTTTGTAATGCAGCACTCTTGCTGATCTGAGTAGCACTTGTTTTAGATACAAATTAGTCTTTATTGTGCAACTGGACGTAGAACAGCAAATCAATCATCACCTGGTATGTATACACATTTTGTTTTGATCATTTCACAACCAAAACATTTCTATCTTTTCCATAGAATTTCTTATACCTTTCTTACTTCAGCTTCTTAATTGTTACTTTCAAAATGCTGTGACACTCAGGTAAGTCACGTTACATTATCGTTGTTAGAACCTTGACGCCTGTTCTAACGTATAGAGATAAGAATAGATAAGCAATAATTGCGGACTAAAGTACGTAATATTGCTCATTTTAGCATATTGTAGATGTAAAGGAATCCAATTGTAAGAGTAGGAGCAATTTCAACTGAAGATGAATGCAAATCCTTCACTAGTAAATGAAATCTGCCTTGCCTATTAAAAAAACCCATGTGTTGTTAAATTTTTTAACAGTTGCTTAATAAAAAGTCCTTTAACATCAAGCAAAATACACTTCTTTTCTATAAGAGTATTATGAATTTTTTCCAGCCTCGATATTCTTACGAAATTTTCATTTGGAACAAGAATATATTCTTTAAGTACTCGTATTTTTTTCAAAATCTGATATGGCTTCAGAGGAGCATCGCCCGCTGTTGAATAAAAACCACGTTTTCTGAAAAGCGAGATAAATCGGTTCTGTGATTCCTCGTTAATGATTTCGCAAACAGGGCAATTGCTGGAAAATGGGACAGAAAATGCGAGTTGAAGCTGAGTAATATTCTCGCAATATTCTAGAAAATGGCATGGTTCTAAGCCTGAATATTCTTACAAACAATATTCTTATAAATGAGTTTATAGATAATTGTTGGCAATGCTAAATGCAAAAAGTTGCTTCCACTTCGTCTGCCAACAATAGCCTTTTGCAGGTGAATTGAAAAAGAAAGTTTTGTTGGTAGCGCAAAAGCTGTCCTATTTCTGGCATAAATAAAGAGCATTAAGCTCAAATAATCAAAGATAGTGCCTCTGTAACGTTAAACAGGATCGACCTTATCTTTTAAATTATTAAAAGCAAGTGGGTTTAGCCGTATCAAATTATGAGATTAAACATGCCAAGATAATAACACGAAAGTAATAATAACAAAGTCAAATTTTAAAGATAATATGCACGAGATTTTTAAATGACAATGAAAATGGATGCTTGATAAAAGAAATATAACTGCACTAGTCACTTTCAATAGTTCATTAAGTAGCATGAACAATTAGTATTGTTTGAGCTTGTCCTTTCAAGGGGGCATTCGATTGGCTAAATATCAGCTGGCTATAGGTGTGTGAAACCTAAGACCAGAAAATTCTCATTTCAGTTAAAGACTTTGCTCAATATTGTTCTTGATTACATATGACCAAAACACACCTTTCGATAGATTTTGAGAATTGTTATGTTTTTGTTAAATTAAATTTTACATCGAAGACCACCCCAAAATTATTTTGATTGGTTCTAGAAACACAACACTCAATGATTGCTGCATGGCGGGCCCAATGTTACTGCACCTCTTGTGATATTCTTCTGGTGAATGTCCCACCTATAGACCCAAACAAATATTTTTCATTCCTAAATTTGTCTTCCATTGCCCTTTATTTTCATCACAATCTATTTGAAAGCGTTCTAAGATTATTTAAAATATCCCTTCATTTGATGTGGAGCAAAATTAGTAAATGTAGCTATTCGCTTAAACGGCTTTATGTTTTAAAGACATGCTTGCTAAATATTTGTGAAAAGGTTGTTTGGAATTTCAGTGAATATACAACGAAAACATAATTTTGTCTCCTTGCAAAGCTTTTCTAAAAGGGTGCTGTTCACTTCAATGAAAACTGGCACGGTTATTCTTTGTCGGGGGGCTAGGATCACCTAGCATAAACAACAGGGGGTTCCAAAATATCAAGAGGGTGTCATCCTGTCTCAAGGAAGTGCAGTGAGAATTGCCGTTGGCTAGAAGAGTGAGGGTCCTGCATCATGTTGCAACTAGGCCATACTAGGTTGCCCCAAAGGTAACAGCTACCATAACATTCATATACCCCACAGGAAAGGTTGATAGATCTTGCTAGCCTTTTAATATTTTGATGCTCATATTGAAATGTTGTAGATTCTTTTCGCCCTTTTCGCTACCTTTCTTATTTATAAAAGACGTGTATTGTGGAGAAAGCGGAACATCCCAAAAAAATATCCTGGGAAACTTTTGTTCTACCATCATACTAACTGCGATATCAAGCTCCAGAGATGCTATAGCAAGATCTTAGATAAAACATAAAATTCGCAAAATGCCCACAGAATTTTTGAATAAACATTTATCATGTTGCAAAAGGGAGAATTATTCAAGATTGTAGTACTGTGTGTTGCGGAAAATCGTGGTGTAACATCAGCGCCTTCCCCAGTTGTAAAACTCGATTCTTGCTGGGCTTCATGGCGGGACAATTGCGAATTGTAGCGACTAATGTCAATATCAACCTTTTGTTACCGGTTGATGTTCACAACGTCGCTGTCAATAGTAACATGAGGCGATTCACCATTGTTTTATCTTATCACGTGACAGTCATTATACGCATGTCCTTTTGTTTACATTTGCTAATGCGTGAAATCGAACCCTGCTATCACGTGAACATAGCATGTCAAAACCCTCAGCTCAGGTAGTAGTGTCATAGTTTAAATGCTATAAAGCAGGTAGCAAGCACCGGGGTTGATTCTTTCCCCTTTCTAATATCTAGATTTGCTAACCAGAATAATCGACTGACTACAGCTAATTGCACAAATGGTGACCAATGATATGGCGGCCTCAGAATACCTCAATCAGCTATTACAAGATAAGACCACAATCACAAAAATGCCAAAGATTTTTCTACACTCCGAAAGACTGCTCGATGAAGGTATGAATATCTTGAAAAACTTTAGAAAACTTTTTGTAGTCTGAAACCTCTATTCCTGTTGCTCATATTTTTCCTCCACTACAAGCTGACTTTCTGGCCAGGTTTATTTGTAAATATGGGATGACCTTTAGGCCTTGCCAGATTATATGTTGCATGTGAATGAAACTTATTTTTGAAGCATTTTCTTGTTAATTCTAAATTTCCAGACTAAACGCTGTTTTATGTGCATATGTATAGAACTACCATGTATTTTATTCTATTTATGGCTAATGCAAGTGCAAAACATTGATCTTGTCATGATTTTGTTACCATGTTGTTTACTAATATTTATGTTTAGACTTTTTGTGTATCTCTGAGTTAGTCAGGTGGAGATAGTGTCATTTAATTCATTTCTTGATATACTCTAAAAATCTGCATCATCATTCTAAAAGAGTGTTTTATGGTAGCTCGGTACTTCGTGAGCTTAGTAATTATATCTGTTTGGAATGAGAAATCACTGCTCGAATTTCCTCGAATTAGCCGCTTTATCTGTGTTATTGTCTACAACGCAAAAGGAAATCCCTTATCAAAGAAATCTTCCCTTGTCAAGTAGATCTTTCAAGACAAACATCCTACCCGTTTTGGCGGCCGTTCAATGAGTACGGAAGAGAGGGGACGACGAGCTTGGGCTATTTTTGTGTTTGTGAAATGTCAAGTGAATTAAGACTATGTTTGCAAACAAAATTACAAGCATTGCTACACTCGCATGCAGTTCCTGTTCTTGTTATGGTACTTAAACTTGGCTTCAACACCTGCTACACGTGTGTGTATGAACAAAGGAACAATTACACTGTCACTGATCTTTTGCTGTTTGCTAATTTTTGTTCATGGTGTTTCCTTCACGCATCAATTGCCTTTTGTTTACAAACCGAGGATAAAGCAGCACTAGTTTCTGGTTTCCAAATATTTATGTTCTACCAAAGCATTTCCTGTGCATGTCTAAATGGTTATTCTTCAAAACTATGTTGTTTGCTTTTCAAATTATTTTTCAAGTCAAGGCTTGGTGAAAGTATGCTAAAATAACTCAACTGCATTTTTCGTTAGCTAAATAAACATAAAGATTAAATGACAAGACCTAAATGTCTTTGCAGTTGTTCTAAAACTAGATGTGAACAAGTGATAATGAAAACATAGATTGCCAGTGATGATAAATATTTTATTTTAATTTTCATCAGATTTTCTTTCTGTTCTCTGACACTAATAAACAACATATCTCAAAATTCAGCAGCTGTGTGGCATGCTCATCTCTCATCATTTTTATTATTTGTTGCTTTTACCTTCTGTTTACCTATGAAATTTTCTAATCGGATTTTATTTGAAGACAGAAATATTCAATGACTCACAAATAACCCTGTTGTCAATAGCTACTTCTATTGAAATGCAAGCAGGGTGGTTTTTGGTTAAGCAGGTATTTCTGTAGTATCCAGCCAGGCTTGAAATAGTTTTGGTATAAGACTGAAGGCTTAGAGCAGGTTCACTTTCCCATGCTTGTTTTTCTTTCTTCTCTTCTGGTGCTCAGAAACATTCAACTCAATAGATTTGGTGCTCAGATAGAGATTTTCTTTGTGCTTTCTCTGTAAGAATTTTGGGAGATTTCAACCTCACTTATTCAGGTGAAATCTTGCATAGAACTGGTATTTTCAGAGGTTTTGAATCAACTTGTACATTTTATGTACAAAATAGGGTCATAATTTCCATGAAATCTACTTTCCATAATTTCTGTTGTTTGTATATTAAAAAATAAAAGTCTCATTTCGAAACCATGACCCCATAAAGTCATTATTGAAGTAAACTTTGCTTCTTCATATAAAGCAAAATTACCTGTATTTTTTAATTTTTTTATCAACAAATTTTTTTCTGGATTTCTCAAAATGTTTTTCTGATGTTTTGTGTGTGACTTCTCAAAAGGCTTAGATGATCTTCTTCCACCTTGTCTGAGAATATATTTTTCTTATCTCTATATATTTTATCTTTGTCATTATTTTTTCTGACATGTGTATTAATTTTCATTTGGTTACCTTCTTCAGTGCAGGATAGATTGTTAAACTTATTATGTGTTTTAATGTTTTGGGTAAAATGTTGATTCAAGTCAGCATCTTCTGTGTTTGCTTGTCAATTAGTTTGAACTGTGTGATCAATTTTCTGCTGTTTGCTTGCAGTTGCAAAGCCCCAGGTCTCACCAGCTGTACCTAGATTAACAATTTCTGATATTTTTATGATATTTGCTTTTCAAGAAGTCTTGGGGAGCTGACAGTGACAATAAAGAGCTCATATCCCCACCCAGTTTCTAGTCATCACTGTAGCTTTTCTTGAGAAGAAATAATGTTTGGTCTACCATACTTAGTTCTTTGCTCAGCATCTCTAGTTTTCAAAAGTTTATAAAGTGCTTGAAATTTTAACAATGATTCAAAATGAGCCTCAGATGCTACTACAAAATCCTGAGTCATATACAGGCCTTCTTATTTGGTAAGAAGCATCTGATAAACACCTTACCACTGCTTGCAAATACTTCACCCCAACTTGCCAACAGGTTAAATTTACAACCAAGGGAAACATTTGAACTTCTATGATGACTGCAAATGAAATAGAATTTAAGTCTTTTCAAAGTTATGAGAAGTCTGAAATGTATTTATTCATTCTTTTTTATCAATATTCATAATCATTCATTAAGTTATCTTTACCTGGAGCCAGCTTGTGGGAGGGAGGTCACGTGAGTACTTTTAAAATATTGTAGGCCACTTTTCATGAAAATGATCAGCATGTGCTAACTAAAAATAAGTTAGATATTAAGTATTTTTGTCTTGATATGCTGTTTTTAGTGGTTCAATATCCTACAACTTACTATTTGTGACTTTCCATCACTTCTCTATGTAGTGTTTGACTAAAACGGTATTTACACTGTTAAATGGCCTATTTACTAATGCCTAGTAGCATTGATATTTAAACCACATTCATCATAACAACAGTGTTTGCTTAAAATTTTTACGATACCAAACAATATTTTGAGCCTTCAATATATTTTACTTATCTGGTTTTTCTTGTTTTAAAGCACAGACATACTCATGCCCATATGCATAGGGTGATTAGAAGTCTGAAATCCCAACTTTTCAAAACAAATCATGGCCCTAAACATTTTTTCAATGTTTTGGCAAGAATCTGTTAAGCATGACCCCTTATTATTAGTTAGATATTTAACTAGTTGTGATATGTTATCTAAAAAGATCCCATTAGGTTCCTTTTAATTAAATGTTTGCTCCTGTTTTGACTTGACATGTTGTTATCCCTCCTGTCTTTCAATTGCTGTTGCAGTAGCTGCAAAGGGAAAAACAGCTGCTCCCAAGGTTTCACTGTCTATCTGTTCTTCACTTCATAGTTAATGTCATGTTTTTGCAATATTTTTTATTTAGTATACTATTCATTCTTTTTTCAGAGATAAACAGAGTGAGACATGATTTATTCAGCCCATCCAACTTCCTGCTGTCACTTCCTGCACAAAATGGAGCAATTGTCAAGCTCACTGAAAAAATATATGCACCAGTGAAAGAGTATCCAAAGGTAGCACCATGATGTAATTTTTCTTCCTCATTGATACAGCAGAAATTGACAAAATTTATTCTTTCCTATTCACTTTCTGTTGTTGCAAATGTTTCACTGCTGATTCATTGGTATGTTGATTGCCTATCTGCTATGTTATGCACAATTTGATTGCAATCAAGGGTGTAGAGTTCAGTTTTGACAAGGGTGAGACAGAAAGTCTGACAATTGTAAAGTGGATATCTTTTGCCATAACCCTTTATGTGGATAGTGTCAATGATTATCGACAATTGGGAAGTGACAACAGTCATAATGCAACCCGCCTGTCTTAGATAACACATCTAATGATAGAACCCAAAGTTTTATGTAAGCAACAAGGCCCCCCGTTTTTCTTCAAAAGAAGGCCACGAGCCCTGTCCTTTACACTCTCTGCCTATGGTGATACATATATGTGCAATCCCCACCTCTTGAAGATTTCCCTGACCTTTGAATTTTTGTGATGCAAGTGTATCTATCTTTTTGTTGCTCTATATTCCCAATGCCTGCTTGTTTTGCAGTTCAATTTTGTTGGACGCATTATTGGCCCAAGGGGCCTCACCCTAAGACAAGTGGAAACTGAAACGGGATGCAAAATCCTTGTACGTGGCAGAGGATCAATGAAAGATAAGAAGATGGTAAATTTCCTTTCTCTACATTCTCTTTTGATTCGCTGCAAAGCTGGTTAATCTTTCTCTTGATTTATTCAAAGATGTATTGTCCTTGAAGTGTGAAGTCGTATTTTTTTATATTTTTATGAGAGGCCCTATCATTTTCGCGGACGATCGTCGTCACCAGTGCTCTCCCAAAGTTATGAATTTGGGCTGATCTCTGCCCTCTTTTCCATTTAAAGTATTTTGTCTGCCTTAAAATGGCATAGCACTGCATTAAGAGACCCGTAATTAACTTTCGAACAAAAGGTGGTCTGCTCAGCTGATTGGCCAAGTTGCTAATGAAACCAAATCCTTGACAACTCGAATTCGCAATAACTCGAGACTTTCTCAATATGCTCAAGCCCCTAACAACTGGAAAATTCATAAACTCAAATCGTTTTCTTCGCCATCACTTATACAAACAGTCTTGTTGGAAAACCGATTGAAATATTCTTCCATAAAAAGGCATTCTGACCAGCATGGTTCCACAACATTGGAACATGAGTCATCAAAACATCGAAAAGCTTGATGTGTTGACCTACACTTCAATTTACCTTAAGGTCTTAAGGGTTTTTTTTATTTTGTTTGTATATTTGGTAGGGCGATCATCTTTGTAAGCTTTAACATTCGGAAGTCTGTCACCCTTGTTAAGATTTCTTCAAAACGAGGCTTGAAGATCTAGGCAATTTTTTTAACACACTATAGGAAGAAGAAAAGCGAGGACAACCGAATTATGAGCATTTAGATGAGGATCTGCATGTCCTACTTATGGTTGAGGATACCGAGGACAGAGCAAGGCTACGGCTATCAAAGGCTGTTGAAGAAATGAAAATACTGATGACACCACCTGTGAGTAGCTGTCAGTTTATTTGGAAGCTCCTATGTGCTGTTTTAGCAATCCTTAATGTGGAAACAGTACAGTTCTATTATCTGATGCAGCTATCACATATTTAGCAAATTTCAATTCTACAATCATTCAATCAACGATCAAATGATTTAGTTATTGTCGATCAGCAGTAGTCAAGTTTGCCATAATTCTAATTCTTTCTGGGTCACTCATTCAGTAAAAATGGGTTTTCAATGTCTTATCGACCCTCCAAAATCACTGATGGAAATGACTCATCTGTCCTTGTTCGTTTGTAGGAAGATGGCGAGGATGAAATAAAGAGGAAACAGTTGAAAGACTTGGCTATACTCAATGGTACTCTGCGACCCGAGGTACCGACCAGTGTATCAGTGACAGGACATTCTAGCTTTCCACCGTCACCTTCTGGTCTAAGGCAAGGTATGTGAATTGCTCTTTTAAGTGGAAGCTTATTTTATTCATGCCTTTATTGGGAATACTCTTACATAAAAACTCTTACATCAAGCATTGAATGATAACTATCAGATCACACCTTTTGTCCATAGAAGTTAATCGAGATTTCTCAGTGGAAGGGAAGTTTTTGCTGAGAAGCATTTCCTCTTTTTCTTAACTCACTGAAATTAAATTGCTGTGACCATGTGAAAAATTATGTAAGATAGAAAATTGTTAATGGTATTGTCTGCTCTTTCAGTTCAAAATGGCATATTAAGCAGCCCGTTACCTCCAATGATACCAAGCTACCCGATTCGGACTGCAGGTGAGCTTGACATTCTTTCATACCAACTATGTGATATGAACATTATGAACCAGTTCTCACATTCGCCCCAGTTGTCACTCTAAACAGGTTGGCGCCACCATCTACCAAGGAGTTGTCATGTTTTTGCCGTTTTGTCATCGACAATGACACGAACTGTTTTGACCTCAAAAAGGAACAAATCAATTTTTATTAGTTTTTAATCTTCGCTGCTTGTATAGGCATTTTGTGACCCACTCACATCGTTTCTTGCTGAAATATTGACATACTAAGGAATGTTAACACATTCGAATTTTTGGGGAATTTCAGCGTTGAACCTGTTAAGTCCTTTGTCTATTTGCTTAAGTTTTTCGTATACATTTTTGATTTTGCTGTGTTTGAATCTGTATAAAATATTTAGTACGTGATTTTATGGTTAGAAAGATTTATTATAATTTAATGCTTCTTATGTTCGTTTTCCAACAAATTTTTGCTTTAAAGCAACTGTCTTTCGATTAACCTTAATGAAAATTGCTTCTCTTGTAACATTACATCAGTACCCATTATTTTGATTTCGCATTTTGTTTGAGTCCGTTTTGTCTAAAAAGTTCCAAGTCCAGACAACATCTTTATAACTATTGTTGCTTTGGAATTTGAAACAAATTTCAAGGGAAGCATTTCCATGTTTTGCGTAATCTTTTTCTTACTTAAATTGCATCACAGATTAAATTATTTCTTCTCATATAAGTTAATTTAATTTTCAATTTTCATTCGACTATTTCCTATTTTTTGGTAAAAAGTTCTTGAGTTGAATAAGACGCGATTGGTCCACAGCTCATAAGAAAACATGCAAATACTAAGCAGATATTGATTACATTTTTTAAATGGTGATCAGTTTATCTTGCTAAGGATAAATGCCTGTTACTTGTTGACTACTCTTCAGATACCCCACGAGTGTTATCCGTCCCAATCTAATTTCCTCCTTGCTTGCTGTTACAGTCGCGTCTTATGTCTAGGCATTGTCTATTGATCGTTATTATATATGTTTCATATTTCATTTTCTTCACTTAGTATTTAAAGTTCTCCTTTGTAACACTAACAATGTCTATACTAATGTAATGCTTATAGTTAAATTCAGCTGATTGACGCTTTTGTATTTGCTAACACTGATGCGAGGACGGTATTCGACTGCATTATGTTTCAATGTGCTGTCATCGAAGTGGGTACACCAGATTTGGCTTGTTACTTTTGCCTCACAGTTATCAGCTGAGATAAACATTTATTTCGCAGAAAAAGTCCCTTGGCTGTTAACAACATAATAACTTTTCTAGAAGTTGACAGACTTAACTAACTTCAATAAAATGTCTATTAATATTTCCAGAAAGTTGCTAGTTGCTGAAGTCAGTTTGTAGTCTAACGAAAATCTGCTAACAGTTTGAACTTTAAACTTCAATCTACATAAACATAAAAGATGAAGATCGTGTGAAAATATCTTACTCAACTAAGCATTAAAAATCGAGAGGATTTCTCGTGTTTCAGCTGCTGAAATGCCCCCCTCTTATGACCTAGTAGTAACACTAACATTTAACAGACCAATTAAACACTGATATTTGCTGCCAAGTAAAACTGTTACCTAACCAGTTTTGACGCCTCCTTTCTTTCTTTCTTTCTTTCTTTCTTTCTTTCTTTCTTTCTTTCTTTCTTTCTTTCTTTCTTTCTTTCTTTCTTTCTTTCTTTCTTTCTTTATTTCTTTCTTTCTTTCTTTCTTTCTTTCTTTCTTTCTTTCTTTCTTTCTTTCTTTCTTTCTTTCTTTCTCTCCATCTTCTTATGCCTAGGTGCTTAGGTATATACCTTTAAAAGAGATTTAAAACAAAATTTTCAGTTTATAGTTGAAGTTATCGTAAACTTAATTTGCATGTAAAATATGTATTTCAAAATAAATTTAATGAAATAATGAAAATTTTAAACAGCTGATGCATTGATATTTTCTTTCAAAACAGTTTCAGCAAGCTTGCAAGGGGTGTACCCACTCGATGCTTATGCACATCGGCCAACTTCCATGCTTGACTTTGCCGGATTTGAAACCGGAGTAATTGGTAGCAAGAAATGAATTGCAATTGAATGCCGTGCCATTAACAAGTCCGCTATAATTAACTAACTTTTCACGTAGTAGATAAAGGGTTAAGTCTCGTTCATTATTAGTGTGAAGGCTGCAGTTTAAAGCACGTTCCCAAGCCAACTGCTTTACGTGATTCGAACCGCATTAGCAAACCTGGCCTTTCGGTGTAATGCACTGCGAGCTATAGTACAAGGAATAGGTTTGTTACCCTGATAAGTCAATGTTGCCAAAATTGGTTTTATGCCAAAAGAAAATCAAGTTTTAAGAATTAAAGCCCTTTTTTGGAAATTTTAAACTAGTTCTTAAGAACATAACCACCCCTGTAACTTTATTCAGGTTTTTGAGAATCGAATACCCGCTTTGTTCCCAGCAGCCAATAGATGTACCAATAGTCGTACCTATCTTTTGAGGTAGAGATTGAGAAAGAAAAAATCACTTGAAATTCGCCTGCTTTCACTACTGATGGACAAACCTATTTGTGCCTATGGCACATCTTACTCTTAATAAAACGCCATTTTCACTGCATATATATTTCGATCATTATTGCTTTTAACTAAATATATTTATTGGGATCTTATTTGCTAAACACTTGTTTCTCAACGATCGAAATAGAATTTTTGAACTTTGGGTTTCGTTTTTGTAAAGTTTGATTGTATGCGGTGACTTGTTGGATTCGGGTAGATGTTTCGCCTTTTGGCGCCATGATTTTATGTATTAAGGGAGTTTCGTCAAAGTATTTTTATTGTCCACGCGTAAAAATAGGGAGATGGCAAGATCTTATTTCACCAGTTGGGAAACCATGTGTTGTGTGACAAGCCATCTTGTTTCGCAGATATACAGCCTTTCATGCTAATTTCTCATCCTTAAAGACACGAACATTCCAAATCTAGGGTTTGTAAGATTGGAGTCCCGTCACTTACTATGTTACAGTGCTTAACCCCTTTAAAAGTCCAAGAATTCCTTGCGTAAACCCAGACAAGGCAAGGCAAGAACATCAAGGCAATCCTTAGCCTTTTTGGCAACCATTTGAAACATCTCAATGAACAGTGTAGTCCTAGCCATGGTGGATTTATTGATGTGACTTTGGAGTTTGCATGTTCCTTGACTTAGGTGAAATGCGATCTTGCCAGAAGGAATGTATGATAAGGGAGCATGAAGCTGTGACCCACCTCACGACGTATGCAAGGTTCAAGGTGGCTGCCATTTCCTCATTGTACAAAAGTGAATTTCAACCCCTTTTTTGGATCAAATGAGTAACATTGTTAGTTGCGTTTCAATTCATAGCTGCATGTTTCCTTGACATACTTCTTTTGCACAGAGTTATGCTCGTAGTGTTTATTTGTATGCTATGCTTACGTTGGTTTTATTCACATTTATTTATGCATTTATTAAATTATTTAAGTATTTATTATATTTGCTGGAGAATTTATGAAAGATTTGCATCACTTTAAAGACTTATTGACCTAAGCGTAAAATTTTCCGTTGGAATCGTCCATCGAATGTATTTAAGTTATTGTAGGTTTTAAAGAGGCTTTGCAAAGATTCATCGGCTTGTTCACTTTTGCTTGTCATCTTGCTCTTACGTACTTGGTCTGTATTACTCCGGTGAAGATTCTCGTAAGCCAAGTTGCAATTAGTGAGGCGAACGAAGTGTAAACAATTTGTACTTTTGTTTACAAACTGTTTGTATCAATGTACCCACTTTTTGTGATGTTCTAACCAATGATCTCCTCTCTTAATAGGTACAGAAGTTAAAGTTCGATCAACTACTTTGCGATTTCATCCTTACACCAAATAAGGTGGAATATTTTTTCTCTGCTAATTTTTATGCAGTATCAATGCGATCAGTGCTTGTGTTGAAATGCGTTGCAATGCAGGGCGGGACGATAGATAAGACCATGCTTAAAGCTTCCTAGTGTTATTTAGGAGGCTTCCCCATGCTTCCCTGTTTTTCCTGTTTTGATACTCGGAAGCAAGAAATTTGTTTACGAATTGTCCTACAAACTTTTTTAATAGCTTTGCCATTGGAAATCTACCCTACTATGCTTTGCTATTCTCACTGTTTATAATAACATGCAATGGCCTGAATTGCAAATTACAATAATCAGCTGTAACCTGCACGTTACTCATGATCGTTCGACTTCAATGCAATATTTCGCAATTTAGAAGAAATTCGTATGCTTTCACTCTAATCAATCCCCCCTAATTGTTTGAGCAAATATAAGAATCTGATTTCATCGCAAGACTGGTATTCAGCTAAAAAAAGCTTTATTGGCCACAAGCCACTATTCAGGCCTTTTGGATTTGAACTGTAGCTGTTAAAATGGGAAACTCTACACGGGCTAACGACTCTTCCGGGAAAGATCGCCTACCCTCTTCTGCCGCGCGTCTCTTTTTTTTCGTTCTGTTAATTCCCATGGGAATAAAGGAATTTCGCACAATGGATATCAAGGGAATAGTGTTGTCAGAAGGTGCAGCGCCCTTTAGCAATTATTGAAAGAAGCATTTGAATCGAAGCGTAATCTAATTCTTAATTTGTAGATTCTCTCACACTGTTAATACTAATGACTAGCGAACTGGTTGTAACATGCTTACGAATTGTTTAGTACTGAAACCAGCAATTCCTTTGAGTCCAGGCTTTGCATTTGGATGTGCTGATTGTTATGATTCTTCACATCAAATGTATAGAAAATGAATGCATTGGCTGTAGCAATTAGCAGATAACCTGTACTCTTTGGTGCTGACTCATTGCTAACATTAATCATTGCTAAGGCCTCTCTTTATCAACAGTGGTGACTATTAGTATAATCGTAACTGTAACTCACTAATACTCCCTCGTCTCTTTCTAACAGATACACATACTTACACTAACAGAAAGCGCCATCACAGCGTGCAACGCTGTCTGTCTCAAACAACGAGATTTTCATGAAAGAAGTTTCATACTTCCAGCTGAGTTGCATTTTAAATTTTTTTAATTCACTCTTATTATACATATAGGCAAATCCTTTCGTAAAGATTTTAATATGTCTTGAATTTATAAATGTTGGTTTTGAGCCCCCCATTGTAAAACATCTTACCCCTGAGTTAGCTCGTTGTTGCCTCGAACTGGCACCTCATGATGTGTTCCACTTGCATCGGGGGGCGGGGGAGGGGGGTTATTTATATTCAGAGACCACGTACATGGATGGTCCTTCTCGTTTTTTAATTACGTTGACAAGAAGGCCACATGAAATTTGTTGCCAATTTAAGATGAAAAGTTGAAATGTGAACTTACCGTTCATTTGATACTCTTGTTGGGTAAACATAAAACTTTTTTAGAAGTGATCACAAATTTCATCTTCACAAATTTCAGTCATTGGGCATTTCTCAAGTCGTTTCGGTCAATAAGGCGTCACTTGTGTGCTCTTAAGACTTCACTCGTAGTATTACCAAATATTCGATAATACTACTTTTTTGAGAAAAATCACGTCCTTAGACACCTTGCGATTTGCATTCTTTTTTCGTGTGGCCTTCTTATACAATTGATACAGAAATAGGTTTTGTTTTGTTCTTCGTTGTTATTGTTGTACTTCGTGCAGAGGAATATAAACTTGTACAAAGTTTCTTAGAGAAATATTGATTTATTGATTTATATACATGTGAACATGCAGGGAAGATTAGAAATTATGTATAGTCAATAATATATACTTAAATTGGCCCTTCTATCGCTTGTAGACACTGAAAAAATGTTATTAGTTTCCTACTCCATAATGTTGCAACGTGGACGTTTTACAGTACATTGAATTGATTGCACCTTGCTTCCTATGACCCGATGTGCCCCGTCATGGGCGTAAGAACCCGAGGGGGTGGCCTCTACTTTAAGAAAAAATGCCAAGACGTACGGGAGAGCACATTTACTCTGTTAAAGTCATGATATGGTCGTCTTTAATTTGTAATTTTATCTATGGGTTTTTAGCTGAAGTCAGTTGAAGGGGCTAATGATTGTGGACTGGTGACGTCATGTTTGCATCTTCATGATTGAGTGCATCATTTTCTGAAAATGGGTTTGGTCATGTTGGCCTATCATAATCATGCCCCCTTTTTTCAAGTGCTTTTTACATCTATATCCGTTGCCTTAATTGTCAATTTCAAAGTCTATTTTTGCATTGCAAATTAGGAAGCGACAAATTCCTAGGAAGTGACAAATCTAGAAAATTAATTCCCAATTCACCGCAGTGTACCGACCTAGTAGTAAACATTGCAAAGCAGCTGAAAAAAGTGAGATTCAATAATGCACATACCGTACCCGCCTGAGTAGAATAATCGAATTCTTGCAGCCAAAAAAGCGAATCCAAAGTAGTCTGGGGTCGACTTTTACCCGGAACAAAGATATTTGCACATAATCGATAACTGGTAAGCCATGTCTGTTGATGACACTGAACTTACTTTTTGCAACAGCCATGTCTGTTGATGACACTGAACTTACTTTTTGGTAAGATTGTCATTTTATCATGTTTGCAAGAGTTTCAGCCTTAAAACGAGATTATATTCCGTTTAATCACTTTCGCTTTTCTTTGCTTGAATTGAAAACAAGTATCGATCTACATTCGGTACTCAGGCGGATACCGTAAATATTTACTGAAATCGAGATTCTGCTGTAGTTGCTTTGTGTGTATGTTGTGAGTGTAAATTAAATGCTTACAAGAGAGACAGACAAGGTGATCAGAGCTCAGAGAGAATCAGCCATATACCTCGTTTGACGTGTGTCTCATTGAGCTGGTGACTATAAATATTTCTACGACAAATTATTAAATTAAGAATACTTTTGATTTGATGATGTTTCAATTGTGTGATATAAGAGATTTTTAAATTCAAATTAATTAAGATATTGATTATTAAATGAAAAAAGCTTCTTATCAGAGAATTATAGTACAAATGTAAAGAGATCTCCTGGCATTTTTTCTGTTTTCCCTCTCCTTTTTGTTGCATTGTTGCGTTGCCATTTTACAGCCAAGTGCCTTCGAAATTTTTGCAAGAACATTTTTTGTCGCTTTAAAAAGTTTAAAATGTAGTTTAAAAATGTGGTGAAACACAAAAACAAATCATCAGTAAATTTTATCTTACAATTGAATTGCTTATAAAGACAATGGTTTGATAAGTGTTAGGACCCCTTCGAAGATATTTGATAGATTCCTTCTATATGTCCCGAGTTAAATGTGGTCCGATGACGTAATAAGGACGACAATGATCAAGGTAATACTCGACAATGATAAGTATCTGAAATTTATCGTAACTGAAATATGACATGTATGAGACAGGTAGACTCTTTGACGTTAAAGATTTATTGCAGATCCATGTTTGTATGTACACGCAGAATGGCGGCCTTTCAGTTTTGCAATTAGATGAAATCAGCTAGAACTTTGTAAAAGTAGCGGTAAGCCAAAAATAATGAAGAAATTTCACGATATATATCGTTGCTATATTGCACAAAAATCATGAATCGTTTCTTTAAGCACCCATACATCAGTTCTCTCGGTACCCAGCCATTTTCAAGGCAAAGAACACCATGAATAGGCCTTTCGTTCCGTCCCAAAGTTGATCCTGTAGCTGCTTATTTGTAAAGATTTCATCCGTTTTCTCTTTCTTTGGTTGGAAAGCAATTTGAAAATTATTGAATACAACCTGATCTCTAGGCCTCTGGTCTAACACCTTTTCCAAAACTTTTATTACTTTTTGGAAGGAGCCGTTTCTGCTTGTATACGGGTACCGTCTCACATTATTTCCAATCTATCGAAACATTCCTCGTGCGATATGCCTTCAAATATATTGTTCATCGTTTCCATTCCATCCTCTACCAACGCCTTGATTTGTTCAATTTCTAAACCTGAGACGCCTTTCGCCTTCCAACATTTTATCTTCTCTATATGTGTCTTTACCCTTTGCCTTTTTATGGTCCTCGAGTGGCCCTTTATCGCAGCGAACTCTTCAAGACTCTCCATTCTATGACATTCAGTTAAGTTTTGAAATATTCTCTCCAACTTTCTTTAACCGAATATTCATAAGTTAACTGTTTCTCTTGGTTGTTGCTAAATGAATTTAATTTCTCCTAGCTCAATTTTCGTTATAGCTTTCTGCATTCATTTATCTAGCTCATTCCATCATTCCTCTTTTGCATCTAGTAGACAATCTTCGGATTCCTTTTTTTAATTTTGAAGTCGGCCACTTCTTTCTCATTTTCATGAAAGTTGTAATATGATTCATTTGGTCAACTGTATAAGAAGATAAAGTAATTTTTAAGGCTAGGGTAAGGCCAACTTAAAAACAGAAAAATATATTTTACAACGTCTTCAAAAACTTTAATGACTCTAACTGTTTCTCGTTTTATTGGCAAATGCTGGTTTGTATTTTAAATCAGCACATTGATTGAAACTTTGAGTCTAAAGTTTCATGGAATAAATATTTGGATCAGTTGGTTGTTATTTTCTCCGAATATTCACACGTAGCACAATTCCTTCCTTCAGTTTCATAAGAATGGAAGATAACAATTTTGATAACGAAAAAGTTTCATTCTCTTATTTCAAAAATACTGTTCCAAGGTTACCATCAGCAACAAGTAAGGAGACTCGTTTGCAGTCACAGACGTCGATGTCATTCTCCAGATCAAAAACCAGGTAAATTGATAATGAAGATAATGGTTGATAAAGATAATGAAGAGGAAAGGCCCCAAAACCAATCCTTGCGGACTGCGGTATTCCTAATCTTGAATTACATCAAAACTGAATTTCTCATTTATCTTCATCCTTTACTTTCTTTCACAAAGATTAAAGGCGTTAAAACATAATCCGTTGTCACATCCACTGGTGTTCTTTTGCAATTTCGCAAATTTCTTTGGAAGCACTTACTTATCCTTCTTTATTAAGAAACACTCTACAAAGCAGGGTTTTTTAAGGAAAATCTAGAGTTGCACATTTATCTCGGGAACACTGTGTGGAAGGAATACTTATTAGCATCTATAAGTATAAAGAAAATGTACATGATGCGCAGGTCAGGTAGCTTGTGCTCCATACCCCGGTACTTGAAAGTAGTTCGGACGCCCCGGGGCAAAACAAACAGCGGGACCCACTACGAGCAAAGCGAGCTGAAAATTTTTCTGACCACGCCCTCTAGATTAGCTTAAAATACATTTCAAACCATTTCTTGCAGTCCTTTTCTTCTAATCGTTTAAAACGTTTTGCTGTCTTTTAAGCATACTTTGTTACGTTTGATTAATTCCATTCCAAAAACTTTATGAATTCCCTTTAGACCTCGAGGCCCTGGGGAAATTTGCCCCCTTCTCCCTTGCTCCTTCCTGCTCTCTGGATGTTGGTTGAACATCTGTTGTTATGCCGTATCCTATATGTATTGGCTCTGCTCCTCTCTGCTCCACCAGAGACGACGCCACAAAATTGTTACTTAGTGGTCTAGGTATCAAGTTTAGTGACATAGGAGGACCCACCATGGTTGGGTTGGACGCGAAAGAAAATTGTTGAGATTTAGTCTTGCAGAATGGCTGGAAATGCATCTCCTAGACTTAAACTTAACAAATTACTATACTGCTCAGAATAGACAATTCGATAATTCTCAGAAAAGCATTGGTTATTGATATTTAGGAAAATTTTGGGAGGGGAGGAGTCATGTTGAAACTCTAGTGATAGAAGTTGAGGGAAGAAAGAAAAACCTTTGGTTCAGAGTGCACATCGATGTGAATAACAAAAAGCTGTTGTATTGATTGATTGAATTTTTCTTCCTGGGCAGAAATGTGCATCATTTTTGTCTCGAGTATTTTCAGTAGGCCATGTTTACACATCCAAAATGCAGACATTACATTGCAATGATACAGAAAGTTTTCAACTGAATTGATGCAAATAGACAAATAATAGAAATAAACCTCAATACGTTACTAAATAGATCAAATAAAATCAAGCAGCGTGTAAACTGTTTGTTCTCTTTTAATTTCATACTGTGTTTTCAAAAATAATGAAAGAGACGCTTTATCTCTGAAAAGTGGGGGCTTTAGCCATCAAGCCCCCCCCCCCTCCCAGTAATGCTGTGTCTTTTCACATTTGCAAACCAAAACCTTTATGTCCCAGCTTTAATTCAATAGGAAAAACTACAGCTAAGGTAATATGTCTTGTCGTATTCTATAGCATGAAGGTGAATCAGCCACATCAGCTGATCGGTACAGTTTTCATCATCTGTACAGTCGAACTATTTATTTCGGACAAAATGTGATGAGAAAATAGTTAAAAAAGCAATTCTTTATTGTTCTGTTTGAATCTTCCAGCTCCACAGAATTTCATATTCAGCTTCACATTTCGAATTCCAGCTCCAAGAAAAAGGCCCAACTCTTCCAGAGAATAAGCTCTGATTTTGAGCATATGACAACCAATGTAAGTTCTTGGTTATATAGAATCACAAGAAACCAAACTCAATTATATAGAATCTTGAAAAACAAAATTGTGTTCTTGGAGCGACATTTAATAGCGATGTGATATGTAATGTTTACAAAACTTAAATAACTTCTTTTTTTCGAGCTGTGCCAATTTAAAGGACGAAGCTGATGACGATAAAGCAAGGTATAAATAGCAATTGAACATCAACTTGAAAAGTAAATTTTAGATTGTTTTCAAATTAGCTATCGGTCTGTTTTGTGTGACCATACAATTGTAAAATTTAAATTCGAAACTGGAGGCATGACTTATCTTTGTTCTTAATTTTTAATGTTCGCTGATTTAAGGGCTTAAACAGGCTCCTGGTTTGACACTGTCATTTCAAGCTTCGTGTATGTGTGACTCAAAAACAATATAGCGACTATTAAGTTTCGTAATACTTATATTTCCTTGGCATTGAATGTCTTTCTTTATCTATAATTTCTTTGTCCCAATATGTGGTTTGGTGTTTGTTTAATTTAAGCGTCATCTTATTTTTTTCTCTATGTTTCACCATTTAAACTTTTGTTTGTTATCCTCTGTAAACGTTTTCCAGAAATCTTTGTTCATTAAAGAAAATTTTTAAAAATGCAAAGATTTTTCATTAGAACTGCGCAAAAAATTTTTAGAACTGCACATTTTTCGTAGAACTGCACGTTAAAAACCCTTCTACAAAGTCCCATTCAATTTACTGAGAGAATGCTAAATAAAATGCCCTCCTTGAAAATGACATAGAGTACCTCAACAGTAATGTGCCCGCCTTTCTGATTGGCCTATTTCGATCCACAACTGGGTAGATATATTTCCTAGCGTAGAGTTTTCGATCTATGTTCCCACCTTTTATACTCTCACGAGTGTCAGACGAAAAGCTTTAGTAACATATTTCAAAATGTTTGCTTTTACCAAAGCCATTCATAAATAACTGGCAAAAAGAATAAGCACTTTCATTTGGTCTTGCTCGATTCGGTTTAATATTTTGGGCCCCGAAATGAGCCTACTGACTTCCAATTTTCTTAGTGTTTCCCACTTCGATGTTTTGCTTTCCTGTAACAAAGGTAGACAAATGTGACATCGGCAGAATGGAAAGGAAAATGTTAAAACGCAGTTGCAGTTTATCATTTCGTTGTCAGTGATAAGGTTGAGTATTTCAAACAGCAAATTAACTACACGAGAGATAACTGTCTGGATTGGGAGGAGAGCCAAAGATAAGGATCGTACACTTTGCAGGTATGGTTCCACCAAGCAGAAATGATGGGCCAATGTTAACACTGCCTTTGCTGAGGCGTTGTGACTAATAGATATTTGGACACAACAGGCAGACCTTGAACTCTTCAAAATCTCTTTACAGTTTATAAATTAGAATATCTCTTTAGAATTTATAGAGAATTTGGAGTGAAATTTAGGTTTGATTTCAATTTTTGATTTTCACCTTCAGCAAGTTGCCAGTGTGAAGAAGTGATAGACCCAAGAAGTTAGTGGCAAACTTCTTCAGTGAGCTGTCAATCTTACTGAAGGCAGCTATTCGAAAGCAATTTTTGCTTTATATATGGAAATACATACAAAGATATGAAAATTAAAACTTGATATGGGGCCATTTGCTTGAAAAGAAACTCTGCTCATTGCAGAAGATACAGAATAGGACATTTTACCTCATTGAATCCGCACCTATTAGGGATCAGGTACAATCCGCACGTCTAAACGTTGAAAGGTTATCACATATCCATAAAGGTACCCAAGATTCATAAGGAAATGTGCCCAGAAAATCTTAAGAGGAAGTTTACGAGGAGAAATTAAATCTCAAAATAGGAAACTCGTAGAATAAACGATCTGCAAATACCTACACTACGTTTGGAAATGCTTAAATGTGGAAATGTTTGGAAATGTTTTTCCTACGCCGGTGCATGCGAGAAAAACTACCATAATCACAATTGTTTCTTGTATACCAAGCACTAGTGGAAGCCACCTGAGATATGGAAACTTGATGTGGGGCCATTTGCCATAAAAGAAACTCTGCTCATTGCAGAAGATCCAGGATAGGGCATTTTACCTTATTGAATCCGTTTCTATTAGGTGTCAGATACAATCCGCACGACTAAACGTTGAGAAGGTTATCACATATGACCGAGCCATAATGGTACACAAGGCTCTTAAGGAAATGTGCCCAGAAAATCTTAAGGGAATGTTTACGAGGAAAGGTCAGATCTCAAAATCTGAAACTTGTAGAATAAACTATCTGCAAATACCTACACCACGTTTGGAAAACTTAAAATGAGTTTTTCGTACGTCGGTGCAAAGGTCTGGAATGATATCCCAAACAACATAAGAAATATGGAATCTAATCACCTTTTCAAACAAAAAATGAAAACCTACCTCTTGGACCAATAATGGAAAATCAATATAGAAATAAGTTATCCCCAATCATGACCTCCTGGTAGACCAGTTTCAATGTTTGCTCTGTTTTTTTTTGTATGTAAATACTTTTATTTATGGTTTACGCGCTCGAAATTTTGTGGCTCTGGTACCCAGGGTACAGGTCAGATTGAACACATGGCTGAAATATCGGAAACCAGGGTTTGGTTGATTTTAAGGACTTGTATTGGGACTTTGATCACAAAGTAATCATTCTAGGGCATTAAGTCTTTGACATTAAGTTAAAAAATATTCTCCAACGCGGGAAGGGCCCGTATATTATTTTACACAGGGCCCTGGTGGCGATCGCCACTATGCCACCCGGATCAGACCGCCCCTGAAAATAATACCTGTTAGATTTTATGAGCTCAGCTAGGGAACACTGGAACAGGGGTCCAGGGTTGGGGGCAGAAGAATTCCGATTTTCAGTAGATTTGGAGTGCTCAAATGGCTTAAAACTAGATCATTCAGAATGCCTAAACATTTGTTTATTTCACAATTGAAACATTCCAGAACAACACAGCGGCTTTTAAACGTAAGAATGTACAATCGAAGTAATGAACAATAATAATGTATAATACAGATACATTAACGCGTTTGACAATCATTCACGCAACAGGTCTGGGCAAGTGATTGAAAGTAACTCCCGTCGTGAGACTGTGAGAAGAGGTGAATATCCCCGTGAATATCCGTGAGTCTCACGGCCAAGACTTGGCAACCTTGCAATTGGCACATCAAGTTGAGTATGACTGTATCGGCGTTGACCACTTCATACAGATAGAATACGCCAAATCCGAGATACCCCAAAAGCTGACAAGCAGTCTTCGTTCCTAAAAGTTTTCGAAAGCCAGAATGTTCCGCAAGAAGAGAATAAAAAAGTGCTGGTTCAGCAAAACTTTTAAAGATAGTACCCAATATGGGAAGCGGAAAGCATCAATTTTGAGAGTCGGGAGTCAGGAACTGGCAAATTTTGTGAGCGGGATTAAGGAATTGATGGTCGGGAATCAGGAATCGGACTTGAAGCGTAGTGGGATAGTGGGAACCCACTTGTTTAAACTATTTACTGTTTTTACTTGTAATTATGACCGTGCGCATGACATCTGAATATTTTTTTCTATATGCCACTGTTAAGATTTTATCACAGCACAAACTTGATTTTATCACTGCAGAATTATGTTTATCACTGCACAAATTGGTGATCACTCACTACAAGTTAAAATAAGCCCTGACTCAAAATCAAAATCACGTCCTGCGGGGGCAAATGATTGCTATTAGCCTCGTTTTGAAGAATTGCCATGACAACAAGTATTTGCTTCTTGATCTTTCCTGTTCATCTGCTATCAAGAAGCAATATGTAGGGTTCTTGGTTTTCATTTGTGCCCGAAAGGCTTTTTGCGAATGTAAGTAAGTATTTGACACAAATTTATCTTTAGCTGTTAAAAATGAGTACTCTCTGTTTTCTTCATCTCAACAAAACGGAATTGTAATTGGTTCGATACTTACATCAAACAATTATTAATTCTTCGAGAAAAAAATGAACAAGGTTTTGCTCCATCAACCCTATTTGTTTCACAATCGACCTGCATGAGCTTTTTTGATATGTTTCTTTGAATCTGTCAAGGACGTTGGAACACCTTTGGGGGATTAGGGAGCTCTAGACAGATAAGTAAACTTTTATGGTCGTTTTCCCAGCATTATCCGTGATGCCACAAAATTGGTATCATACTCAGCAAAAACGTGAGGCATGCCTGTTGATATAAATTGAGGCATACCAGCCCCCTGGCTCCAATGTCATTTCGCTCCTTGCTTTGAAATTGTCTGTGCTCTACTTTGACAAGCCCATCAATACCAGGCAAGCACGTAAAAGGGAGATTTTGCTGACATAAAAAGCACTTTGGAATATGCAGCCTGGGAATTGCATATCTTATCAAAAGGTTTCTTTTGTATAGTTCAGTGAAATCCCTTATTATTCTCTACTAACTACCAATCTGAAAACTTCTAACAAACTATACTGGAACACATGCTCAAGGAATAAGCAACATTTCATTGTATCTAATACATCAGATTTTTGGTCATCATTTTTCTAATTTATATCTTTATATAATTGTGTGCTGTTTCTATTAAGCAAATTTTATCTTGATATCCGGCATGTGTTGTGGAATCCTCAAATGAAAGGAACTCAACTGTGCAAGTTCAAATTTTCAACTTATGATAACATTCAAAATACCCAGGTCTCTGTACAATGTTTTTCCAACTGTTAGAAATATGATTAGATAGGTGAAATGAGTTGTCTGCAAGATGTTATAGAAACATCAATGTTCAAAATTTCACTCACCTAAATGCATTTGTGGAAATTCTGATTAGTGCATATATGGCAGTTCCACCTTGAAATGTTTTCTCAAAAAGCAATGATAGTAGCATTTCAGTCACCCTGACATATCATCAGCTTGAAATAGATTCACTCACACACCCATATTCCCATAATAATGAGGGTAAACATGAAAAAGAAAACAAAAACAGATAACTTGTGCATATTAAATTATTTCTTGTTTATATTTGCAGAAATGGCAATGGGATCGACTGAAGCAGTGGATGTGGCAAAGTTTGAGCTGAATGAAAACAATACTGATCTAACGTACGTCTAACAACTAGGTTTAGCAAGCATCTTCATTCCTATATGTTAAGAACTTGTTATTATCCATTATGATCACCGCTATATACTTATCGCTAATCATGCTGTTTACCATTGTTCTGTTATATTATACCTATTGCGTAGTTCTGGTCTTGTGACTCTCACGCTTGCACAGATATATATCAACTTTGTATTATATTGTTCTGTTTTGTATTGTTCTCAATTAGAATTTGTATTGTTCTCAATTACTTTTTCTTGTTATGTTCAGATACAAGTTGTGTTTTCTTTACACTGCTATCTTAATACTATAAACTACTTTCTAGGAACCCTTTTAGAACTGTGTGATTTGCTTTTTTACTTATTTCTGTGGCCCTGGTCTTTTCAGGTACTTCATCTTACAAAAGCTATTTTCTGTAAGTCTTTTGAAACCTGCATATGATTTCAAAGGTCCCTTGACTGAAACTGCTTCTTAACTATCCAGCCAGACAATGCTTGGGTCTCATGTAACATACATATGTAACATACAGATACATGTATATGCAGTATATCCATCTAACTTGTTTTAATTTATTTCAGACCACTGCCAAATGAAAATGACTATTACAAACCAACGAAGAAAACCGGAAGGAGACACTTTCCAGGTACTGACTTTAGTGGCGGACATTTGGGGGGCGAGGGCGACTGCCTCCAATACTTTAGAGGACAATGATCTTTTGTTCTCAAACAATGGGAAATGTAACATCATCTTCAGGGGCGGATCTAAACAACAATGATTGGGGGGTGTTAGACACTAATTTTGGTGCCACACCCTTCAGGTCACTGGTAAATTATGGAAACGCCCATTTTTAAGGTAAAGACGATAAGAAGCAGTGGCGTAGCCAGGTTTGGAAGATTGGAGGGGCAAAGAGGAGAAAATTTTTGCTAACCACACCCTTAAGAATTTAGGAAAACACCCCATTTTGCAAAAGCATTTGGAAGAGCTATGGCTTTTTTACTTGGCAATTTCGCTTTATACAACGTCATATATGGCTTCTTGTAGCTGACCCCATTCTACAACTGCCTATTTCCTTGATTGTCCGAAATATAAAGTCCACCTTTAAGGTACTAATTCTATTGCAAATTTGCACTTTTCTCAGACACCGACTTTCTGGGCGGCCGCTCCCCTTGCCTCCCCCCGCTACGCTACTGATAAGAAGATAAATACTGATATTAAGGAGATAAATAATGTAAAATCTTGGCGTTAATTTGTTACTGCTGACTACCAAAAGTTGGTTTCTACCGAATGGAACCACATTTACCGAAGGATACAGAAATATCGGGGGGGGGGTGTAGGGGTGCGAAATATCCCTGATCATCTTATTAAAACAATAGGCTTGCCCCCAATATGTTTGCCTCTGACTGACTTCAATGCAGTTCTTTATTTGATGCAAGTAATGGCGTACCTTCTAACAATTTTTTCGTAGTTGATTGACAAATGTATTCCAAAGTTCAAGTATTTTTTTATTTTTGCCAATGGATAATCATTGTTAAAGGCAGAAGGCTTAAAAAAGGTTTTCTATATACTTTGAAACAATAAGAGGAAAACATCAAAAACACATTGTAGCATTGAATTATTAAACCAAGTATAAGCAAAACAACAGTGTCAATATTTGCTCAATTTATCTTGAACCTAAAAATGATGTTGAAAGGTGCAAGAATTTCGATAAAAACGATGGGCAAAATGAGCCAAAAACAAGAAATAACAATCCCAGTTGAGCGCTTTAGAAGGGGACCCATTCAGCTGTAGAATATGAAAGAAAAAGAAATCTAAGCAAAGTTTTCTGTATGTCTGTTAAAGCACTACTTGTCTATTGCAGTATTTTCTTGCAAAGATATATGATATAATGCATGAAAGGCGAATCCCTTGCATCACAATGGCTCTTGAATTGAGATGAATTTTTTTACATTGAGGAATGACACTGCAATCATACGAAGAGTGGACTTTTTATCCGGAAGGGTACAATTATGGAAAGCGTTGTACTATCGAAGGTCAGCACATTGGGAACAGCCAGACTACGAGAGAAGTTACGCTCACTGACGTGATTGGCAGGACTCGCAAAGGTATCCCCTTTACGGTGTTCTTGCCTGCTATACACAGTCTACAGTTGTGAGTATATTCTTGAAGTAGAATATTTCTTTAAAAATAAGATTATGTGATACATCGTACAGAGTTAGAGCAGTCTCATTACTAAGCTGCTGGTTCTTTTTCATGGGATCATGGGATCTGTTGCTACGTTGATAACCACTTAGAAGGCATGTTTAATTATTCAATTTCAAAGCCCGAAAATTTTTTTAGGACGCTGTTGGGCAGTATCTTAAGTCCTTAGCAAATGTCTTAAGAATATCCAATTGGATCAGCTAATCAAAGATGGTTTTTATCGATGTTCATATAATTGTCTCTTGCTTTCAAGGAATGAACCAAAGAGCAGGTTTGCCAATGATGACGGATGGTGACAAAAGCTATGCTGTCCCCGAGTATTCCTACAATTTTCACAAAGTAGGATCAACTCTGCCAGCTATCAATTTCAGGTGAGTTCTCCTCCAGTGCGAGATAGAGATAGAGATGGAATTCTAGGTATAGAAAAGTTATTTTTAGACATCTGCCTGCTAGGCCCTAGTTATCATTTCAACTTAAAATTGAAAGCCAGTTTTTTAATCATATTGTTTCAAACGAGCTGATAAGCTACTTTAGTCTACTATTGTAAGTTTAGTTACAGTTTTTGCAAGTCTTTACTATTCGGTTCTTCAAAAGACTTTAAGGAAGCCAAAGCATTAGCTAATTCAGCAGCACTCTCTGTTTAAGACTTACTCTAAAGGCCTTCCAAGTCTAGCCGAATTATTCAGGTTAAATCTCAGTTTTTCGCCCTAAAAATATTTTCCTTGTTTTTTTAACTTTTCATTAACCGGTAACGTCTGCAAGTTATTCAAGAAATATGAGTTGGGACAGTTTTGAAATTATACAATGCAAATGATATTTTTGCATCTAGTGTCGTTCGTCGTTCACAATATAAGGAGATAGAAAACCGTTTCTAAATATTGCCCTTTCTTTCCTTTTACACTCGTTTCTCCATTCCATAGCTTCTCTTCTATTGCATTTAATTACGCTTTGGCCTTTCCACTTCCAAGTGATGTTTTCATACCTACCTCGATGTACAAAATTATTTGTGCAAAAACGTTTCGCAGAAAGTTTGTGATTAAGGTTTCTGACGTTATCACTTTGCACTCCAGAATAGCCAATTGTTCACAGATAAGCCGAAAAAGGATACAGAGATTTTTAGTATATTTAAGGTGGTGGGGATTTTTTATGGTTATCCGATTTTGAAAAAATTTGGTTCTTTGCTTTTAAGTCTTCAAATACTCTCCCTTTCCTTTCCTTCCGACCTTTTCCCTTCTTTTTCCCGCTTCTTTTGTGTCTCTCTTCCTCCTCTTTTTTTGTTTATTTTTCTTCCCTTCCTTCCTTGTTTCCCTTCTGTTTTTCCCCCTTGTCCCTATCTCTTTCTTTATTTTTCTTTCCTTTCTTCCTTGTTTCCCTTCTGTTTTTCCGCCTTTTCCTTCCCTTTTTTTTGTTTATTTTTCTTCCCTTCCTTCCTTGTTTCCCTTCTGTTTTTCCCCCTTGTTCCTATCTCTTTCTTTATTTTTCTTCCTTCCTTTCTTGTTTCCTTCTGTTTTTCCGCCTTTTTCTTCCCTCTTTCTTTATTTTTCTTTCCTTCCTTCCTTGTCTCCCTTCTATTTCCCATCTGTTTTTTCTGGTTCTCCCTCTCTCTTTCTTTTTTTTCTCTTCCTTCCTTCTTTGTTTCCGTTCTGTTTTCCCCCTTGTTCCTCTTTATTTTTCTTTCCTTTCTTCCGTGTTTCCCTTCTGTTTTTCCGCCTTTTCCTTCTCTTTTTTTTGTTTATTTTTCTTTCCTTCCTTCCTTGTTTCCCTTCTGTTTTTCCGCCTTTTCCTTCCCTTTTTTTTCTTTATTTTTCTTCCCTTCCTTCCTTGTTTCCCTTCTGTTTTTCCGCCTTTTTCTTCCCTCTTTCTATATTTTTCTTTCCTTCATTCCTTGTTTCCCTCCTGTTTTTCCCTCTTGTTCCTATCTCTTTCTTTATTTTTCTCCCTTCCTTCCTTGTTTCCTTCCTGTTTTTCCCTCTTGTTCCTATCTCTTTCTTTATTTTTCTCCCTTCCTTCCTTGTTTCCCTTCTGTTTTTCCGCCTTTTTCTTCCCTCTTTCTTTATTTTTCTTTCCTTCCTTCCTTGTTTCCCTCCTGTTTTTTTCGCCTTTTCTTTCTCTCTTTCTTCCTTTTCCTGTTTTTACTCTTCTCTTTCCTTCCTTTTCTTTCTCCATCTCTAGCTCTTTTTTCCTTTTCTTCCTTCCTTTTCCCTTGTTTTCTTTTTTCCCCGCTTTTCTCTCATTCTTTCTCCTTTTTATTTTTCTTTTTCCCTTTTCCTCTTTATTTTCCGTCTTTTCTCTCTCTCTTTGTGGAGGGGCATCATTGTTCGAAAAAAAAATAAGAAAAACGAGACTGTTAATGGGAAACAAAAGACTTTTTTAATTTTTCGAGGGGGTGATAGAAATTCCCATAAGAAAAATAGTCCTGTGTGATGTTTGATATTAATCTGTCAATTTCTATTTGCAGTCGCTCGTCTAAGCTGGTGTCAGACACCTTCATTCCTCTACAACCGCTTCAAGCAAAGCCAAGGTTTGTTGATTATTAATCACATACACGATCGTTGTTGCTTTGGGTCTTTTCTTTGTTGCTAATACCGTATTAAAAATCCTATAAGTTTCTGGAATATCCGTTAAACCCGTCGTATTATTCCGTGATATTATTCATTTTTCTAAATTATTCTTCTACAAGAGCGATACATAGTATATTTAGAATTTAGTGGATGAATGCATTAAGTTAGTCGGGTGTTGCGGATCGCAGCATAGTATCAGGACACTTAGAAGCTCATGCAACGCCAGAGACAAAATTTAGTGGGGTTGTGGGGATCGTATCGGACATGCCTAAATTTTAGCCTAATTCAGCCACTAGGCAAGTCAGCCACTAGATAACCTAATGGGGTTTTATCTATTAAGTATTATTAAAAGGTTTCTGAGATGATTGTATTTTTCTGCACCTAGACGTCCTTACATGGACAAACACAAAGCGCGAATAATCGAAGAGGAAAAGATGGAAGTAGCAAAACTCTCCAAATGGAAGCCTGCACCAAGTCTTACACCTTCGTTATAAGGTTGATCAAAATTAGAATGCTAACAAATGGAATGTTCAAGTGTTACATGCCTGTGAATTTCGAGTCACGTTTGCAAGTTAAATTGCTGAGTCTTTCACGTTGGGGATAAGAGACGAAGGGGGGTCCCAGTGTTGTACTGGAGTCAGCCACAGTGCAAAAGACAATGCCTTTGTAGCCATATGTCTCATAATCATTGGCAATTTTGCCAAGCTGCTAAGCCTCCTGTTTGAAAATCACTTGCTGTTTTAGTATTTTGAGTTCACTACAGAAATGATGTCTTTATCAATAAGGATGGCTTACAAATCAAATGCCATTTCGTTTTCTCTGATTCAATATGTATCATATTTTGTTATGCAAGGTATTATAGTCTGTTAATAGTTCCGTAGAAATCGATGTAAATAACTTTATTTTTAAGATAATTGTGTAGAACCTGTTTAAAATTCGTATACTTTTACGTCAGCAGTAGTTGTGGAGACTGGCTGTTGCAAATCATACTCAGATTATGTAGCCCGTTGTTTTATATATCTACCAGCCTTCACTGTCTTCACTTCATTTCGTGACATTCTTTCTTTATTCTAAATTTTTACATACAAAATTAGCCGTAAGTCTAATTAGAAATGTTTTGAAAGGTATCTTTTTCAAAATTTTCAATATTAACATTTTTCCAGTTGCTAGTTATCTACATTTTGTATGGACTTCTGAAGTATGTCCCCGAGTGAAAACTGTTAACATTCAATGTAAGCTTGTCGAATTGGATAAATATTACAATCTAGTTATCCTACAGCAATTTTAAATTTTTCAGTCAGAATTCCTGTCTGTGACGCCTTTATCCAGTTTTTGAATATAACCGAAATGCAAACGCTATATAGTGGTTCTTCTAAGATAGGCAGTTACCGTGGCCGAGTGATTTGATCTGATGTAGTCGATTAGGTTTCCCAAGGCTCGATATTCGCTCCTTTTATATTCAATATTTTGAAAACGTGTCTAATCTAGAAAGCCACAAAGAATTTCAAACAATACTTCTATCGCAGAAGAACTTGTTCAAACTTATCAATATGCCAAAGGAGCAAGTAAACTAAACCATGTTAATAAAATTCATTTATTTTCGAATGATACAAATGAAAGAAAGTCTGTCGAACAGCAAAAAGAAAACAAGTGCTTTTCTGCTTGACCTATACTTGATAGAATTACATTTCTATCCATTGTTCGCTTAAAGCATTAAAAAAATGTGCGATAATTTTAACGCTTGTGAAAGCACAATTCCATGCCAAAAAAAATATTATCCTGCCAAGTTTTGCAATAAATAAATATTTCTGTAGGTAACATGCTTCACAAAGGCTATCAGCAAGATGTTCCTTAGCAAAACATATTTTCTTGTGAAAATTCTGTTCTTATTCTTTAAACCTAATCTCCTTTAAAACAAGTAAAGCCTTTTGATGTTAAAATGGTTGGGTGATTCTGTAGTCCAAGGATGCAGCAGCCTTCGGTTGAGTTGTATTTATTTACACGATGAAAAGTATTAGCCCTGAAAAGCTAGACCTATATTCGTTGAGAATCCATGAAAAGCTAGTCTAAGGCAAGTTTCCTAAAATGTGCTCTGAATAAACGAAAATGCTCCTGGAACAGAGAAAAATTTAACTTAAAACATTTGGGGCAATCCGTAATGAGTTATAACTATATTTTTAACGTAGAAAAATTTATGTATATTCATCAAACTCGAAAAGACTATCAACAAGAGTATATTTTTGGCGCTTTACAGTAATAACATCGGTTGATTCTGACATTTGGCCAACCAGGCCATGGGCATTGCTTACGATACTAGAAATTTGTCCCGCCGGTATTTTACTGTTGTTGCAGTCTTTATCTGATTTACCAGAGCACTGTTCCACTATATATAGTTTATTTTCATCGATAAATTGACGTTTGCCTCTCCACTGACGCTTGGCAGCCCTCGTAGTGAGTAGAACCTTCAGACCAGAAGTCTTTGCTTTAGCCTCTCTTTCTGAACTTACCTCATTACGTTCATGCTGTATCATCTTCAAAGGATTTCTCTTTGGAATATTGCTTAAGTTATCTACGTAGAAGATGATATGAAGGGAATAACTCTATGAACTGTGACTATCAACTGCTGCAATGGTTGCCAAATGGAAGCGATATGAATTATGATTATATTAATTGGAAAAAATTAACGTTAACCTCTGGTGTAATAAAGTTATAAAATAAAAACCACAAAACATAGACATTGTATTCAGTCTTCTTTGCAATGACAGTCTGTGATTTAGTTTCTAAGAAGAAAAAGCAGTAAAATTGAATCTCAGAAAGGCAGTGATCAGAAAAAATATCTGTTACCTGAGACCGACTCTATAATTCCATCGATGTACTCTTCTGAGTTGCAGCTTCGCCTTACTGATGGGGTGATGTTGATGTCAAAGAGTGGCGAGTACTCTGCATACATCTAAAAAAACCAATTTAGCGGCGACAGTCATACCTCTTCGGGCTGTCAGCAACCCTAATGGCAAAACAAGATAACATGGTTGCTCTTAAAATGCAGCCTAATATATTAGCTTGATATTTCCAATACGCAGCTAGCAGTATTTGCTTTTAGGGCTCAGTTTTACTTTCTATCAAGTTAGGCATTCGGTCTACTTTCTTCCACAAATCTTTTATCCATGTACCCTGGATAAGGGCAGTGCTAGAGCAAAATGAGAAATTCTTCAAGGGCTACTGCTTTTCCTAAATTTCTTGGCTTTCTCTCCACCCTGAAGTGTTTGATACACCCTTCATCGTTTTTTATTATCCTGGGAGGAAGGCTGCAAAAAATATTTTTATGATTTTAAACGTTTCCTTTTAGTATTCTTCAAGCGATGACCTTCTTTAACTACCCACCTCATGCTCCGGAATGTCTCTGCAAATTTCTTCATCCAAAATGCTTGCAGTCAGATAAGCCCAAGCCCGTGCAGTGTTTGCGAAATTGTAGCCGCCTGGATGGAGCAAAAACAAGTTTATGTCGACCGGTTGAAGAAGTTTCGCTTCAAATAGAGAAAACACATTTCTATAAGCGGGATGATAAGTGGGGGAACAAAGGAAAGTTCCAAGCTCCTCTTCTAGAGTTGATTGCGTTTAGGAATAGTCCGTGGGGCCTATAACAACGCCTAAACAAGAGGAATTATGGAGAAGCTAAGAAGAAAGGAAGATTGAGATCAATTTTGTGTTGATTTAAGTTTAAAACAACAGGTTGTAAAATCTCGAAAGCCAGAAGAAAGTAAAGCGTTCTAAAGTTTTCAAGGTCTGGGAGAGAAATACGAGTTATGGGAGAGAGTCTGTGGGATATGACTTTGGTAAAAAGAGTTGTAAAAGGTGGGCACGGGAAAAGTTTCTAGTGTTCCTGACGAGGTCTCAGGGGGTCAGAAATAATATCTCCTGGGAACAATGTTCGTTGTAGCATCTGTAGAAGATGGATAGGGCAGGCACGGGACGCTGATGAGGAAGAGGTTGGGGAGATTTCATTGATTGATCAGGTGAGCTGCTTTTCACTGGATTTGTCACGAAGACATATTTGTCTTCTCAAATGTGTACTGACATATGATACATAACAGTAATTTCTGTTACAATGCATGACAACATTAGACTATCGGCGCGTCGATAACATATCGATGTTGATATGGAAAGAGAGCCACTACTTTTACAGTCGGTAAAAGGAGAAAAAGACTATTAAATGGATTGATAGACACGGTGTTTAACGACATTAACTCAATTCAATAAATGTTAATCTGTAGATCTATTTGTCGCGATTCATACGTTTCTTTGTCTATTGGTGCCAGTATGGCTTGTAAAACTGTAAATAAATCACAATTTATTATGCTTTTTCTAATATCATCACGCTGTGTATCAGCAATTGATAAAACATACAATGGTTTACAAATATCAATTAAGTTTTAAAGAAGTTATCAATTTCCTTTAAGATGGCTGGGCAGCTTTTCAACTGAACACTGACGTTACCGAATATTAAATTGATGAACAATGCCCGAAAACAAATATAAATCGATAAAGGACGAAAGGGTAAGAGATGTATGTATTCGGTACATTAGGCAAAATTAAATTTTTATTAAAAAAATATGCGGTCGAGTAGGTCGTAACAAATGTTAACACAAGGTGCTATTGAAATTGGAATCCATTGGGCTCAAGTGCGTTGATACAAGCCAGCACACCGACCAGAGCACGAGCCTGCAGATAGTCAATCTTCAAAAAACCTGTTGCTTGTATATGACTCATCATTTTTTCACCACAAAAAGAGCTCAGTCAGTTCGTTGAAAAGGTGGTATTGTAAAAACTGTCTTTACCTTGGAAGTAAACGGAAAAAGAATTGGGGTTTGGGGTGGGGGGTTTTGTCTGGGCCGGGGTGGAGCGTCCAATCTCGGGGTTGGGGTGGATCGTCTTTTATCGGCGTTGGGTGGAGCATGTTGCACCGGAGTTGGTAAAATAAACCGTGACAAGAAATCAAGGGTAGCTAAAACATTTGAAGGGCATTATCAAACAATCTAAAAATACCGGTTGCTTACCCCCTCCAAGAATGAGTAGAGGCAAATTCCAGTTGGCTATGTATTTCACACTTTGTGTCAAGCCTTTGTTGGTGAGGTTGAAACCACCAAGGGGGTCTCCGGACAAGCAGTCAGCGCCACACTGGCACACAACAACATCAGGGTCAAACACCTCTTTCACCTTGTGCATAACCCTGTGAATATGGGCAAGAAGATTTCGTGCTTAAACAAATTGTGAATGTGGGCTTAGACAAATTCTTAAAATTCTCTGGAATATGGATAAAAGTTAGATTGAGTGTCAGTAAACTTTGGTTGAAATTATGCAAAAAAGTGCACAAATTAGGAGTCGTTAGAAAAATGCCATTTCAGACAAGTCAAACTAAGGCGGATAGAAAAATGCAATATGGCGATTGAGTATGCTACTGAAAATAATTTGAAAACACTTCAAGAATGTAGGCAAAGGGATGTAGAAACAATCCGGCGGGAAATATGATTCAAGTTATCTTGAAATAAAATTTATATACACACAATCCTCATGTTGTCGGTAAATTCACGGAAAAATACATGGCTTCTAAGGCAGAATGTCAAGACAACTGAGCCACATAAGAAAAGCTAAAAATTTAAACTAAGAGAGTCAATTCAAAGACAGATGGGGTATGTTATTTACTCAGTACAGATAATATGTTACTACAAGAACTCAGACTAGATAAATGACTTTACAGTTCTTAAAATTCTTACTTTAGCTCTCCATTAAAAAACAGATCTGCTGGCAACACGTTAATAAACAAATGGGAAGCTTCGTTTGGCTACTAATCAATAATAATAAGTGACAATTCAAAGTTTCGACTTTTTCGTAATCGTTTGCACTCGTTGTGGCCTTGTCACCTGTCCCGCTAAAACATCACAGATTCAGTCTGACTTACTTTCCTACTGCACCATTTATTCTAGAAAAGTATTGAGTTTCGTGTCGCTTAAAGACATCTGTCGGATTTTCATGAAAAGTTTAAGTATCGCTAGATTTAGAGTTGTAGCTAGAAAACAAGGTGAAAAACAGAAAGAAGACTAGAATGACGTTTGATATGCGAAAAAATGGAAACTCCATCAAGAAGGAAATGAAACCCTTGAAATTACACAATGAAACTCTCGATAGCTGCCCTCCTAACACACAATTTTCGTTATTTTAACTGAAACGTAATTGAAAAGTTTCTTCGAGATTTGGTCTTCAGTACTAACGGCTCTTTCAGTTCTTCCACCCTCTACGTGTAGATTCCTTATAAAAACCGTGTACGGTACAGTACAACATCAAGAGATATGGCATGGAAATAAGTGCAGAGAAGAGTTAAGTCATAACTCACTTAGGAAAGGGCATTAATAAACATCTGAAAGTACAACAGAACGGACAAGACATGTAACATGTTAACGAATTCAAATACTTGGGGGCTACCATCACGGCGGATACAACTAGTGAGATAGAAATAAGAAGAAGAACAGGCGCGGCAACCTTCGCATTGGCTAAACTGGAGAAAATCCGGAAAGCGAGAAAACTCCTTCTAAAATCCAAGATCCGATTAATAACAAAGATCGTGGCTTTTGAGTTTAAGTGCTACATGAGATTGTTGGATATTAGAGAAAACGAAAAAATATGTTTGGAACAATATCAAGAGTGTATTTTAAGGAATTTATTCCCCCTTACCATTTTAAAAATGGCCCAATGCAGAGAAAGCTTAAGTTCTTTGGGCGCTAAATAAATAGAGATAAGATTAACAAGTCTTAATTAAAGGCTGCTGCGAAGGAAACGGATACCAAGCAAGGTCTATCCCCCAGGACGATCATCGTTTTACAACAACAACAACTTTATAAAAAGGGCCTACTGTAAGAGGACGATCTTTCGGAACAGGACAAATCTTTTTAGCATCATGAGCAAGAAGAAATCTGTATTATTTGTTTGTTTGGGTAACATATGTCGTTCTCCTATGGCAGAGGCCATATTTAGAGAGCAAATAAAAGAAAAAGGGGTCGCAGATGAGTGGGATGTTGACAGCGCAGGAACGGGTAATTACCACGTTGGAGGTGGTCCAGATCCTAGAACGATGAAAACTTTAAAACGGCATAATGTCATGGGATACCAGCATGTTGCAAGGCAGATTAATGTGAGGGATTTTGAACAATTTGATTACATTCTAGTAATGGACGATGACAACTTGGAAGATGTAAATAGATTGGCGAACAGAAGCAAGAAAGGGAAGGCGACGATTAGACTGCTAGGCAGCTTTGATGACGATGCAAGTACCGACCAAGTAGGAGACCCTTATTACGGACGAGGAGACGAAGGATTTGAGAGGGTTTATAACCAATGCTGGAAATGCTGTCAGAAGTTTCTAGGATGATTTTTCTACGTTTCATATTTACGTTTCGCGTTTAAAAGCTTTTCTCCTTTTTCTTGCCTATTCATTTGCCCTTGATTTGATCCAGGTTAGAAAACTTTAATGATTTTGCCAACGTCACTGCAACCAATGGCACTTTATCAGCTGCCACCTGCGAGTGGAAGCATTTGATTGCCTATAGTATAAGATACCTGACTTAATTAATATTTGGGTCACAAGAAGTCAAGCGTAGCTGCAAGCATATGCAAGTTTTCCAGCCTAGGATTTGATTGAAAGAATCAAATTACTGATACAGCTATACAGATACAGACTAAAACATTAGGAGTGGGGGAGAGAGAAAACAGAGTTTTTTATGTATTGAGAAGTTATACCTAGTAAATATATAGTAGTACTGTTCATCATCAATGCCTTCCTTCAGAGGGACATTTACACTGTAGTATTTTCCAATTCCATAGCCAACATCTTCTACACTGCCAGTCCCTATCAATTATATCATAAATACAATTAAAAATATAATTATGTACTGAATGGGTTCACTGGAACTTTGACCACATGAATGAAAGAACATTGTGAAATACCAGTAGATGTACAAAATCAGTTTATGTGTCACAGTATTCCATTGATATAGTCTGAGAAAGACCCAATCTCAGGATTGGTAGAAAAATAATTATGTGATAGAGGGAACAGAATTTGGAGAAATCAGAATCACTCTGATTTCTCTGGCTTTTTAAAACTACTCAGCAGATATGTTGCTGCTCCAAAATGGCTTGAATGCACATTCTACTTTCATTGAAAGCAATATATTAAATTTAAGTTCAATGCAATATATTAAGTAAACCAAAAACAGGCTGCTGAAAGGCTAAAGGGGTTCCAGCTTTCTTCCCAAGGTGGTCACTATGAACATCGTATCAAATATAAACAATCATTATCATAAACAGAATCTTATTAATCATTCTTGGTACATCTCAAGAGCATCACAACTTTGAAATTGTCAAGAGCATATCAAACCAATTTGACGCAATGAGTTTTTTAAGTGACTGGGTTTAGAGATCATAACCCAAAAAGGTAATTTTCTAAATAAAAAAATGTTTCTGACCAGCTACTTTAAAAATTATTTGGTTGACAAGCAAAAATTGACATAGTTACAAACATTTTACCATAAATAATTATGGATATGAAAATAAAAGCTGAACATTAGTGATATGAAAGCTATACTGGAAAAATTGTTCAACTTTTCTTGATTTCCTTTTTTTAAACTGCAGACCACATCACTACCAATTGGAACAAAGGATTTTTATTTTCCCTTCCCTTTTTAGCCTTTCATTACTTTGTTAATTCAGTTTAAATGGTTAGAAATTTTTTTAACATGTTGATTTTGCAATAGTTGCAGTGAATAAATACCTGGAAAGTAACCCTTGTCAAACCTGTGCAAAGAGACAGTCATGACTTTGTCTGTTGTAAAGAATGCCTCTTCAACCCCTGGAAAATATTTTGAAATTTTTACATATAATACAGTTTAGTATTACTGGTGACCATTCTAAATACGAGGCCTTAAAAACTGTTATGGAGAGTCTGTGGTCATTTTTGAGCTAGAGGCATGTATTGCAAAATAAGCAAAAATAATAATGATATCAAATAAAAAGTCCTATCTTTTTGAGTTTTTACTGGCTATTAAAAATTCTTTAAAATATTGCACAAGCAACAGCACAACAATGCTATAGAGAAAGGGGTTTGGAAAATTCTGAGATAATTTGAGAATTTACCATCCTACTAAAGTCTGACCAGAACAGCAAAGGAACCACAACAAACGAAAGCAATGCTTAAGGCATGTTGAAAACAAATCATAGATATAATTAAGCAAAAAACTTCATATATCATTAGCCACATAAATTTAAACAGGCAGAAGAGTATGAAAGTTTACCATCTCCATGGTGAATGTCCAAATCAATGTATAGCACTCTTTTATACTTTTCTCGTAATTTCAAAATGGCAAGAACAATATCATTGACATAACAAAACCCTGCCGCAGAATCCCTGTAAAAAAATATCACTTATAAAAACAAAACTATGGTAAGCAGCACAAGCTGAAAGAATTTCTGATATTAAAATGAGCCTTTTGTAGTTCAAATTGAAGATAGCATAAAGAGTAGAGACATGTCACCTAGCCCTCTTCTTAGCACTGCTCAGGGAATAAATGTCAGATAATGAAATGTCATTGAAATGTCAAAATGTCATAAAGAAATGTCAAAACAGGTAACCATGAGAAAAGGAGGCAGTATTAAAAAAGTAAAATGCTGGATCTAGAAGGTTCAGTGGAATGCAGATGAAAAGTAAAATGGGAGGAAAATTGGTGTGTTTGGCTATAAATTTATGCTTACCTTTTTTGTTATTATCCAGCTATTAAACTGTGTGTCAAACAAAATACCTAAGCATGAAAAGTTTCCATACTTTTTCATGTGTTTGTTTCTCTTTCACCCTTCACTTGTGCAAGAAACTTTTTTCATTGATAAGGTGTTATTCTGCAAATTTGTGCCTCTTTAAGGGTTAATTTAACTTATGAACATATTGGGTTTTAGGTTCATATTGGTAATGGTATTCCTTGATAACAATATCACACAAAGACACTGATAGCAAATATAAAAAGTACCTATGTGCATGATGCCAGCCCCCATAAAAGTTTATGACGGTACTGGCATCCTTATTGTTCAGGATTTCAGCAGATTTCAAAGCAGCACCTGCCACAAAGCATATGTAGCTGTACATGTCCTTAAATGGCTGACAATCATAGGCTGTAATGAAAGATATAATTGGATAAATAAAGATAATTGTGTATTGGTAAAAATCAGGGTACTTGATGCCATGTAAACAGAGCTATCTGACAACAGAGCTTGGGTGCTTAATGTTATGTCGTGAAAATTTGTCTTTGACTGGATCAGATGACTTTTGATTTATCTGGCATACCCTTTCTGTTGCTCCCTTACTTACATATCAATTTTAAAGAGGCATTTGCTATCTATTTAGCTGCTAAAAAGTGGGGTTCCCAATGGGCTAGCCATCATGTAAATATACATTGTGATAATCAGGCTGGGGTAGCCATGATCAACAAAGGCACTACTGCCAACTCTGTTGTCATGACATGGCTCCAAGATTTGTTTTGGTTATCCGCTATTCATTATTTTTTTATAACTGCAGTTTATGTTCCAGGCTAGACAATATTCATGCAGACCGTATCTCTCCTATGCATAATGGCATTGCACTACTTCAGCTAAATTCAAATTTTTTTAGATTTAACCCTTCTCAAGTTGTTTCCAGCGAGCCTCTTGAAAACTACATGTCTCCAACCAGTATTATACATCTCTGTGTGACTTCCTTGGCCTTCCAAGTGGGTTTACCTCTGGAACTCATGAGGAGTTCCAGTTACAATATCGTACCAATCATTAAATTAATTTGTTAATGCTGATTATTGTAGCTTATTGTTGTTTGTAGCTTAAAGCATTGTAATTGTTTTGTATGGAATGAGAATTCACTGCATACCAAACACTGTCTTGTTTCTAACACATATCTGATTTAGGTGCACTTTTAGTTTTAAATGTTAGTCTAAATCAAGAAGTGTTGGGAATGATGGTAAATATTGGTTGCTTAAGTCACATGCCTATTAGCAATAGTGCCTTTACGTCAATAGGGTCTTAGTTCCTTATACCTCCATTAGTCAGAGTGAGTCAGGGTATGATGCATAGTCTTCTAAGCCTATCAGCATACATGTATTTTTGGGTTCAGCATCTTTTTGCCATATAAGGGTATTTTCACTCGGGTTATATCTAAGGGTGTCTCCTCATACACTCACTTGCAAACATACATCAGCTTGAGAGTTCGTAATTCCCACCCTCCACTCCCCTATTGCATGTGAACAAGCTACCTTTTCCTGCCCATTATTACAATATTGTATCCATTATTAATTAATTTGTTAATGCTGATTATTGTAGCTTATTGTTGTTTGTAGCTTAAAGTATAGTAATTGTTTTGTATGGAAAAGAAATTCACTGTATACTACCCAACATTGTCTTGTTCCTAACACATATCTGATTTAGTTACAAATAATACTACCAAAATTTTTACTAATTTCAATTCTCAGCCCCAAAAACAACTGCAATAAGCTTAAATGCTGCAGCGCTGCAGCAAGTTTAAATGCTTGTCATTTTAAAGTGTAATGTGTGAACATTATCCTCAACTATATCAGTTGAATAACAGCAAACATTATTTATGGTGCTAATGCAATCATCAAACATTACTGCAAGTTAGCTATATAACAAAAATGCTACATAATTACATTATTTGAAGATGTACTTCTCCTTATAGATTTGTACACATTTAAGAGAAAAATAAAACAAATATGGATAATCATGGCAATCTTAGAGTTGATTTAAAAGAAGAGAAAAATCCAAATTTTGTTTAGAGTAACAGATGAGAGCTTTTGAAATGGTTATATTTTACCTAGGCCATGGTCTTCAAGGCCTGAAAAATTTTCTTCAAATTCTGCCAACCCTTCTTCGTGGCTAAATTTCCCTGCTGCAAGCATTTCTTGGATATTCTTAGTACAGGAGATATATTCCTTGGAGTGAAATAGGCTTATATGATCTATGCATGCAGGTTGTGGTGTAATGACCCTGAAAAGACAAATCAATTTCCTGCTCAATTGGGAAGTTTATGGTTTGATCATTAGCTATTTTCATCTATTTGCAAAAAGACAGGGCAGTTGCTTTATAAACAAAAAATAACAGCAAAATACAACGTTTTTATAAAATCCAAAACTAACTTTCTGAAATCCAGGAATCTAGTATATCCTACAGATATGAGTGTTTGCTACTAATTCTCAGTGCATTTTTCTAGCAAATTGCTTTTCTAGGTTTGATTTTAGTGTCATATCAGTTATGTTCTCTTAGGCTCTGATACAATTAGCTGACAATTACTTGGAAATGCTTCTTAACAGACTACCAATCATAAAATATAAGATGTTAAACAGTGTGTCCACAACAGGCTGATCATGCATTTTATGCTTTTATTCTATCCTCAAGCCTTATCTGCAAGGCAAAAGGATTGTAGATCAAAGAGATATGAGCTATTGCTTCCCATAATTACTAGACTTACACATATGCTCATAGTCATTAGCCTTTTTGACAAGTTCTTCTATATCATCATTAGCAATATAACATCCATTTTCCAAGAACAAAACATGGAAAACTGTTGAATGTAAGAAAGAGCAGAAGATATTTCTCCTGGTAAAGTAACCTTTTATTCAAGAACAAAATTTGTGCATTAGAGTATTACCTTATAGCCAATCGATGATTGGGGATGATAGCCGAACAAAATAAATGTAGATATATTATTCTTGACATTTATTTTCAAAATAAATATTTTCATCAATATCAGTAATATTTTCAAAATATTCGGGTTCTATGATTACCTTAGTTTGCCCAAAATCCTGTATGCTTCAATCAGTCTATGCACCATTAAAGCCTAAAATTAAAATAGTTTTAAAAATGAAAGTTGTCTAAGATGAAAAAAATAGTGCTTTATCTGTATTTGTTAGTCATGAAGGACTGAGCAACATTGCAGGGAAAAATATTTCAGTTAATCATAGAGTTTCCTTTTCTGTGCTTCTCATTTCTGCAAATGTTGCTAGGAGAACCAAGTAATGGTTAGAGGCATTGATGCTTTGTCTTCAGGATGATATCTATGGGACTTGGTTCGCAAGGTGATTTGTCTCCTTTAATGTAGGCACAATGTCTGAGGGAAGGGCAACTAAACCTTGATATAACTGTGGCGATATAACTGTAGAATGACGATTTCCCATTGTCTTTTTACTGTTTACTGGCGCATATCCGGTGTGAGCTTTACATAGATTCCACCCTGGAGTGTTCAGGAGTTTTATACTCTATAAACAAAGTTATAGGATGATGATTCAAACCTACTATAATTTGAACTGGTTCGTTGGGGGAGGGGATTCAGCCGAAATCTTTGGAAAATTGTGAATTTTCAAACCAAATCATACCTTTACAGTAACAAATTTTCTACAAATGTCACAGGCTAGTTTTTGAATATGCAGGCGTTTACAACACACAAATTATCATTTTATTTACAGTAAGCGGTGACAAACAGAATTTTCCGTTAAAGGGGAAGGGGGTTCAGCTGCTACCAGCCTGTTTCTGCCAACTGGGACAAAAACGATTTTCGATTATCGCTGCTAGCTAGCATTCCTCTCTCTCTCTGGCCTGGTGGACACTAACTTTAGTATTGCCGTTGGTTTGAAGAAGATTGAAACAAGCAATACATGCAGCCATAATTAATAATTAGAAAATTACATACTCGTCCAGAGACCTTCACAGGATGCTCGCAAGTAAATAAGAAATCATCGGAGTGGATATAAACAACATCTTTCTTCGCCATCTTAAATAAATTGGCGCGTAAGCAGTTACCCGCCAAAGGCCCCATTTCAATGTACAGTGAAACGAGGCATTCTCGTAATGGAGAGTCATAGGTACTGGTCAATTATGGTGCTGGTTTTTATGGTGGTGGTGGTGCTGGTGGCTTACCAATTTTGTCGAAGTGAATAGAAAACTATCACTTGTTGGGGAGGTAAGAAAGCTTCACGCTTGCAACTTTCAGACAGGTTATAAGCACCCAATACTGATTAACCAGCAGTGATGGTGTGCATGTGATAAACACGGGATGGAGAGTTTGTGTTTGTACCTATCTATTTATAATTACGATGTTTCAATGCGAAAAAACAGAAAAAAGCATTCAATGCTAAAGTATTGTTTATCTGACTTATAAAAACTGTTGTTGTGTCTAAAAAGTATAAGCAAACTGTTTAAGAAATCATGCTATTATTTTGATTTCGTCTCTCATAGAGCTCTACCTCTCAATTGTAATGGCGGATGACCACAACATTCAAATATATGATGCCTGGGGTATTGGAAACTTAAGGCAAACAGCTGGATTTCCAATTGGAAATGAAAATAAGTATCATTATGTCTGTCCTGTTGGACCGTTGCTTGTAATTTGGGATATAATAAAAAAGAAGAGAGTGGAAGCTAAACAGCTAGTTGATGATCTGATTACAATTCTGCATAAGTGCCAGAAAACGAAATTTGCATTGCTGATATCCTACAGTGGTAATGGAATATTGCTAAGCCCCTCATTAAAACCCCTTTGCCACTTTGCAGTCCCAGGAAACAATGTGGTCTACGCCAGCTGGTCAACCTGTGGCAAATATTTCTGTGTTTGCAACATTGGTCATTTTTCCTCTGTGAGACTATATGAGATTGAGAGCGATGGTTCATCTGTTGTTTTAAAGTGGTGCGTGAAAGCTTCAGGTATTAAGGGTTTAGAAGCCTGTGCTACCAGTGAAGATGGAACACACAGTTTGGAACAATCTGGATCTGTGGATGGACTGCAGATCAAAGATGCATTATCATCAAAAGCTGACCCTATGGATACTTATTATGGATGTATCTTTACAGATAATCAAAAACTAGTCGCTATATATAAGCATGATAGAAATCCTTGTGAAGCACACCTTTACAGTTACGATGGTGTTTTGTTAAGAAAATGCACTATATCACCATTAGGTGAGCCTAATACTAGCATGTTGTGCATGAGTGAGTGCAGAAAAATGACATGTGCCATTGGCCTTCATCGAGGCCTTTTTGTTTTTATTGATTTAGAAAATTTTGAACTGAAATCAATTTTCCAGGCTCAAGGCTCAGCACAAGTTTGTATATGGGAAAAGGATTTGTTAGTTACAGCTTCTTATCAAAGTGGTTTGCTACAGTGGTGGAGTGTATGCGGAGATTTGGTCAAAGAAATTGAAATTGAAAAAATTGAGTCAGTTGTGCACCTTAATTGGTCTGTTCTTGAAAAAGAACTCTGGATTGGAGGCATTACATCATTAAACTACACATTCTTTGAATCAACACAGAGTGATAATAAAAAGTTATCAAAAACTGTTTCCTTATTTGACCACACAGTTGCTGGCTGTGGTCTTAATTTTAAGGACCAATTTACTTTAGCAACTGGAGACCTTGCTGGGAATGTGATTATCAATAATTTAGGGAGGCATTCAAACTTTGATAATGAATATAGAGTAAATGTGAAGAATTCAGTGCGCTGTCTGGCCTGGATTGATGAGGATTTATTTATTGGAACCCTAGAAGGTATGTTGTTTTGTTGGCAGCCATTTAAATACAGTGAAGGAACACAGGTATATAATGTAGCACATGTGTTTGATTTTGGTGTACTAACGCTCAGGAAAGCAAACACATCAAATCATTTAGCTGTTGGAACAGGAGGTGGAGATCTTTTTATCTTTGACACAAGAAGTGGTACATGCGATTTGGCTCTACATCGCAAAGTGCATGCTTGCAAGACCATTGTTGATGGAACAGGAATACAACCAATGGAAATTTGGAGTCTTGCTTGGGATCCTAGTGACAAAATGATAGTTACGGCATCTGAGGACCAAACTTCAATAGTTCTGAGCATTGCAAAAGGTAGTTGTTGATTTTTTACTAAAGTATGAAGAAAGTTCCATTGTTTAAGAACCAAAAAGGTATTCTAAGGCAGTGGTAGAAGGTGAAAATTTAAAATGATGAGGTAAACACAGGGAATTTTGGCGTTGCTTGTTTAAATTGATTTTCTTTAAGCAAAGATTTAAGTGACTAGTCATATCAAATTTAGGGAAGGGCATTTGACCCCCAACCCCCTCCCCATCATTTTGTCATCATTAAGAAGCAAATTTGAAAGCAGTAAAGATAATTTCAAAACAAGATATTTGGTTTCTTAGATACCTTTCCAAATTGTGCTCTTGGTACAAGTAGTTGTCATAACAGTGCAATAAAAAGACTCTCCATTGTTATCAATCTGGTGGTTATGTTTCCTAGAGTTGCATAGAAATAACAATTGCCATATTTTTAGAAACAGACTAAAGCTATCAAGAAAGATATTCCAGCTGCAGAGTACCTTTTGTTGTTTGTTGGTAGTGTTTGGAGAGGCACTAACGCAAAGAATTGTAATCATTAAGTGATTTCCTTAATGCATAAAAGACAGTTGTAGAGATTTATGTACTTAATGAGAACAAAATTTTTTGTCAAACAAAACTGGGGCAGAAATATCGAGGCATGATTCTATGAAAGCCATGGTGAGAGAAATGATGCAAGCATGTTGTAACACTGGAACAAGATTTGCTTGTTTATACCAAGACTTTTTTTTACTTCTATTTCCACTACAATGGTCCTTTGCGTTCTCCATCTACCCTTACAAGCGAAATAAAAGAAATGATGACCACCGATTGAACCAGGTGGGGCAAAAACCTTGATCGAAAGCTGCCAAATGGCGTCAAACCTTTATTTCATCACAGCAGACCAGAAAAGAAGTGGGATATAAAAAATGTATATCCCAAGTTTCCAAACTTTACTTCCACAGCGGGTACAGAAAGGCAAAAGATATTTTCAGGTACTATGAGCCCCCAACCTGTGGATCATAAATTACCTTTGAAATCTTCAGATGGAAAAATTTTCGTCAGTGCCCCTTTGAACTACATTTAGTTAATCTTTATAATATTCTGGCAATCTTCCAAATAAATTTATGCAGTCTTTTTCTATGAACTGAGCACCTCCCTTTTTAAAAGTATTTGTATGAAACTTTTTAAATAATTCCTTTATATGATGCACTTAATGGACATTGTAGTGTGTTGTTGCATTGATGTTGTTTCTGTTTAAGGTGATCAAATAGCAAAAATTACTGGGCATTCATCAGCAGTGACATCAGTTGATTGGAAATCATTGATGAGTCAGAAATGTATCCTTGCAACATGTGCAGATGATAAGACAGTGCGTATAAATAATGGTGAGACATTTGAACTGCTTCAAATTTTAAATACATCTGAAATCCATGGTTGGTACACATTTACCTACCTTTCAATCAACCCATTGCTTAATGCTGTCTTATGCTCATCACAGAATGGCTTCTTGGTCATGTGGGACTTAGATTCTCTCAACTGTCTCTTTTGCAAGAAGTTGCATTGTGGATCAATTGAAGGGTTAGAATGGAGCAAAATATCACAAAACTTTGCCTCAGTTGGCTCGGACTGTATTGTCAATGTTGCTTCTTTTTGTAGCCAGACAAAGAAGCTGCTTCAACCCATTTAACTGTTAACAAATAGTGCTTCACGATTCTCTTACAGAAAACCTAACAATTAATGAGACTTTAATTAGGAGGGTGGATAGTAAATTCTGCTAGGGGATGTAACCCATCATTTCAGACAACAAGATTCTTTTGGTTGTTGCAGTAGACATTGTGATTAAAAAAACTATCTACAAAATGCTAAAATGACCATTCTATGAAAAGTATTTGAAAAAAAACCATTAGTTTTAATTTCAGGAAACAATGCTCTGATAAAGGCCTTTTGCATTTGTATCAGGTATTTTATATTTTGAAAGAAAATTGAAGTAGGATGTTCTGTAGCAAACATGAATCACAACAAGAAAACGAGAAAATAAAAAGAACATTCATCATCATTCAAGATGTTCTCACTTAACCAGGTTCAACAATCCCTACTATGTTGATATCTTAACCAGGTTCAACCGTTCTAGTACTGAGTTTCTATGCTACTATAAATAGCTAAAAAGTCATAACTTTGACAACAATACGAATAACACCTGCAATACTTAATCAAGCTTAATATAAAAGAACCCTGTTGTGAGTTTGTATATGCCTGAGAGCAATAATGTAACGGGCTCAGAATTTTTAAACTGTAGAATTCTAGCATTTATTCCCCTGCGTTTTGATAATAAGCTCAGGTTAGTTTGATGACGATATTCTGCCACTTAAAGAAAAAGACTGTTGTAGCGTTGTAAAGCAACTTTGGAAGTCCTTCATAGTTGTAGTAGCCGGGTAGTCTTTTTGAACTCTTTTACATTGCCGCGATCCCAATTTCGATCCAAGGCTCATTGTTTTATTGGTCAAGAGAGAACCCGCAAAAAATATATTGTGAATGATTTAATGTGAAATGAATTTACTTTTCAACTGATCAAGTGACAGAACCAAAATTTTTTTAAATTCATCCGTCGTAAAGATAATTAATCTGCGGGTTTTTCGTTATTTCGTCGATGTCTGCATATTAGCAACAAACCAGTTTTGCGACCATAAAGAATGACCTCAAGGCGATTTCTCATGAATCAGGTAATTGTGACCCAAAACAAAACTCGGTTGTTTCCTGGATGGCACTGGTACCGTTGCAATTGAACCCATTGCAATTGAACTATTTAGGATGCACAGGGCATGTAATACATAACTTGCTTTGATAAAACTATATATGAATGACGCTGTACATAGAAAAGCTTGAACTTCTTGTTACACATTGCACCAGTCCGCACACCTTATTTTTTGGTATACCCTGTTATTCATCATTAATTAATAATCATCCAAATCATCTGATTTATCGAAGCATGGTATTTTCAAGGATTTTTGTCCTCGCTTTGAAAAGCCGTCACTGTATAAGTTTTTTAGCGTCGGAATGTCTTTGCTACAGTTAGTTGTCTTTATTTCTTAAGACCAAAATGCTGACTGAGAAGAAAACTACTGCGAGGATTATTTGCCAGAGATTCTGGTCATATTTGTAACAGGCTGTCCAACAATCAGGAAATGATTGACCAAGGATGCTGCCTGCACAAGATGCTCCTTGTGAACATAATGTGAAATTTTTCTTGCTCCCACTGAAATAACATACTGATAAGAAGCAATCGATCTAGATTTTTTATTTAGCGAGCTGTCTTCAGATCATGCTGCTTCATTCTCTAACCACAAACCAAAAAGTATCGGCCATTCACCTCTGGATGCTTAACTTTCTGTTCATCACCTAAGGCAAACGTGAAATGTCTTGAAATTTTTGTGAAACATGGTTAGCGATTACTCAAGCCTCAATTCGGTGAATTCGAGCCTCTTAATAAAGTCTGCTGAAAATTACATCCAGTGTTACAAGACTTGGAAGTTAATGTTTATCAATGGCCATTATCGTGCATGTTGATGACTTTGAGTAGAACAGGCTCGTGTTTTCTTCTTACAGTAGTTTTTCACACTGGCTTTTTCGTGTGAGATCTGCTGGAATCGTTTAGAACCATTGAAATTCCTTCTCTAATGTTGATCTTTTTCTGTAATTGTAAGTACACACAAAGCTTAGATCGGATAAACCCCGGCTTAGAGGCAGTAACCAAAATTTAAAATCTATCCGTTGGTAAGCCTCAGATATGTTTGTAATGCTTAATCAAATAAAATGTTCTGTAAATGGCTATTGATGTCCATGAACCAAAATGGCCTGACCTTTCCCCTCGCCTGATATGTCTAGCAGTTGTTTCAAGTAACGAGCCTTCTTTCACAAGAACTCAAGAAGCCTTGCTGACAGGCATCTTGTGCCTCTTTAATCCTAAGCTCTTGGAAGAATACGTAAAGATGTGATGATATCTAACATGCATATATGACTTGGTAATTTGTAAAACGTCCTGGTATTATTCTTCATAAATATTCATTGTTGCTTGCGTTAGGTTTTGCCGAATCGTCAAGTTTTACAGTTAAACCAGGAATCTAGTCAAGTTTACTAAGTAACACTGATTAGTTTGAGGGAGTCGTCTTGAAGGGATTGATTCAAAGTCAAATTTTGTTGGGCACTGATTTGGAAACTTTTTAATCTACACATGACATGTTGTCTAATGAGTCTCCTTGTAGTCTGGCTTAGGAAGTCCATATCCAACTGGAAAAGGTGTTCGCACGGGTTTTTGATTACCTTTGTGGTCAATTACGGTTGACCTTATGTTCCAACTCTATCGTTATATATATATATATACATACAGTTGCCTGATTGTTACATTAAGTGTGAAACTCGGAGTAGCAACTCAGAGTTGTCCTGTTCCTTACACCAACACCAAACAGCCTGAACTCGGTTTTCTCGGGGTGCTTATTAATTCAGCCTGAAAGTTTTGCATTACGTTTCCAAATTCATTTGACGGAATTGGAACTTCTGTGTCATCTGCGTCAAGGAACAATGTGAAAAGTCATGGCCCTAGACAGGATCTCTATGGTAATCCATATGTAATTGGCCTTTACTAAGGCTTAACCTTTCCTTTGCCAAATAGGCAGATATAGACATATTTGAAAATTTCTGTTTTACCGGTCTTTGTGCTCGTATAGGTAGGGCTGTACAACAGTTGCCTGGTGATCGCATTAAGCGTGAAGCTCTGAGAAGCAATTTAGAACCGTCCTGTTAGCTCTGCCTACACCAGATGTGGTTAATCTGTTTTCAAAAGGGACCACATGAGAAGTCTGAACTGTGTTTGAGGGGCGAACCAACGATAACTTCATTCTGCGCAATGTTCATTTTCCCACAGTGTAAAAAGCAATAAATTATGTATTTCTGCCGACACTGGTTGTTGAGTTAGTGAGTTGGTCTATCACAGAAAACGCTTATAGGGATGTTATCAAGGTGTAGCTGTGCTCAAATCTTGCCCTGAAATAATTTTAATCTAAGTCTAAATATGTTTATGAAATTTTCTTCCAAGAGAATAGATATGAATATTTTTATCTTCTGAAATATTCACATTATTTCTAAGGAGACTTATTGGTAATTGGAAATCATCCAAAATATTCTTTTAAAGTTTCTAGTTTCTTTCCCAATATACTCATTTTCCCAATTATTAAAAAGTTTGAAAAGTACTGTATTTATCATGAAAGAGGACTCCAGCTTTCTTGCTGAGCTATCCAAATTCAAAGTTTGGCACCTTCTATATAAATCGTTTATCATCATCAAACCAGGCAGTCTTATGGCAAAGGTTCCTTACATTGGTGGTTTCAAATGGGAAACTGTAACAACCACTCCTTCAGGCGTTACTTGTGGTTGCAATTCCATGCTGAATAAGGTGTAAACTCTTCACATGAAAATACTTTACTTGGTTATGTATGATTTTTTGGTTCAATGGTACTATGTAAACATGTTTTAGCTGACAGAGTTAACCCCATGTTTGGTCAGATTTGCTATGAGAGAAGAGTTTAAGATTCGTGTTGTCAACATACTATGCTGTGAGGAATCAAAGTTTCCATTTAAATTCTTTGCAGTTGTTTTGTTATTTGTTTGAAAACCATCCGAATCGGATAGACAAGTTTAACGTCTTTCTAATTTTTGACAGAGTAAAATATGCGTCGAACCTTCCTCGATTCCTTTCTTCTTTGCGGTAAATAATATATTCTTAATCTCCCAAAAGGTGTATTTTTCGCAAACTCTTGTAGCATGACGCTAGGTCACAGGGTCACGTGCTTCTCTGAACCGTGCTTCTCTGAACCGTGCTTCTGTCCATCAACCCTGCTACAGAGGATGTTGTTTATTGCGTAAATCACTTTTCGATATAGCGCTTTTTAATGTTTTGTTGAGCCAGAGAGGACAGAAATGCCAAAAAAACCAGAGAGAGCAATAGGATAGGGGATGCATAGCATCCAAATGAATTCCTTCACTGTGTTTTTTCAAAGAATGTAATTCTCGAACTTTGGAAAAGTCCAAAGTGCTTTATTGATATCCTAGGATTCTAACTCGTAGTAGGTATAGCAGTTGGGTATTGGGAGGGACTGGCCCCCACTTTTTAGAAACAGAAATAAAGCACAATTAATTACTGATAGCTACTGGAACCCCTTTCACATTGCATGTTCGGTCAGCATATGAGAAGGATGCTGGAGAACTGGAACCAAGGGCGACGGAACAAAAGACAGCAATTACTGCAGCCACTGATCCCCCTCCAGGGTCCCCATTGCTCAGTAAACTGTACACACGCTGTAAGGTTCCAGGTACTACGATATCGATGGTCTAATATACTCCTGATTTGTTTTAAAACGAATAATGATCCATGTGCCTAACATCAGATGTGAAACAGATTTACAAAAGAAACGGGAAAAAGTGTAGACGGTTGCTGTGTAGCGTAAAAAAGAGAAGAAAGTAAAATATTTGATGCCATCCAAACATACCGGTTTTATGAATGAAACTTATAGTCTTTTTGATTATCTTCTAATTTGCATCATTAGAAAGTTCTTTATTACCATACAATAAATATTGGACCAAAACATGGTTTGAAAGAGTGCCAATTTGTTCAACTGGTCGTAGCAATTGCGAAACTCCAGTGAGAAGATCTCGTCACTGGATGTCAAATGCAGGGCAAAGCAACAAAAATGCTCCGCATCCTCAATGCCAATTATATCTCTTAAATTGTGCTTGAATTTGTGAAAATTCAATTTGCTGAGACCGACCCTTATTTGAAAAAGATAACTTAAACCTATTGGGTCAGAGATACCGAATAGGGATTTTGCAGTGGGACGAATTATTGACAGAAGCTTTTTTTGAAAGCAGCAACAGAAGGGCCAAATCTTATCTCTGAATCAAGTTTATTCCATTCAGATATGCAGTTGGGATAAAAATTCGATTGAAACTTCTCTGCTTTTGCTCTTACTCATCCAACATCATCCTGGCTGCGAAGAGGGAAATTTTGCTGTTGAAGAGGTTGAATTGGTTCCTTTGTGTATAGTAGGGTGAGGTTATTTATGATCGTACAGAACAAGGTAAGACGTCTACTCCATTTACGGAAACTTAGTGACTCCCAGCCAAGCTCTGCATACAGTTTTTCTCGTGATGTTTCTCTCCATATCCCAGTTACAGCAAGAGCAGCAGCATATTGAACAGATTCCAATTGTTCCATTAAATTTGATAAGGTGATATTTTGACTGAATTCACATGCAGGAGTATGTTAGATAACATCGCCGTATTGCAGGTGAGGGCCGTACATTAAGTTTATACAGTTCATTTGGGGTATTCATGGGTAAATATTTGGAGAGATATTTTATCAAACCAATGCCCTTCCTCGTTTTGGCGATAGCAACTTTAATATGAGATGAAAAGGAAAGTTTAGAGTCCAAGATGATACCTAGATGTTTGTGTTCGTTTAAGTATTTTTCCACGGGTATGTTATTACAGAAGAGAATTGGTTGGTTTATTTTGTTTCTCTTCCTTGAAAATAGCAGATCCAAAGCTTGCTTTTGCGCATCTGGATGAAAAGTCATCCTCCTGTCATGGGCCCACTGAACTATCAGCTAAAGGTCGTGGTTCATGTGATCAGTAGCATGTGAAAAGTTTAACATTACATTTCAAGCCTGCAGTGAGATCATTTATATATATAAGAAAGAATAATGGTCCTAAACTAGAACCCTGGGGCACCCCAGCCAAAATATCTCCCCATTTAGAACACTGACCATTCAGAATTATTCGCTGTTTTCGTTCCCTAAGAAAACTTTAGATGAGGGAAAGAACATGTCCCTAGACACCTCATCGTTTGAGTTCATGAATGGGCCCATCTTGTCATACTCTATCAAATGCCTTGGAAATGTCTAGGTACACAGAACGAACATCGAAAGGAGGGTTACAGTCAAATGCCTCAAAATTGTATATGTTATAGAGATCAATTGGTTGACTGTTGAGTCACTGGGACGGAAACCTGGGGTTTAGAAAATTAAATGAAACAAGATGGAAGTATAAAGAATCGTACACTAGTTTTTCAAGTATTTTCCCGAAACTTGGTAGAAAAGAAATAGGACGGTAATTGCTCTTAAGTTTCTTTAGTTTTCATGTGAACCGGAACTACATTAGCACACTTCCATATTTCAGGAAATACACCATATCTCAAACAGTTCATGAAAATTATTTTAAGAGGAGAAACTAATGAAGCATCGCTTAGCTCTGCCATTCTTATAGAAATACCATCCCAGCCATGTGCTTTATTAGGATTTAGTGATCTTATGATTTTCAATATTTTTTCTTCTGAGATGCTAAAATCATTTTTGCACCTTCTGCTACCATGGTTTTTATTCCTTTGAGCTTATCTTTTGGCTGACCGTTTTTCACAAAGGTTCTATATACAAGATACTTTTCCCTTAAAAAGCTTTTTACAACATTTTGTTATCCAGGGCAATTTGACCTGCTCATTGGGACATTTCATTTGTTGAGGTGCTCATGCCAATTAAACATTTCAATACTTTTCCTAAAAGCGACAAAATCGGCCTTATCATAAAACCAAATCCTACGGGTATCAGGGGGTCGTGCTCTGTTCGAGACAAAAAAGCGGTTGGGAAGGTAGAATGCTAACCGAGACCTTTCGTTTTCCAAATTTTGCATCATTTTTCAGCTTTCAGTCGATCAGCTGTCATTAAATATGCAATGAAATTTCAAGCTGATCAAGAAAAACAAGCAGAAAAACATAATCATTGCCGAAAGGGAAAGGGCAATGTCATCTGCTGTAGAATTCTGCTTGCCAAGTTCTTTAAACACAAGTAGAAAAAAAACAAAAGAGAACCGAAATGTCGGTGTAGCAGTTACAGGAATGTTGGTTGTCATCCGCTTCCTCCTAAGCCGCAACTTCCGTTTATGTTTTAAAAGAATGACGTTCCAACCGCTTGGAAGGTGGAAGAAACCCAATATTATAACCGAACAGCTAGAAATTCATTTTTCTATTATCTGTTTAACCAGAAAAAGAAACCTAATCGTCTAAAAAAGCATTTTCTATCCTATCTTTAACAAAATCATTTTTAAGCAGTTTCTAAAGGCTGATTGTGATCAATACTAAGGTTTCTTGAATTTTTATCATCCCACGGGTCTGTTTCTTAGAGACAACTTGTTTAAAAAACATTCATGTAGATCGCAAATTCACAGATTCAAGGCATCTCGACATAAAGAAACGGATACATCCACGCATTCGCAATTCTTTGATTTATTTCTGAGTACGGTATAAAGTGATTTTAGAAATCTGCTGGTATCTTTATAAGTTTCATTTATATGTATAGCATCGGTTGTTGGTAATCAGATATGATATTTTATGCTAGGATATAGAAAGAAAAGTTTGCTAAAGAAAAAAGGAAAATTATTCAAAAACTCAAGGTACTACTTGAGTAATTTGTGTGTTTCCTAGCATTACAAGATAGTATAATATACAAACAATCTTTTGGTGGTACAAAACTTGTAAATGGCTTTGAAAAAAGCAAACATTTAGTAAACTAAAGCTTTTCGTCTGACACTCTTCAGAGTTTAAAACGTCAGAACATAGATCGAAAACTCTACGCTAAGTATAATATACCACACATCAATGCATGTGACCATTCAAAGAAATTGGTTGACCTACCCACCCAGACTTTTTTGTTTTACCCGTGAAGAGCAAGAATTACAGTGACTGCCAGATCGAATGATTAAAAACTATAATATCAACGGTTTATCGAGTGTTTCAGAATGGAAAACATGGCAAAATAGCCAGCAACTTAAACGATTAAATGATAATATTGTAAAGTTTCGTTTTTTATGTAGATGATTTCATAATTTTGCAACTATTCCTCTACAGCTGGGATGAATACATCAAATTTTTTCACAAGATGTTTCACAATATTACTGTTATTTGTGACAGGAGATTGGCTGATTCAAATAAATTAAAATATAATTTGTTTTTTTTCAATAGATTGGTATCTACTCTATTTTTTGTCTATTCTTTTATTTCTTCTATGCTATGAATATCACGTTTTTGAATTTTTGATGAGAAAACAAGTAAACAACAAACTTGCAGCAAATCTGTTTGTGTCAAATAGTTTTCAATACTTCATCTATCATCACCACATAGTCACCAAATATACCAAAACAGTGTCTATGTTACAAAACCTCTTACTGATTTCCATCCGTGAGAAATGTTTTTCTGCAATGAAGCATGAAAAATGATGGAAATGCAAACAGAGATGTCAGTGGTGTAACCAGCACATAATTGAAGAGTTGAGATTCTTCATCAGGTAACACCAATTAAACGTGGAATGTGTCAGCTTGAAATGCAGGTGCAATTTTAAGAAAAGACAGAGAAAGTCAGTGCACTGTTGCATTCTATTATAATTAATTACCTTTAAAAGGTGCCGGTAAACAGCATCTAAAATATTTACAGCATAGATTTATGCCTAATGAAAATTCTAAACAATGTTTGTAAGCCTTTTTATTTATGGTCTTGGTACATCCTAAATGTAGCATTAATAAACATGGAGCTGTTCCCTGGGCCGTTCTTCTTAAATATTATGATGCAGCAGCGTTGATTGAATGTCTGGCTGGTGTACCTGCACCCACACACATCTCTAGTTACGCCGACGGCAATATATTTCGTAGATTTGACTGAATCGGCAAAACTGCTTAAGTCTCCATGGGCAGACGTGGGAGAAAGGTGCAGACAAGGAAGTATGTGTTTTAAAGGCAGTGATTGATATGGCAATGATTCATAAATGAAATGAGGGGGAAGGGGGTTCAAATTCCTTCTTTCTTTGACTTTCAGTGGATTTGACTGTTTTTACGAATTTGTCATTTTGCTGAGCTAATCGAGTAAATCATATTTCAAAGGAGGCTGCATGCATGAGAGGCTGCGAGGCTTTATACCACGGGAGGCTGCAATGGGCTAAAAACGTAAATTTGTAGATTGCTATGCTCACTATGCTGTGACTTTCATTTCTCTGAAATAATTTCGTTAGTTGCAGTCTTGCATAAGTAGAGGTAAAGCTGTCAATCTGGGTATAATTGGGTACACTCGATAACCCTCGAGGGTCTCAAAATCCATATTCCGCCTCACAAAATACAAAAAAGTGAATGAGATGGAAATTTAATGGAATATTCAGATAAAAAGTTGCTAGTAAGTAAGAAATGCAAATACTAGATATCACCAATGTTTCTTTACGCTGATGTTAATTCTTTAATCTTCTGATATTGTTCTTCTCTTCTTTTATTTCGAGGTTCTTTTTGTATGCTTGGATCTTTTTTTAATTTTCCCTTGCCAAAAAGTGAGAGATGATAATTGAACATCAACGCCATGACCCTATGGTCTCAAATTCTGTCAACTTCTTCTGGCTGTGGCGGTAATAATAGCAGCTTGTTTTCATTGAGCTCCCTCTGAGAATATGCAAGAACTCGCAGCGCAAGACATGTAAAGGTATAGATGATATTAACAAGTTGCGTGTTGAAATTGAGGAACCTATGTTTGTTCCTCGATTTAGCTTAACAACACTAATTTTTACTTTAAACTGTTTGTTGAAGACTTTTAACCAGTTGTTTAAGATTTGGTTATTTTGATGAACTCAACTATCAGTTTGATTGTTCCAGTAATTGGGGAAAAGCACCTGATGACCCTTCATGAAAAGCACTTGTTACACTATTTCCGAAGAAATCATGATTCAAAAAAGTTTATAAGACCGATATGGTCAAACTGAGGAGTGTAAGATCCTGTACCATCATTTCTTTTGCTTTGTTTTACAACCATGGGAGCCGGACATTTAAATTCTAAGAACTTGTTTTTAACTTTACTTTCCTCTCTTCCAGAGTGCAGGCGTCATTTCTTAAAGAGTCTGGATTGAGTTTTTTCTCGAGCCAAAATAAAGAAGTTGAACTTTTGTTGCTGTGGAGGAGCTTGAATCAAAATAGTCGCTATAGCATCATCGCACAGGATTTTTATATTTTTAATTACAAAATTGAATCATTTACATCAATTACAGCGTTAGTTATACGATTTACCCCTCTATTTGTAAAAATAGCCTCAAAATGAGCATTTGACGCTTTTTGAGTTGCAGTCATCAATTTGCACCTCTGCGGAGGTGTTCTTGGCATTTTCAACAGGAACCTCCAATCTTATTTTCTGTATGTTCTGATGTCGAAATAAGTGTCAAAACGAGATCCCGGCAATTTGGTCACGGATACTAAGTGATTTTTCCTTACTAAGATGTTGAATAGACGATCAAATATAAAGTGAAAAAAGGAGAAGGTGAAAAAGAAGTAGAAACGATCACCTGGTTACAGCCTCAATCTCAGATAGGGAGTGATTTTTGGTGCCAGGGTGCCCCTAGAAATTTGAGCGGCAATAGCTTGAATAGGAAAGAAAAACATATGAGATTGTATCTAAATAAGTTAGTCACCAGCCAGAAACTCCCAAGGGACATTCTGAGGCTTTAATTTAATATGGTCGTTGCACATGGGCACCCTACGTATTCCTTCATCAAGGTTCACGGTTACTAGCAGAAAAGTCACACTTTCGAAATTTGCATTATTTTACAAAATTTTGCCATCGACATTGCTCTGTTGTTTTGTAAATGTAAGCATCAAGATTGAAGGAACGGGGTGGATAGGGTTGGGTATCGATGTGGAAGGGATTTTACCCAGGAGTTAGGAGAAAGAAGAGGCTTGAGGCCCCCTGATCATGTAAGAGGGGATCTAGGTAGTTAGGTTGGGAGTGAGTAGGGTTGGGTGTGGTTATAGAAGAGACAGATTGAATGGGCTGACTAGCTTGACTTCAAAAAGGTTCGATTTTGGAAACTTTATAAGATTTGATTTTGGCAACTAAACTAATAATTATAGTGTCAGGAAAACATCACGGACCCACGGCCACTGTAGAAATAAAAATAAGCAGAGAAAGGTGGCCAAATATTTGAAAAGTTGAGCTGGTTGAAGAAATCTGATTGCCTTTTGGTTTTCAAAATACAGCCAGATAAAAAGCTAAAAAATTCAAAATAAAATTTATAAACCTCTTGTTTCCTTTATGTGAATGTGTTTGTAGAACTGCTTTGCACCGTAAAATGTTTAGGCATTAAATGTTTATAATGTTCATATCATTTAAATTATGACACACTTTTGTCAATACTTGACATAAGCATGTAAATTTATATCTGTCCAAAAACTTTCTATAATTGAAAAGAGACTACAAGTTTTTAAAATGTTTTAGAAAACAGAGTTGCAAGGAGAGGGAATACAAACTAGTAAAGTACTCCGTTTTTCTGACCACGCCCATTTTGAACCCATTAAAAATGAGAAAGGTCTTAAAGTAAAATTTTCTTGGCTGGAGGAAGCTTTCTTGGCTGAAAACTCTTCCGAACACTGCTAATACTAAAACCTAACAAAACCTCTTGATCTTATTCATGTTCATATTTTATTGTTAAACCGTTAAATTGTCAAACCACTGAACAATGATACTTTTTGCAACTTTTAGCCGACACTAAACTCCCCTACCCTCAATTTTGACGTCCCTTATGATCGTTGTTATACTGTTAAGTGACAATTGATACTGAAGTATGCCAACCTCTTCACTAAAGTAATCCACATCATTTCCTTTGTAGCAAAGTGAATTTTAGATGCATTGTTTTAATTAATGCCTTACTATACTGTAACATTCCAATTGTAAATTAAGGCAAACCGAAATCGAAATGCAAACCTTTTGGGCCCCAAACGGTCGATTTCCCGGAAAGGAACATCATTCCAGTCCGCCCCTGATCTCAACATACGAAAAAATGTTTATGTTTGCTGAATGACGTAAGGCTGAAAGCAACTATATACCAGATCAAGCAATGCACCCGGAAACAAAGATCGAGTCTTGCTTGCAAGTTCTACGGCAGATGGGTGAATGTAGAGGATATGCCGACAGATTTTGCAAACTACGAATCACAGAATACTTAACCCCCTGGCTTTGCGTTTTATTTAAATAGGCTGAAGTAGAAAATGAGCGAGTTTAATGGGAAGCCTTTCGTAATGGCGGAGCTAAAGGATTTCAACAATAAAGCAGAGATGTTTGCTGCAGTCAGGAATGACTGCGAGGAAGTGAACGGCAAAAATGTTAAAAAAATTGACGGAAAAGAATCTCTTGTACTATCCAACAGTGGTGTCAATGTGGAAGTAAAAAGTGATCAAAAGACGAAACGGTCTCTGATCATAAGTCTTTTAATATTGGGCTTCATGGCGCTGTGTGTTGCAGTTATTGTTCTGATCGTACGCATAAATGACAAGCAGAACCAGCCCATCAAGACATGTATGACAAGAGATTGTGTGACTGTTGCAGCTAAACTGATGCAAGGTGCCAACTTATCGGTAAATCCATGTGAAAATTTTTACGAATTTGCTTGTGGAGGTTGGAAAGCCAATTCATTCTTACCGGCAAGCAAATCAGAATGGAATGGATTTGCTAGCGTGAGGGACAAAAACGCAAACATTATCAAACGAGTTCTGAATCTAAAAGACAGAACATACAAAAATGAAAGTGCCGTGAAAAAAGCGTTCGATTTTTATCATTCGTGTAATGACGAAGCTCGTCTTGACCTTCTAGGTGCCAAGCCCCTGAAAAAACTCCTTGTAGATTTGGGCTCTTGGCCGATTTTAAATGCATCATGGAACGACACAGATTGGCAAATAGAGGACGAAATCGTTCGCTTTCACAACATATTTTTCAGCTACTATCACCATGGCAGACCAGCACCAATTTTCAACTCATATGTCAAAGTTGATGACAACAATTCAACAAGTAATGTTATTTCTGTAAGTTTCTTATCAATTCTTTTTACTGTGTTTTTAATATGCTTCTATTTTTCATCTTGATTGAATAAGGTCTAGTTTTGACCCAAAAACTGAACTTGTCCTATGCCAACACTCGTTACAAATCTTGTTTACCCATTGCGTGCCCCCTTACATTTACCTGCCAGTTCGAATGAACATTACACAGGTTTCGAAAACAAACTTAAGAAAATGAACATATATCCCTTAGATGAACGGCATTATTGTAATGGGATGTAGAACATTTTCTAATCAATATATTCTTGCATAAATACAAATAATTTGAGTATGCTTTGCAGTTTACTTTGACAATAATGCTAAGCAAATCAAGATCTTCCCCAAAAGCCAAATAAACTGAATTTTGAGAAGCTGGGGATTCGCTTTCAAATAGTTTTAGTTCAGTTGAGAATAACTTCTCAGATACACCGAAGAGATTGTTTTTGCTGATAAAAGTATAGCTTTCAATGAATAAAGGTAAATAAATTGTCGGTGGTACATTTAATAAAATGGCTTTTTATCAGATTAATCTTGTCGTCTGAAGCAGTACGTAATGAGATTACGTTCAACTTTGTATAAAAATTCCTGCACTCGACATGAGAAAGCAGCCATCCATTAAATATCTACGCCATACTTCAACCTTTTCATGTGGTTAGATGGACTCATTGACTCAAATGAATGATTCTTCAAGTTTTTCTAAACCATTTGTGATTTTCTTTGAATCCTTAACGTGATCAGTCATATTGGAAAAAATTCCCGAGCTTCAATGGCAACTTTCCGATTAAAAAGAATCGTTGAGCATTCTCCACTGACTACTAGATTCAATTCTTCTCAGAAAGAGAGTCTCCCTTTCCCTCTTCTGCAAAGCGAATAATAAACTATTCTCAAGAACTCCATATAGACCGATGGGTCTGAACTACGTTTGCGGAAGGAATTCGTGAGAGGTTAACTGTTTCGTTCTCTGAAAGTTAATGCACCTCGCACACTTACGATTTCCTGTTTTTAGTTGCTGGCGACAAAAAATATCTGGCATGCTAGATATTTGTTTCTGTCGCTGCGATCTTGTGATTATTTTCCCCGCAGACTAGCGATTTTAGTTGCCAGCGACAAAAATCTCCGTTGCTGGCGATAAAAATCGCTAGTATGAGCTAGGCTTAAGTTAACTGAACCTGCTAGTGCCCGACTACACTGAAAGCCCTCGGCGGTGAGCGTGGGAATCATAGACATGTTTCCAATAATTGAGTTTGCTAAAGCTCCAAAAGCCTTGCACGTGCTCTATTGCTATCTAAATTGTGAATTAATTCAATCTGGCAACAAATGCAGCAGTTACCACGAAAGCCTGTTGAAAGGTGCTCCACAAAACTCTGGTGCAAGAAGAAAAAACTCTTAGCTCATAGACTATCGGGATGTAGCACTACCAAGAAAATGCAAGTGCAGAACGAGTAATTTGCAACACCAATTTTCTCATTGCGATACTGCATCACTGTTTCCTTGTTCATGTTTGGAGTATAATGACACGCTTCCAGTACCAAAAAGCTATAGACAAGGATGGCTTGAGAATGAAAAAGCAGAGGGGGAAGGGGCGACAAAAGATGAGAACAGTCAGCCTGAGCTTAAATTTACTGGTTCTTATAAAGAAAAGAGTGTAGAGAATAATTATCATCATTAAGCCTTCAATATCTTGATTCGGACCGCTGCCAAAGAATTAACAATAAGGCCACGATACCACAAAATGAAACTTCCCCTTTTTCGTCACATCTTAGCGTGTCCGCCTACATTGGCAGAAGAAATTATATCTGACCTGCAAGTTTCAAAGTATTTGCGGCGAGAAAGCGTTATCGATATTCCAATAATCATTAACTTGTGATGACAGCATTAGGGGAAAATCAAACCATTTTTGCACTAGCAAACTCGATTTATAGCCAGTGCATATTTAACATGTCATCATTACGTTGACTTTTTAACCACACAAACCATCTTTGCACAGTGGCACGTCGGCAGGAAGGGTACGGGCTGCAGCTCCCCTGCCCCACGCCATTGCACGAATTTTGACATTTGAGACTTTCAGAGGTTTTTACCGGTGTAGAGGGTGAAAAATCCCAAGGTTTCTTTATAAGACAGGTTTCTAAGCTTTATCTTTCGGTTTTTTCATCTATATGGGTTTTTTAACTGGCTTCTATCCTTAAATGGATCTTCTTTCAGTTTATCTCTGTACTGAGAAGATAGTCTGGTCCAAGTTTGACGATGAGGGTATGATAAGGTTACTTACAATTTGGTTACCGGTCCTTACAGATAATATTTCATTGTACATATATTCTGCATAGAGAAAGCTAAAAATGATCTCATAATCAAGCTAGGATGGAAATAGACCCTTAAGACATGACAATTGTTGTCCACAGTAACAATGCTTTTGGCTCTATATCATAAAAAGTGAACAATACATTGAAATAAAAGTACGCTTTTTTATTCTCACTTTATCTAATGTTGGTTTACAAAATACTAGCTAATAAACAGCTAATTAGCACCAACTTGTAACAATAACAAATATAACTAAGTATCCAATATTAGAAATATATGGTGTGCATAGTCTCCACGAGCAAGTAAGATCCGTCTGTTTAATTTTAGCTTTGAATACTTTACAATTTTCTGTCGATCGAATGTTCATTACATCTATAGGATATTGTATCTAGCCCATAAGTAACAGTGTTCGGCTTTATTTGTATAAACGATTGATTTCGTAAATTATATGCAAGTTCATTCAACTGAAATATCTCTTTCATAAATACTGGATTTAAGTTATTTACTATTTTTTATATTTCTATTGCTTTTAGTTTTAGGTTCTTTTAATGTATCCTGACATCATTTTTTTGTGAGAGGATATTTTCAAAACTTGATTCAAAATCATTGTAAGCCACTCTCAGTGCTTTTTTATGGATACTTTCAATAAGTCTTTATATGCTCTTCAAAGTTTACATGTCAAATTTATATGCTCTCCTTGAGGTAATATTGTAATAACATCAGTGATTGTTTGTTGAACCCATACGCATGTATTCAGCAATTAAGAGGTCATGTGTGAGGCAATCAAATGCTTTGGATAAATCCCTCATTATTATACCTGCTTTTTTCTTATTGTCTGGATAAATTTTTAAGTTTTCAACCAAGCGTATCATGTTGTGTACTATATTTTTCTCGGAATCCACATAAAAGAGGGCATAATTTCATTTTAATGAATGAGAATTCTGATTATACATTATGGCATTGATTCACTGTTTGCCCTTGCTTCTATAATCCAACAAAATGAAACATGCTCCTTCAGCAGAGAAAGCACCGTCCTCCTCATCAGCATCTGACTACCAGACTACTGCCGCTTGTATAAATGGCTGCCTTCTTGTCCGCGCTGTTCCTTTTCTAGCTCCTGGTTTGGCCCTTTTCGCGGAGACTGTTGAATTCCTCACTTTTTTCGCATGTTTAGCTGGACTGTTGCTTGCTCTTCTCTGACTTGACCTTTTAGATCCTAAAACTTCTGGAAGCTTCTGAAAAACTCAGGTATCAAAACATCATCATAACATAATGGCAAAAGTACAGTCCATTTAACTTTCACAGTTACAGACAGAAACATGTTCACTGCAGTAATCTTCAGGGTTCCTCTCTTGGTCCACTTCGTTTCATGCTAGAAGAATATAAGCTCAAATGGCAAAGTGTCTTAATTTTTTATTACAGGCCACAAATGACAGCTTTTCCGCATCCAAGGCCCCCGTGCATTTGGAAATTTGAAGTAGAACGAGGCGTTGAATTTAAGAGGGATCCGTGAGTTTCTGTGGGTGAAACCCTATCACAGACAAAACTGTACAAAATGAAATTCTGCGCTCTTTAATCATTTGAGGCAGTATCCTTATTTATCCCATTTTAATCATTATATTCATACCTTTCCATGTGGTCTAAGATGTTTTATAGAAGATGTTCTCATCACCATGGCTGTAGGCGTGGCCAAATTTTTTATTGTTGATATAAATTGGTAATGGCTTGTCTTTTTCCATTTAATTTTAAATGCATAAGAGACAGAAGCGGGGCCCTTGGCTCGTAATGTAACCTGATTGAAAGGATCGTCGAAAATTGAGAAGAAGTAATGTCTGTGTGAAGCGTGTTGTCACGCTTTTTTCTTATGGATCCTGTAACTTCCTGCACATACTATAGATTGTTTTCAGCAAACACGTTTTAAGCCCTGGTCAAACGATCCAACATTTCATCCAACATTTCACTCAACGTTTTCATGCGCAGATCGAAAAAGGACTGGATAGAAGTTCGCACTAAAGGCTGCACAGTTTTGCGACATTTCGATCCGAAAAGCGAAAGGCAATCACTACCTTCTCTTTTTATTTTCTCTTCAGAAATTTTGACTGCCATCGCGGTCTTTCCGGACGAACGTCGCATCCCCTATCAAAGTTGAGGCCTAAATTTGTCCCCCCTGCGCTTTCTTGTAGCCAGGGGCGCCTACTGAGGGGGGCTGGAGGGGCAGCTGCCCCTCCTGCCCTCTTTGAAGAGGGTCAGAGGGGGCTAGAAGTGCCCTGAAATATAAGAAAATACTATAGGATCTTATCGATAATCCATGACCACTTTGACCACTCTTGTTATGTTAATATCTTTCTTAAGCACTGCCTGTCCTAAATGTAAACTGGGCTGCAAGAGCTTTCGCAAGTCTCTTGGGCGAAACGGTTAGCTTCCCTCTTATGTTTAGCCTTTCATGTCTATACCTTCTGAATTTCTCTCCGAATCTCCTTGAATCTAGCTAACTACGTATGTTTAAATGTACAAGGAAAATACCAGAAAAGCATAACTAAGCATAAAATGTTACCCAATATAGCTAATAACTACACAACATGATGTAATCCTAATGAGGGGTAATCTTACGGAAAGAAAATGTACAGCCGCTCGCAAGAAACCGTCATTCTTTAAAGTATCAGTCTTCGGATCATCTCTCGCAATTTTAAACCTCCATTTTACAATGGTAAAATACCCAGCTGTATGGGTGGCACGGTATTAAAGTTAATATTTTATCATGTTACCCCAACGTCGCCCCCCTCCCACCTAGGAATACTCGATTATGTTAAAAGAAAAATTGCACGATTTGCCCTCGGCACCAATACTGCCCCTCCTGCCCTTATCTTTTGCAGGCGTCCCTGCTTGTAGCTCCTCTGTGCTACAGTTTCGTCATTAACGCTTGATGCGTCTTCTTTCGCACAGAAATCGTTATATTTCGTTATATTGTCCATAATTAAAGTGTAACTAATTGTAAGCAAACGTGATTGCTGAGACGAACGAAACCAGCCTAAGAAAATAACAACGATGCGATGATTGAATTTTGGCGCTCTTTAGTCAACTGCGCGTGTGCAGAGCCAACAATGTTGGCTAAAGTGGTCAAACGATCCAACATTTCACTTAATACTTCAAAACAATACAATTGTTGGACGTCGGCAGCCAACAATTTTTACCTTAGTCAAATTTTGTCCAACATCGAAATTTACGATGTTGGGTGACCCAACAAGGTGATCAAACGATCCAGCACTTTGCCTAACACCATGTTGGACGAAATGTTTGGTGAATTTTGGATCGTTTGACCAGGGCTTTACTTTCAGTGTTCGGTGCACGACCATCGTGAGTGCAATCAACTCAGGTGACTGTTCGACTGAGAGAAGTGTTTTCCAGTGTCCTGTTAGCACATTAGGCCATATCTTGTTGGTTATCATCTCTGTCTTAGGAGTTCCATTTCCAAGTCGATTAATTTTACTGGAAATATGAATTGAAAGTGATATTACATCTGTAAAAGAGATTCTGTTTCTTGGAATTGATCATAGATGTCAAGATGAGGCTCGAAATCTGTTTTCTATTCAAGATTTAAGATTCACTATTGTCTATCTATCAATCTGTTCTCGCTTGATCATTTTTGGAGACTTTTTTGCAAAATCTTGATCTTTCAACCCAACAGCAATAGGTGGTAGCGCGAAATTAAGAGGACTGACTTTGATCAAAAGCAAGGTGTTCAGAATACCACACCTGCCTTTTTCAGGGCAAAACCAACGTCATTTTAAGACTTTTTAAAAAATTCAAATAAGAATTTTTAACTGCTTTGTGCCAGTAACTCGGGCATTACAGTCAGGTTGATACAGCCCGTTAAGATTTTTGAGAAGGTTTGTAAAAACGTAACATAATTTCCGCTCAACAACCTTTCTTTGTATCTGGGTTCTTTGTCGGTGCTCTCTGCCTTCTACCTTTGTACCACAACAATGAGTTTTTTAGCGCTTTCTAGTTGCATGCCTGGCTTTTTAGCATTTTTGTATTATAGATTTTTTTGCGAACGAGCTGCTGATAGTAAAGTTGATGATACACATAATCTGCCGCTAATGAATCTGTAGTCGCAGCTGCTACTCTCAGTTGTTTCGCAGCACACGAAAGAAGAGTACTTTCTGAATTGCCTTGTTTAATCATAACTGCTTGTTGGGCTGTATAGAATATCCAAACGGACATCATGATTGCCATGGAATTTTTAATAAATTTGGTAGAAAATGATTTAAACCATTTTGGCATAGTTAAGTTGATAATATCGATCTTGTACTGGATGTCCCGACATCCCTTATTCTGTGAAACATCACTAAACAACCTTCCATTGATACTTGGAACATGCAAGATGATACAAGGAAAATCTTGTTTCTGAAGGAGCAGAGATGGATTCAATTAGGACAATGCAGTATGATAACTAGGCTAAATCAGCTGATAACGCATCAGTTGGTTAAACCACTTTACCAAAAGTTACATTATCAAAGGTCACATTATCAAAAGTCATTGTGCCATCTTAAATATAGATAATTTTCTTTGATTTTCTCAATGCAGAAAAATTTAAAATCCAATATTGTGCATAAGGAAAAGAAGCCCACTTGTATGATGACGTCATCATAGCGTCACGGTAAAATTAGAGAGATTGTCTCTTGGGTACATTTCTGAGAGCGTACCAGCATAGATGAAAAAAAGCTTAGATGATGATTAGAAATCTGTCCATGTAGGATAGTTCTTTACGTCTAGATTATTCACTTTCATGTTAATGTCCAGGTAATGGATGGGCTGCCCTTTTTAAAAATCGAAAATTGAAGTTTAGCTCTGACTCGAGACTCTTTTCATTTTATGCCGTTTCGACTGCTTGAAGAAAGAAGATCACTTATCAATGGTAAAAAGAACAACGCCGGTCAACGATAGGCGAATTTTCAGTTCTCTTGAGTGCTTACTACTTCATTGGCTAATTTTTCTTTGAATTGGTTCAAAAGGATAGTTAACATTTTTATTTCAACCAAAAATTGTCGTATTTACATTCATTAAGAAGCTATACGGTGACTTGCATTCGGTTTAGTGGAATGTTGCCAAGAATCCTAGAGACATTAAGCTTCTTTTGCGACGTTGAACATTTTGCTAGGATATGTGCTGTCTGTCGTGATGCTTGTTATGTCATGTTCATTTAAAGCAGAATCATTTTCCTCAGAATAAAGTGGGATACTTGATCTTTATGATTTCAGGTTTCTTCAATAAGAGAGCCATGATTTAAGCTAAGTATCTTAAACAATTGTGAGCCAATTCTTTCCCGAGACAGTCAGATTATGGAGCAGTTTAACCTTTTCATTCTCTTATCATTACGTCCGAATTCACGCAAACTGCGATAGCAAAAAATTGTTTTTTAAAGCATCGTTAAGCTTATGCTATTAACCAACGTTTTCAACAGTCGATTTGCAAAGGTCTTACTGTGTAATTTGTCTGTCAACAAAGTATTTAAAAAGCTTAGGTTTGCCCAAGATTGCTATTTTTCGTTTGCCTTAAATCCTTTGCTCACCAATTCGATGACCCCACAAACCTTTCGCTCATAATCACAAAAACATTATCTCTTTGACGCCTGTTGCAACTTTGACTTTCTGGGGCAATCTCTTTTGCCGTGGCTCGTCTTACTCTACCAGAAGCATTTTCGTCTGCAAAATAAACGTTTACTCCAAACCGCTGGTAGGACATTTTGTGTGGCATTTTGGTAAAGCTATTGCTACAAAAGTTGCAAATTGATACGTCGAAGAAAATGAAAATTCACATCTGAAATAACTATCTGAAATAATATGCACTTTGTAATGTATCGGTGGAAGCAAAATCAAACTGCATAATTCATCTTTACAAGCCTGTTTTATGACTCTTTAGGAGATTTTTTCTTGAGATATTTATATTAGAAACATGATGAAGAAGTTTACGGCGGAACGTCAAACCAGTTGTATTTCATTGAGCATCTATTTAACGTCTTAAAACACAATTGAGCATCTATTTAACAATAACTAATAACTTAAGCTTGCGACTATACTGCTTATAAAAGAGTATAGACCCGTGCCTATAAAAAGAAATAAGTGAACTTCAAGCTAACATAAAATATTATTTGCCACTGGAAACAAGCAGGATACACATTTAGCTTATATCCCTACCTCAAAGTAAGCTGAACCTCAGTTTCATTAAAGTTCTCGACCTTGATAACGTTGTCGTGGCAATAAAAAAGAGTTCCACTTTTGCCACAATGATATCAAGAAAATGATAGTCCCCTTCTCACTTCATTCTAAAATATTCACAAGTCATTTTTGACTCAAATTGCAATCGTCGTCTGCAAAGAGACAGTCGAGCTAGAAGAATATAGCATATAAGCTACTTATATTTCGTCCGCTTTCTCTCTGTACCCTTTGACTAAAATTACTGGTGTGTTCAACGAGTTAATGATAATGTTTGCGTGCTCCTATAAATTTATAGAGAGCACTTTTTAGAAAAGGGGCGTTTTTCCGAAAGTCAGGGGTCACATGCCACTGATGACAACGTGACTAATAACTGGAAATGGCAACTACACTAATAACTGGATATGAGACTACAAAGCGCAAATGCTGAAAATTCATTTTTGAAAAGGGAAAATATGTGGCTTGAGAAGCGATAAAAGCCGCCCTTCAACAGATACCGTAAAAATATCGTCCATGAAAAGAAATGCGACGGCTTCTATTCAAGAAAATACGAATATTCTAGATAAAGATATTAAGCAGAAAAAAGGGTTTCCTAGCGTGCATTTTCATTAGAAAATGATTGCTTCTGCTTTTTAAAAAGGAATGTGGCAAAAAATGGATTCAGCTGGATGTCAGAAAGCCTTCGTTATTTAAATCTAGGTCTACTTGAAGTTTGTAAATTATTTTCTACGTTAGTTATTGACATCAGTAGATTATGTTTTAGTTTCCAAAGAATAAATTTCATTAATAGAGAGTGCGGGAAAATAGCCGACCCGAGCGAGGCTGGAACTCTGAGACAGTCTCTCTATTCTATAACATGACGAACATGGACTAGATCTCCTCATTAAACTGAAAACATTTTTAGCTGTTGCTTAGCTGAGGAAAACTTTTCTGAACTAATATTGGCGCCGTTTCTTGCGGATTCTTCTTTCAATATAAAAAGCGCCAAAACGTAGCAAATGTTTAACAAATTCTAGATTTTTCAAGCAGACTATGAAGTTTCTTCAGCGGGACCGGCTCTAAAGCTCCTGGACAGGAGGGGGGGGGGGTGCAAGACAAAAATTTTCCGAGTTAGTGGCAAATTTCCAAGCGTGTCAAGGTTGTCTTGAGGTCTCTCCTAAAAGTTTTCCAAGGAAATAAGGGTAGAAGATTTTTTGAATGACTCTTTTCTAGGTGCCTGTAGAAATTTTGATAATGATTAAATCTTGTCATTTTCAAGCAGGCAAGATGAAAACTGGACAAGAAATTGAAAGTAAAATTATACTTCAAAATCGAGCTAATTGACTATTTTAACCTCGAAATTTTTGTTCCCTATATATTTTACCGTTAGCAGTGAGGTAAAAATGCTTGTTATTAAATAGACTCTCTCTAAAACTCTTCTATAACAAAAGAAGCATTTCTAAAGCTTTGGTACCCATTTCTTGAGTCCCTGAGATATTTTTTTTACCTTAAATAGTGTATTAAAATCAAAGCATTTCGTAGAAATTAAAAGAAAGCATTACATTTCAGATTGATCAACCAGTTTTTACAATTGTTCCAAGAAATTACCAAACAAATTTGAAACATTGGAAAGAGGTTTGTTTATGTTGTTATTACTGAAACATCAAACTTATGATATTGATGCTTGTTTTGTCTGCAATTTGATAAATTATTCAATTGTGGACTTTTAGGGAAACCTTACCTTAGTCATCGTAACTCTTTTTCAATGAGCCCAGTGTTGAAGTTGCAAGTAGCAACAAGTGCGTAAAGGTACAAACAGAAGAACATCTCACCAAGTAGCGTATAAAAGCAGTCACTTCGAATGGCTTTTTTGCCATCGGCTTCGCGAAATTCACTAAAAATTTCATACTGCAGTTGTGAAAGGATTTTCTATGAAGCATCGTTACGCCTCGTTTTTACAACTGTTATCATGTCAGGAGTTGTAATTCTACTCAGTGCTAACCTAAGCGTGTTTTTCCACTTATAGTGGTCTTGGAATGTGAAATTGTGGTCTTGGAAAAGCAAAATTAAAAAATTCAATAACTCTTTTAAGCCGTAAGAATCCAAGTCAGATAATTCATACTACAGGTTGCCTGTTTTCCCTGCCATTTTTCATAGACTTTCTCTCTCCCTACTTCTTCTACGCGATCAATACTTGAAGATACCCAAATAAAACTTGACCTTCTTTAGAAAAGAGTTGTTATCATAGCTTAAAATAACAGCAGTAACTAACACCAGTTTGTTCAATAACTAGCATATTTTGAAGTACGATGGAAACAATTATCTTATGAATTGCTTGAGAGTGCGATGAGAGATATACTTGAGAGAGCAGAATCAAAATATTTCAAGAATCACCCACAGATAGCTAAGCAAAAGGGTTCTCGGAAAAATCAACAAACAAGGACATTTAGCTTGTTTTATTGCTCATGTCTTGTTTGTTTACAAATTATTCTATCAGTATGTTCAAGATGAAAACATCTTGATCTTTTAAATCTCCATAAAGATAAAGACGCTGTTAAAATTTTTCGAAAAGATAAAAAAAGAGTCATTAACTGGTGGCAAGGAAGATAAATTTACTGAATATTTGGAAGCTGAGGGAGGGGACAGCCGTATTACTTACACCTTTTTTTAGTATGTGCTTGTCAGACGCAGTTTTGAAGCAATACACAATCAAATTGTTGAGTCACTGATAAATTTTTAAGCTGAAAAATGCTGGACGTGCCGCAGGAAATATACAAAGTAGAGGAATAATACCAACGGACAAAAGACTTTTCGTTTAGAGACGCAGAATGCTGAAATAGTCTTTCAATTGAACCAATGCAGGCATCTTCGATTAATTCCTTTTAGTGCTAAATTTAGCCTAGATCTTTCAATTTAGTTATTCTTTTTATATCTTTTATCCTTTCTTAAATTGATTTTAGCACTGAATTTTATAAGATTAACTAGGCTTTAGATTATGAATAGAAATTTAAGAATCAAGAATATGACTTACTGCAGATCCTTGGGCTTACAAAGAGCTTGCTTAATGAAAGCAAATCCTACTCTAATTATAAAATACGAGGCCGCTTGTCGTCCGGCCTCTAGACTTTTCAAAGTCCATTTCTCTGTCATACCAGTACGGGAACATATCTGGATTATATGCAACACGCATAAAAAATTACCTTTGGAAATCGATCAGGATTCAGGCCTCGAAAGAACTCCAATTTGACTCTGCAGGCAAACAATGCATACAACTACTACTGCACGCCTGCTTTCAACGAGTAGTACCCCCAGCCTAGCTAAGCACACAATAATTGCAAGGTCCCATTCGGCCCAACAATGCTTTTCAGAGCAAATCAAATGAAATCAAATCAAATGGCTGCAGCGGCGTATCCACCGGAGGGCTAGAAAGCCTTGACCTCCCCCCAGTAATTAACCCTGGGGGTAAAATTGAGAATCTTGGTTACGCCCTTGAAGTTTTGGCATTTACTTTGCTAACTATTTTGAGAGATTGTTTTTTCAGGCCTTGGAAAAATCCTATGCTAATTCAAATTTCTTTGGGAATACCAAATTGTTTGCAGATTTCTAGAAAAATACTTCAGTAAACGAAGGTAAACAATATCCATTGTACATGCATCCTGTTGAGAAAGTACTACAGCCCATTTATCACAGGGGGCTGATGAACTTACAAGTCGGGGGTCGGGGGCTCAGTCGTTCTTGTCAAAACTGGTAAAGGTTTCTTTTTTTTTGGGGGGGGGGAGCAGTTTCTATTTGCCTTTGAGAGTCGGTGAAAAACTTGAATGATTTCATATGCACAACATGGAATCTTTAACACAAATGCAAGTATAAAGGTTGCGACCATAGGTGTGGTCTTGGGTGTGGCATGAAGACGTTCCCTACTGCACGGCCCCTTTCCTAATCTTTTAGGCCCTGGAGATGTGATCAACCCAAAATAAGATTCAGATACGCCTTTCTTTGCTCTTTTGCACTGGATTCAGGCACGTCATGATGAAAAGCATAGAGCAGAGATATACTATTTATTCAACGAAAAAATACAAGAAACTCATCCAGATCTAGACCAGCGACGTCGCTTTGATTGATCGACGCCTGTGAATGATATTATTAACTCTGGCAGCCTAAAGAAAGAAAGCCTCGACACCGGCATTAGACATATCGTCTCTTGGCTAATCTTTTCAGTGTAGTTTTGCAGTGTCAGTTTTCTTTGCTTGGGCACATTTTTTATAATATGCATGAAACTTTGGAGATCTCGGTACTAAATAGATTACTCAATAGAAAGAAAGTGATAAATATCCCGCCTCTTCTCGAAAACGGTATATTTGTTACAAGTGTGCCAGCAAAGGCCACAATACTTAATGAATTTTTTATGCAACAGTGTTCCACTATAACAACTAGGAGCACAATTCCAACCTTTCTTCCACGATGTGAAAAAACTTTGCATGTCAAAATCCAATTTAATGCTGAGAAGACAGAAGAGGTAATTTTTTCCACAAAAAGGTAAAACCTCAGCATCCACCTCTCAATCTTGGTAGCGAAGAGATTGTCAGAAAAACTGAACATAAGCATCTTGGTATGATCCTGGATGAAAAGTTAAACTTCAAGAGTCATATTCAAGAGGCTATTCTTAAGGCAAGAAGGGGAATAGGGATGATAAAATTTCTGTCTAAGTATGTTTCACGTACTATGCTTGACCAAATCTATAAACTTTATATCAGACCCCATCTTGATTACGGTGATATTATCTATCACAAACATGATCCACATATGACCCTTGATGTCACAAAAAAGACTTGAACAAACACAGTACTCTGCAGCTCTTGCTATAACTGGTGCATGGAGAGGTACAAGTAGGCAAAGGCTCTATGATGAACTAGGATGGGAGGATTTGTATCATAGAAGGTGGTTTAGGCGGCTCTGCCATTTCTTTATCTTGCGTAAAAATCGTCAACCGGCGTATCTGTTTGATGAAATTCCTGCTGCTCGTGAAGTTTTGTATTCTCTTAGAAACGTAAATGAATACGATGCAGCTGTCTGCAGAACTGCTCGCTTTTGAAACGCAAATTTCCAGAATGTGCTCCTTGAATGGCATGCGTTAGCAAAAGATGTTCGTCAGTCTGAGTCGAATACGTTACGTGAATTTAAACGCAAGCTGCTCGCAAAGATAAGACCAGATAAGAAACCATTATTTGAAATTTGCGACACACGTGGTGTGAGATGCTTAACTATGCTCCGGGTTAGATTCAGCCTCCTAAGCGAGCACAAGTTTCTTCACAACTTTGAATTTTTGAGTCCCATCTGCACGTCCAATACAGGCATTGAGGACGATGAGCATTTTCTCCTGCATTGGCCCATGTATGGACAGATGCGTAACGATCTCTTTGATCAGCTTTCAGAAATCCCAGGACTTGAGTTTGATAATCTTAACTCTGAGGCCCTATGTGAACTACTCCTTTTTGGTAATCCACGGTTCAACAATATTGCGAACAAATTGATTTTGGAAGCAACGATATCATTCATTTTGTCAACTGGAAGGCTAGAGTAAAGCGAATAAAACTACCAGCAGCGCCCTACCCATCTTTTTTACTGTATTTTGTTTATCTAATCATTAATTTTGAGTAGGATTGTCACACATTAGATATTCCTGGAAATTTCCTTCAATGTTCTTAGGCATTCTGAACTGTCTAATGAAAGCTCAGAAGTTATCTTTATGGCGGATTTCTTCCGACTTCTAATGTGAGACAAACTTATTATTGACTATTGTAATTCTGTAGAATTGTAAGCACCATCTGCAGTTGGGACCAGATGACTATATGTCCTTCCCCACTGCATGGTGCAAATGAAGTAAATTGTTCTTCTTCTTGGGTTTTGATTGATGATAAAAACTTTAGAGATACTTTCCTTTGATCTCATGACAAAGGACATTCGAAAGTCGTGTCTTTTAACCCGATGATTTGCCAATCGTTGCAGTGTTCCGATGTCAAGTGTTCATCAAGATGCGAACCTTGCTTTGTAATCTTAGATTGAAAATATTTGACAATTTCCTTTGTTTTATTCAAATTTTTCATTTCACCGTTCGATAGAAGCAGCTACGATAAAGCATTTCACTGAAAAGTAAGGCCAGATCAGTGGGCTTCAATTTATTTCTTTAGTGTTTCAGATCATTTTATAGTGATTTCAAATGTAAAAGTAACTGGGAGGAGAGCCTTGATATGCCCAAGTTTTAAAAATGCTGTTGATTTTGTGTAGATTCTGTTCAGCATCAATTTTTTGATAAAAGTTTTTTAATAACTGGTGGCGGGATGCCAATTAACATCGGAATTCAATATTTTATCGAATTCTTGTGCCGCAAACATATGAATTTGAAGTTCACTTTGCTCCGTGTGAACTTTACACGTGTTTTGAATCATTGTTAGGTCTTGTAATTAGCGAAAAACCAAAGCCTTTTTCGATTGAAATATCCATAGCAAAGTAAACTAATCACTTTGCTGCATGGGTCTTGGGAATTTTCAAATAATTTTTTTCATAAAAGACAAATTAGCCGGTTCTTAACTTTAAAAGGTATAATGCTGTTGCGTTGTTAGAATGGTTTAAACTTTTCTCTGAAGGAAATTCCGACAATGCAGTTTCACGCAAACAGCCTTGTGAAAAGAGTATTTTCAAAGTTAGTGTACCAAAAAATTTATTTTTCCCTTTTTTGTTCAATTTACTTTATGGAAAATAAAGCATTCGTAGAAGGATGCAAGTGGAGTTAGAATGTAAAGAGTTGTACATCAGAGGTATTCAAAGTAGTTTTTATTTTTGCAGATTTTTGGTGCGTATGAGAACATGGTAAAGCGATATGTGACGCTTCTTGGAGGAAACTCTTCAACAAGTGACATAAAGGACCTTCTGGATTTTGAAATGAAACTTGCAAATGTAATTGCTAGCTTATTCCATAACTCATCAGCTTTATTAATAGCTTTTCTGTTATTTTCTTTAAATTCTCTCCTTATATAGAAAAACTCAAAGTAAGCATAAGTAAAATGCAAAGGAATAAGATCGGCTTTTAAGGTGGAAGGCAAAAACTTTCAATTACAAATAAGATGGAGATGGCAATAGCGACAAACTGAGATTTAGTAGGGCTAGTGGAAAGTAGGAACTAGTGAGGTGAAATAAATTGTAAGGTGACGCGTAAGGTGATGTCTAAAGAGATGGCCTAAGATATTATCAGGTAGCATAGAGTGACACTTCTGGGACACTTGAGATGCTATGAAAGTATATGGCATTACGGTGCAGAAGTTTGGGGGTTTGAAATCATTAGTATGCTCGATGAAGTACTAATGATAATGAATGGAACGAGAGCTCAATTAATCAAAATGGTAATGAATGTTCGAAGATCTACTCCAGCGTGCATGGCATATGGTGAACTGGGACGTCTACCTATTTTAATTAATGTCAAGTTAAAAATAGTTGGGTAGTGGGGAAAACCTCTCACTAACAAACAAGATAAACTATGATATATTTTGTACAACCTATTTATTAATAAACGGGAGAACATGAAATTGATTAGCAATTAGGGGTATGCACTAGTGAATAGAGTTTGATGAGGATTGATTGATCGATCAGAATGACATACTTTGAGCTCACTAAAAAGATGTTCCTATGAATTTGTATTTTAGGCATCAATACCAGTGACAATTTTCAGAGATGTGATGAAAAGCTACAAAACCCTTCCACTGGGGGAGCTGACAAGGGTAACAAATAATAAGGTAAATTTTGAATCAGATTCAAAGAGACCTCGACTAGGTTTGAAACAAGGGTGGTCAAGAACTTCGCTTTAAGTACGTTCATGAAATACTTCTTGAAAGTTTTAATAGTCTTTCTTTCAAAACCAATCGCTGAGCCTTATTTGGCTGTCTTCCTGTCTGTCAACATATTTTCACTCTCTTTTTTTCAACCTCTGATTTTTTAGCAGTTGTTTTTTCGTTGCAGTTTAACTGGAAACAATACCTCCAGAAAACTTTTCAAACGGTCAATGTGCGCATTTCTGACAACACACTAATCGGAACGAGGTCACTTGAATATTTTAAGACAATCAGTAGCCTCGTTGCCACGACGCCAAAAAGGTAATGTCTGTCTTCGCTTTTCGTAATGGTTTTTATATGCCGGACTTTAACTGCTGGGAGAGGCAATAAATTTCTCTTACAAGACTCTTACAAAAAAGCAATAAATTTGCCAAATATTTGTTTTATTGATGGAATTCACCGCGAATGAAATACAGTTGAATCCCGATATAACGAACTCTGAAGGGAACTAGAAAATAGTTCGTTATATCGGGAGTTCATTAAACCTAAGAAAACATTTTTTAGGTCTTTTCACAGTACACGCCTAGAATTGCCTTTGGTGAACTTGTTTAGGCTATCTCCAACCTTTTTGCAACTTCTACTCCGAAAAACCAAGCTGAATTCAAGTATTACTAATGGTTATTCGTCGAAAATGAAAATCTTTATTTTCCTCTTATAATTTGGGACCAAGAAATTGGCAAAGCTGGTATCACTTTACTGCTAGTTGGAAGCTAAATGACGTCTTCGATTACTTATTTGTCTATTTCTTTCTTATTTGGCATTCTTATTTGCCTATTTCTTTTCACATTCCATCTGGGTCGCCCAAGAAAGTTTTGTCGTCGCTCATTGCCACTGTCTCATAAGTATTAAGGTATTCAGCGTCAATGTACTCATTGACGCAGTAATCTTTGACGCGATCAAAATTTAAATGTATTATCACCATGTTTTGCCGATTATAAAAACGATTTTCTCCGAAGAGAAAGTGACAAATGAACACCGAAAATAAATAAACAAAATTAACAGATGAAAAATTTATGAAAAGCTCATTATATCAAGGGTTATTTTGATGAAGGGACCCAAAATTTGGTTCGTAATATCGAGAGTTCGTTATTTCCGGGGCTCGTTAAACCAAGAGAATTTGTAAAGAGGATGTTAGGCAGAATCCAAGGGACAAGACATTTAGTTCGTCATACCGGGAATTCTTTATACCGGGAAGTTCGTTATTCAGCGATAAACGTGAGGGCTGGACTCGATATAAATCCCCATATTTTATCGCACGTTGATATAAGCGATATTATTATGCTGATAATACAACATTTTTTTACAATGCTTATCCGAAACATGTCGAATTCCTGTCGAGAACTACCAATCAATCAATGGAGCATCTATTAACATTGGCCAGAAATAGCACTCTTGTATTGAATAAGGAAAGACTAAAACTTGCGTTATTGTCAACAGCAAAAAATGCCAAGGAAAGATGGCCTGAGAGATACCTAACTAAAAAAGAAGGAAGATGGAAAGAACAGAGACATGTAAGCTATTGGGGGTAACTATAAACGAAAACTTAAAATGGGAGAACCATGTTAAAACGATCAGTAGCTCATGTTACGGAACCTTAGCAATCTTGAAGAAGTTAAAGAAAGTCGCACTTTTTGTCTCAGGAAGCAGTTAGTAGAATCTATCGTCTTATCAAATATTTGACTGCGGTGACCAGGCATACACGCCCCTAACTATTGCGCTCTAGAAATGCCTCCAAAGAATACATTTTGCAGCTGCATCCATCGTTCCCGTTTATTATGTAAAGAGCAAAAATGATATCTTTAAATTAGGATGGTTTTCCATAGAAGAGAGAAGATTTTTTAATCTCCATAAGCAAGTTTTCAAGGCTTTGAACTCAGAAGCATGGCCTGACCATTAGCAGTTGAATGCGAGAGAGAGTGGAGAGACCAAACAAGAACAAAGATCGAATGGCAGCTGATTGCTGGAAACTTTTCAAGACAATTGCTTGACAATTTGACTCCCAGTCAGAGACATAAAAAACTGTATAGGCTATAACATATTATTATCTTTTTTGAGGGAATTATCAGTTAAATAATGCTTAAAATTTAATTTATTTAAAGAGATATTCCTTTTTCTGTTTATATAGTTAAAATTATAATCATTCAAAATTACTATCATTATTATAATTATTAAATTTACACGAATAATATCTTATGCAGAGTCATTGCAAACTACTTTGGCTGGATTGTCGTTCAAAAATTTGGCATGCACCTTTCAAAAGAGTTTCGTGATGCAGAATTCAAGTTCCGCCAGGTGGCTCTCGGCGTTGATAAGGACACTGATCATTGGTTCAAATGCTTCGAAGTTGTAGAAGATAATTTGGATATGGCCATCGCAAGCCTGTTTGCACAAGCAGTAAAGCCTAAAAAAGCAGTTGATGTGGTAAATGTAACAATTAATTTCTGCAGACAAAAAAGTTTGACTTTATAGATGTAGTTTTGACAATCTTACTTAATCTCATTTGATGTAGCCTGACGTAATTCAATCCAACTTGATGTAAGTTAATCGATCGTCATCAAAATTAATCCAACCTATCTAGCACGATCTGACTTTACTTAACTTGACTTACCTAGAGTTAACGTAATCTCTTTGTGACCAAATTAGTTATAAATTTTACTGGGCCTTGAAATTTGCAGCTTGTTTCAGGTGCACGGTCTCCATTTCATGCAAAACTTTGCAGCAAAGTTTTTTCGCTCCTTGAACTTTCTTCAAGCAACCATTATCATGACTTGAAACATTGCTCCTAAAAGCAATACTTGTAACTAGATTGCTGTAACTTTTCAGGGCAAGCAGATAATTGAAGGTGTGAAAGCTACATTTTCAGCTGGACTTGACGGTCTTAAGTGGATGGATACAAAGACAAAGGAAGAAGCTAAGGTTAAGGTAAGTTTGCAAAAAAAGCTCTAGTTGTATCTCGGCGATTCCTTTCTGTTATAATGGCTTCATTTTTAATTCATTTAACACTCAATTCAAATTTTGCTGCACATAATCTTTATATTTCTTTTTGCAAGGCCAGCAGGATGATACATAATATTGGCTACCCAAAGTTTGTCGATGAGCCTGAAAAGCTTAATCAAATTTACAATACGGTATGAGATTTTGCTGCCAATTGACATTCCTAGTTTTGCAGTATCAAGATGTAGAATTTCTCTTGCGACCATTGTAAACAACATATGTAGTTCAAAGTTCGTCGCACTTAGACGTTCTCACCGAAAAATTAAGAAGCAAATTTTAATCAAAAAGGTTTACATAGCTTCTGACATATGCTAATTTTTGTGGCCATGGTAACAGGATGCTTGTTGACATAACCTGGACAAGGTTGGGCCCACTCAAGAAAGATAGAAAAGCTGACTTGCTGGTCTGCAAAATGTCGCTATTAAGAGCACTGCTTCATGTTTAAAATGTTTTGCAAGCTTGTCGCCATGCACTTTTCTACATTCTTGCATCATTTAATCCTAGTCAGACTAGTCGACAGGAGGGCACATCCCCTATACAAGCCCCATTTCAATAAAATTTGGTCCCTAAAATGAGCTTTAATGAGAGGATTCTTGCATACATAGATTATCGATATAGCAAAGCATCTTTAAGTGTAGCATTAGACAATTGTTTCCGAAAAACAAGGCTGGAAAACTTACAGTCTAAAATGCTGTTCTTTCAGGGGCTGGTGTTTGAACCTGTAAACTCTTCAAGTACTCTTTTAGTTGTTTTGCACCTTGACATTCTGGGTACCAGAGCATATTAATTTGGGAGTGGAATAGCAGTTTGAAATCTCAATCTGTATGCAGCTGGGCACAGTCTAAATCATTCAGGCATCAAAGTTATGATTTTTAAAGCATTATTTTGAAAGAGGAGCCTGCTTGATTTTTGTGTCCAAGGCGTTTCATACTCCAGCATCACAATGTGATAAATCCTGCTAACCTCTACATGTCTTTGCCAGTGAGATTTGGAGATCAATCGCGATATTTCTCAAATTTTTCGCACACTACATTGTAAATTTGTTGTAAAATATCAGAAGTAATTTAGAGCTAGGCGATTTATAGATTTGTAAACTATGCACGCTTCTTTGGCTTGTATGTCCACTACAATAAGCCTAATGGGCGAGTCGTAACTACTGAGCATTTAAAATCTAGCTGTTCGGCTCTGAAGTTTTTGCAGAAACTGCAACGTAGATCCCCACGGTTCAACGAAACAATGATAGGTTTTACCGTGGGTGTTTTAGGAAGTAATTGTTCGACCTATTGAAAAACTCCTAGAGCACACGAATCCTTTGATCGTTAGAAATGGGTCTGCTTATCTCAAGCTAAATGTTTATCGATATGAAACTCTAAGTATTAAGTTTATTAACAATTTCAATTTTGAAACCACCAGTAGAAAAAGGGGTGTTGCACTTGTTTTTTTGAAGTCTTCATTAGGATAGGATGAGATTCAATTATCATTGCCTGGGTCTTCAAGGCATTGAGACTTAATTGCCTTTTCCTATCGCACACAGACCGGCGACATTCCTTGCAGAAATTTTTTTTTGAAAGTACGGAAAATTGTTTCTGTCTACTAAAAAGAAGAAGCCCAAGGCAAGACCCCTGTGGGACACTAAAGTATATTTCTACTATTTGTGACGGCACCATTGGTCCTGCATAAATGTCATTTAGATTTGCAAGATGGTGTAAACCAGGCTTAATTGACACAAAGAGCTCTGCATTTCTGCATCATTTTTAGGCATTTTTAAAAGTTCGCGAAAGAGCAGGTTGATCTGATCTAGTCATAGGAGTCAAAAATAACTTGAAGACCAATATATTTGCTATACAGACACTGTCCAAGACACGTGCGACCTGACAGGTATTTGCGGGTTGAAAATGGTCATCTTTTTCTTCAGAATTTGTGAAATATTATCTCCAGTTGCATGTGCATCTCAATGCTTTGATGAAAAATAAATACAATTTTGGTAAAATATGCAATAATTTTTTAATGTGTCGTCTAAATCTGAAGTTAAGGTAAATCTTCTTATTCCCTTGACAGCTTTCCATATCAAAAGGGATGCATTTGGAGAATGTAGTCAACAGTTACAAATGGAGACGTTTAAAGAATCTAAATCTTGCTACTGAACCTGTCAACAAAAGACTGTACGTCTGCCACTTACAAACTTAATTTCTATGGTAAATTAAAGGAAAATCCCAAATCTTACAGAAGTGGAAAAACGGTGATACGTTGCCAATGCCCAGAGATTCATTATTTTTCTTAATTTTAGAAAGAAAATTTTCAAGTCTTAATGAAAAGAGCGTTCACAAGTGATTTGATGAGAGCAGCTTTTATAAAGATTTTTACATCTTCCTTGCAAACTGTCCTTTTTCTTTTCTTTTGCTTTAACCCTGGCTTGGTTATGAGTACTAGATCACTATCAAGCAATGCCTTGATTTGGTTTGTGAGGTATTATGTGAAAAAGCATTCTATCAAAATGGGCGGTTTTTTGAAAGCTATGTTTCTTTACAGTTAGAAAAAATTGAAGCCTGCCCTGCTTTGTCTTCTTTCTCCCCAACCTCGTATTAATTAAACAGTGTACAACAATTAAAGTCCCTGTTTTAAATTTCATTTCATTTTTAAGAAAATTTAAGAAATTTTACTTTTGTAAATATGAGGTTTCAAGCACAGTTATTAGATTGTTCCAAGGCTAGGCAACAAGCCTTATCCTAGGTGCTCAATACAGTTAACAGTTTTCATCAAATTGTTCTTTGCATTTCAGATGGGATCTTGCACCAACAATTGTCAATGCTTATTACGATGTTTCAAATAACAAAATGGGTATGTTTTCTGTAACCAACTAAATCTTGAATTTTTTGTGACCGAAATGCCTTTGATGAAAAGGGGTAAATATTTAATAAGCAAAATTAAGAATTGATAGAGTTTTCTTTTCCCACTGAGCAATTATTCCCGAATTCAACTTAACTATTTTAAGGAAGTACTTTTTCAAGAAGAAATAGCACTTAGGATTAGAAGCACATTAAAGGATGAGAAAACGAAGACATCGAAGTTGTTGGAGATTTCTTGGATTTCTTGCATAAGCTACAGCGTAATTTTTATTAAAAAAAATTAGAGTGAAGGAACCATGGCTCTTGACTGAGTACGTGTTATCGCTTACGCTTACGTTACGCGTACGCGAATATCGCTTACGTTTGTTTATGTGTTAAGAGCCAGCTCTGACTTGGCTTTTTTCTGTCTTAGCTTTGAAAAAGTTCTGACACATGTATATATAAGATCCATTTAATCAGCGATGGATAAAGTTATGACTGCTTACATGAATTCGATTATAGAATTCTTTCGAAAAGAAAATTAGCGGGGTTCTCCAATTCGCCATTATTCACATCTTTTAGTTTTTAGGTCATAGATAATTTTTTCACAAGGAATATTTTATTTCATCAAACATTCTGAATTAAATAGTTTATACCTTAAAACAGATAAAGCGTGGCCATGCTATGTTAAAAAAACAGTTAAAATTGCATGAATGATGAAGGACGAGTAACCCCTGTTGTATGCAATAATATGCATACAGCTTATTTGCTGTTTTGAAGCAAACCAAAATTTTTTACAAAACATGTCTCAAACACGTACTTTATCTTATTTTTGCAAAGACACTTTCTGAAAGTTACTTATTCTCTCAACTGGAACCTTACCCGCTTCTCCGCTTCTCCGCTTCTCCGCTTCTCCGCTTCCCCGCTTCCCCACTTCTCCGCTTCCCCGCTTTTCCACTTCTCCGCTTCTCCTCTTCTCCGCCTCTAAAGTCACGAAACATTACTGCCAAAAACAATTACGCTGCCGTTTTCAACGAGCAGGCACTTTCAACATAGGTAAATTAAAAATGTTGCAAATTGACAGTGCAATTATTGAAGATTTATTTTTATTGCAGAATTTCCTTTATTGCAGTGTTTCTCGGTGGAATATTAGAAAATCCATTTTTAGACGTGAAAGGTCAAATGTGAGTAAAACACAATATCATCGAATTTTCAATGTAAGATACAATATCATCGAATTTTCCTTGGGAATTCCTTAGGCTCTCATAAGGCATTGATTTTGAATTGCTTATTTCTTCCCCTAATGATCAAGCTGTCTGTTCTTTGCCCACTTATCTCAAATATTGATTTACGCTTTGTTGCACATAATTTTTCTATTCTAGCTAGCTTTTTGCATTCATCTTTGTCGTTATTTTTCTTAAATCATTTTTGTTATAGTGTGTTGCTCTTGTTGAAAGCAGGGTATGAGTTGTGAGCTTCGAATGATATTTTATTCTAGGTCTTCGAGGTTTGGTTCATTTGGATTTGTTGTTGGGCATGAAATGACGCATGGCTTTGACGATCAAGGTATGCCATCCATTTTAAGTGCCAAAATCCATTGATGTGCCATCCATTTTAAGTGCCAAATCCATTGATGTGCCATCCATTTTAAGTGCCAAATCCATTGATGTGCCATCCATTTTAAGTGCCAAATCCATTGGTGTGTTTTCCATTTTAAGTGCCAAAACCATTGGTGTGCCTTCCATTTTAAGTGCCAAATCCATTGATGTGCCATCCATTTTAAGTGCCAAATCCATTGATGTGCCATCCATTTTAAGTGCCAAATCCATTGGTGTGTTTTCCATTTTAAGTGCCAAAACCATTGGTGTGCCTTCCATTTTATGTGCCAAAACCATTGGTGTGCCATCCATTTTAAGTGCCAAATCCATTGATGTGCCATCCATTTTAAGTGCCAAATCCATTGGTGTGTTTTCCATTTTAAGTGCCAAATCCATTGATGTGCCATCCATTTTAAGTGCCAAATCCATTGATGTGCCATCCATTTTAAGTGCCAAAACCATTGGTGTGCCTTCCATTTTAAGTGCCAAATCCATTGATGTGCCATCCATTTTAAGTGCCAAAACCATTGGTGTGCCTTCCATTTTAAGTGCCAAATCCATTGATGTGCCATCCATTTTAAGTGCCAAATCTATTGATGTGCCATCCATTTTAAGTGCCAAATCCATTGATGTGTCATCTATTTTAAGTGCCAAATCCATTGATGTGCCATCCATTTTAAGTGCCAAATCCATTGATGTGCCATCCATTTTAAGTGCCAAATCAATTGATGTGCCATCCATTTTAAGTGCCATATCCATTGATGTGCCATCCATATTAAGTGCCAAATCCATTGATGTGCCATCCATTTTAAGTGCCAAATCCATTGATGTGCCATCCATTTTAAGTGCCAAATCTATTGATGTGCCATCCATTTTAAGTGCCAAAACCATTGGTGTGCCTTCCATTTTAAGTGCCAAATCCATTGCTGTGCCTTACATTTTAAGTGCCAAATCTATTTGTGCACGAAATCTTTTTTCACTGTGGTGAATTTTGGAACTAGTTTGTATTCTACACACATTTTGCTATAAAATAAACAATTTTTAAAGCAATCGCCAAAACGTAAAAAGTCATCCTCAAAGTTTTTCGTCCAGAACAATTTGTCCAGATTTTTATTGGCGACCAAGAAACAACTATATTTAATGTAAGCATATTCAAAACCCTTCATGTTGATATTCCTAGCCATTTCTAGGTCGCTTGTATAATAGCAGAGGAAATCTAAAAGACTGGTGGTCAAAAACAAGTGCTGCTGCATTTAAAACAAAAGCTTCCTGCATCCAGAGACAATACTCTTCATACAAATACCTCGATCTGCATGTAAGTACAAGAAATTCAGGAAATTTATCATTAAAGAACTGCTACGAGATTTTTCAAACACACAAAAGGCTTACATAACTTTATTTTGCAAGTTTCTGCTACGTGGAAATTTTTACCTAAGAGCTTATGAGCTCGCCTGTTTTTGAAAAAGGTGACCTGTTAGAAGAATTTGCCGGGGTAGCAGTTCTTGAAATTGTCGCTGATTTTGCAGAGTCGTGAAATTTGAAGTTCTTACTTTTTCAAGGTTAATGGCAACATGACCCTTGGTGAAAATATTGCTGATATTGGAGGCTTGAAAGTTGCATATAAGGTAACAATCTAGTCGTATCTCTCAGTATTCTTCATTTCTCTAACTCTTTCTTCAACTTGCTATTTGAATAGCATAAGACATTTTTGCAACATCCCCTAATGAATTGCTTTTTTACTCATACCTTTAAAGCCATTCAAATATTTATATATTCATACCTTTATAGGCATTCAAAGAATGGGAGGAAGCAAATGGCGTAGAACCGAAGTTGCCAGGCCTTCCTCTAAATCAAGATCAACTGTTTTTTTTGTCTTTTGGGCAGGTAAATTGCCGTCTTATATGATATATAGCATAATAAAACATGATAAGATATAACATAACAAAATATGATACGATATGTTACGAAATGATTCGATAAAATACAAAAGATTACGAAGCGTAAGATGATATGATATAGGCAGTCTAACGACATATAATATATAAGAATTTTATTTTGAATAAGGTGATTTTTTTTAATCATAGAAATTAATAACAATACAATTTTACATTGACTATACTACCCTAATTACTGTACTACACTACGGGGACGATACCACGAGGAGCGAAAGACAATGACTCCCCCATGGCCGATACATAAAACACACAACACAAACAAGGATAGAAAGAAAGATTACTAAAACTAGGTAGACTAATTACGAATACAGAGTAAACAGACAAAAAGTAGATGCTTATGTATAGAAGTGTGCAGCAATGGAATATTTAAAAGCGTTCTGAAGCATGAATGAACTTGAGCGTTGCCTGAAGTAGCTTCTTATTTGAGTCAATTGTTAGTCGCTCGTGACCATACAAAATGAATTTGACTAAAGCTTCATTTGAAAGAGATGAAAAACCACGAGGGAGCAATATTGCATTCACACTACTGAGAAGATCAGATCTAGACCGGCTATACGAATGACAGAGCAGCAGGAAATGTTCCGTGTCCTCTACCCCATCATTTGCAGGACACAAAGGGTTGAATGTATCTCTAAGGTTATGTCTATATTTATAATAATTTAGTTTGCTCAGTCCTACTTAAATTGCTCAGTCCTGCTTAAATTTTGTCGCAGCTTTGGTGTGGTTTATATAACGAGAAAAGAGGGAGAGAGTGGATTCAAAGTGACGTACACAGCTTACCAGATTTGAGGTAATTATCGAGACAAGAAAGCGTCTTTTTCAAAGTGGTACAGTTTTCATTTCATAGTGATTCTTTTCAAACTTCAGTTGCTTCATCTTTTTTTTATCTTTTTTTAATCAATCTCTATAACTATCCTCGCTTTGTCTCATCTCTCATTAGTACTTTTTTATATCAGAGAACTGAAATATGACACCGCTGTCTGGAATTTTTTCACTCAGACCATATTATAACAGATTCGCGCCTTTTTAGCTTTTCATCGTGTAAGAATTGCTGCTTTTTCTGTGCTGCTTCTGCTTTTTGCGGCTGAAGCTATCACAGCTTAAACGTAAGTCCATCTTCTATCATTATAGAGTTATCGGTCCACTTTCAAATATGGCTGAATTTTCTGATGCTTTCAACTGTCCAGCGAGTTCTCGAATGGTGAGGAAAGAAAGGTGTCAGATTTGGTGAATAAAAGAAAATGAAAAACCAAGCAGAAGCTTAATGTCAAGAGGACAGGAATTTCTGACGATCTGCTGTTTTTGACAAAGGTGCCCAGCGTTTGGTAGAAAAGACATTGCTCTATAAGATTAAGTTATTTTGAAAACTTTTGGTCTTAGAAGGTGTAAATCTGCAGATACACAACTTATATTGGATATAGGCAAACCAGACTGACATCTTACACGGCTTAAAAGCAAGAAGAAAAATAAAGTGATATTATTTCATTTCTTAGGTAGTCACGAGTTTTGGTATAATTTATATTCAATAAAATATTCTTTGATGATTCCAATGCACGTTAACGTATTGCAGATTTTAAATTTGATGCTGCTATAAAATTATGCTGTGATTGTACGAATGTAGAAAATTGGGCAAACGGCTACATAGGAAAATAAACTATTGTATAGAAATGTAATGGGAAATTGAAACAAGTTATTGAAGATATATTGTATTAGTTAATCATGAATGATTTTAATTTTGAGACTGCTACAATCCATCTTGATTTCGCTCAAACTGTATGACCGCAATATCTACATTTATCACTGCAATAAGATTCTGCCAGCACTGTTGAGTCTAGCTTCTGCATGGCCTTGACCAAATATCCAAGCCAAATTAACATCTGATAAAGCACGCATAAAGAATTTTCGCAAATTACTTGCCAAATGATCTCTTTGCTGGAGAAATCATTCTAACGGTCCTCTTCTGAACTGAACCCTGATTTAATCTTTTTTTGGATGGATTTTCAACTTTCAGGGTAGTATTGCATTAAATGATTTACAATGTTTTTGTAACTAAAAGTCCCATTTTAGGGTAATTGCTTGTAGCATGAGCCAAAATCAAACTTGACCCGCTATCAAAAGTATGAATAGGTTATGAAATAGCAAGACACGTAATCTTACAATTGTAATCATCGTTTAACTAAAACAGTCACCAGCATATTAAAGACTCATTGCTAACAATGGGCCTTTGCGAGCGTGGCGACGGTCCAAACAATGGCAGTAATTTTCTACGGATTAACAAAATTGATTTTAGACAGTCTAAAAATGCATTATGGGAGGCTTATGGCTCAACGCAATGGCTCATTGTTAGCAATGAGTCTTTAACTTCTTCAAACAGGCTTTTAATCTCAATTATAAAGAAGTCATTGAGTGGGACATTTGGGTTTAAGGGCCCGTACACACTACTCCGTTTTCAAATGAAAATGGAATCAAACTCTTCCGTTTTTGTCTTGCGTTCACACTACTCTGCTATGAAACGGAGTCGTTTGAAAAAGCTTATTAAAACGAATACTTTCGAATACTTCATATATAGAATATAGTATAGAATATATTATAGAATATTTTCAGTGTGAACACCAAAAACGGAGAAATTTGAATACAATAACAACGGCAACAAAATATGTGCTTTCTAGCACACCAAATCTCAAAAATTTTGAAATTGAGAATTCATAATGGACTGGTAGCTGCTACAACAATGTTTTTCACGATTTGCTTTTAATTTCATTCATAATGACGCCAATTTGTTGAGGATTCGTGAACGCCTCTTTTCAAAAATGAGGCCACCAAACCAACAGCGTTTTTTTGGAGCAGTGGAACACTTACCGTATTCAAATCGTATTCATTTGAAAACAGATAAGTGTGAACGGACATCGTTGGGATCAACGAAAACGGAGCGAAACGAATACGGAGTAGTGTGAACGTAGCCCAAACACCTTTATGAAAGCACTGCTCGAGAAGGTGTTTACCAATTTGAAGTCTTTCACAGTGGAATCCTGAGGTCAGAAATAGCAGAATGTTAAAGAGGAATACAATACTTGCTATTAATGTCGAGCATACACACCAAAGCATGACAATATTTAGTTGTTTTAATAAAAAAAGCTGTTAAAGGGATTGGAAAGCCATGGCCTATTATGTCCTCATTCTTACGGCCAGCAAAAGTAGCTTAATTCGAATTCGAATTTTCCAAAGATAATCACATAGTCTGTTTTGATGATGAAAGCTGGCATTCCACTTCTTCATGGTTTGCTATGCATATACGTTCTTCTCACATCCTAACTGCATTGATTTAAAACAGTTCAAATGTCAGTAAGACACAAAAGCAAGAAGAGTCAGCCACGCAACATTATTGTGGCAAGATCTCCTTGCAACATCATGCATTCAGATCTTCTTTGCTGGTGAGTAAGCGAATTTTATGATGGTTATCTCGTTACAATGATGATTGGGTGATATCTTGATCAAGCCGTGTGACTCGTCTATTAATTTTCCAAAACTATTGTAATACCATACAACTTTAGACTGATACAGAATACTCTGAGTTTCTCGATACAATTTTTCGTGTGATACTGAATCAAATACTTAATAGTTAATATCAACTTAATCGCCTTTGTCCAGACATGAATTACAGCTCTCGAATGCTTCAAGAAGGATTTTAAATAAAAATGATCGGAGGTTTGAAGTCCATGACAACAATTCAAACTCATCTATGGTGTCAAAGATATCTGATTATTCTTCTTATAATGCCACACACACAATCGATGCTACGCAGAATAACTGGCCTGCGCATTCCTTTCATTTTTGCTCTCTTTTTATAAGAAGTAGTAAAGCTTCAGGTTTCCATACTTCATGAATGTACCAATTCATGAATAAATTTACCAAATCAATTCACTTTTTAGTTTCAAAGCTCCAAACTGATTCGGATGTTTTCAGAATAAAGACAAATGAATACAAACTATCATCGAGAATCAAATGAGATAATGGAATCAAGTTACGAGTGGAACTCAACTAAAACCAACTCTATCAACAATAATAATATACAGTTATTCAAAAACGCACTTCATAAAATATTTCAATTTGAAAATCCGTATGCTAGCTATAGGACGTGGCAAAACTCAGCCAACTCAGCACGAGTTTGCGCATGAAAAAAGTTTAATAACAATAAGTTTAATAAGTCACGCATCAAAGGTTATGTTGAAGATCATCCAGAGAAGGATAACACCAATGATAGTGGAAGTGACAGCCAAGTAGGCTTTAGGAGCGGAAGGAGCACGCTACAACCGATAACAACATTAGGAATTCTAAACGAAAAGGCAAGGGGTATCGGAAGTATGATCTTTCACAACTTCATAGATTTCCGTAAAGCTTTTGACAGAGTCTGGTACGATGCTCTGTGGAATACTATGGGGAAATACAACATTGGAAAAGGCGTAACAGAACAACTAAAAAGCTTCACGACAAAGCGAGATCCAGGATCAAAAATGACGACCAATTCATTGACTGGTTTCGGACAACAGTAGGAGTACGTCTAGGCTGCTTGCTGTCATCAATCTTACTCAATCTGTTTCTGGAGAGAATTTTGGAAGAGACGTTGGAAAGGCATGAAAGCGGAGTTAAGTGCGGAGGAAGAACAGTAACGGACTTGCGTTTTGCTGATGACATTGACTCGCTAGAACAAGATGAGCTAAAATTGAGAGAAATAACAGAAGACTTGAAGAAACGGCATGAAAAAGAGATATGGCATGGAAATCAGAACGGAAAAAGCAAAGTGTTGGTGGTTGGCAAGCGGGAGCACACGGAGAAGCAGACAGTGAATGTGAAAGTGGATGGAGTGCAGTTTTTTAACAGGTAAACAACTTCACGTACTTGGTGTCTAGAATTGGTTACAACGGCAAGTCTAAAATGGAGGTTAGAATAAGAAAAGGCAAAGCAGCTAGTGCACTTGCCAAACTGGATCACATCTCGAGAGCGAGGAATATCAGACTGGCTAACAAATTACTGTTGATGCGATCTGTTGCGGTAGCAACGCTACTATATGCCTGTGAAAGCTGGACACTGAATAGGAGTGATGAGCAGAAGCTAAGGGCCTTTGAAATGAAATCTCATAGAAGATTGCTGGGAATTACTTGAAAAAAGAAAAACACGAACGAGTATATTTTGCAGGAGGTGAAAGGATTGCAGGTCAGAAGCTACAAAGTTTTGTGGAAATGGTCCAGAGAAGGAAGTTCTTTGGGCACACGGTACGGGCAATAGCAGTAATGGAAGGCAGAATGGAAGGAAAGAGAGGTAGAGGAAGACCACAAGGAAATTGATTTAACAACTTGAGAGACAGAAGTGGGATGTCTGGAGCAGATCTTAGCAAAATGGCAAAGACCCGGGAGAGTTGGCACGTAGCTTTCTGGAAATGGGTGCACCCATGGCCGAATCGGCTAAGGACTTGATGATGAGGCCGTCAAGACTCTGCTATAAAACAAGCAGTAAACATACCCTAGGATAAACCAACAAAACTTTATCTAAAACATGATAGCATGCTTACATATCTGCGAACAAAGAAAACATTTATGTAGAATAAAGCATCTCTTCTGTCAGTAAAGATGTCTAAAAACTACGCTTCATGGGCTTTTTCTCGTTCATTTCTTCGTCTTGTGTCTCACTTTCAAATACTTTGCGAAACCACGCTTGTCGATCTGCTTTTCCTGTATCCCTTACTCTACGATTTCGGTCTTGCAGAAAATAGTGCACAGTAGGTCTTGGGTCGAACATGGTCAAGACCGGCATATTCATGTTGACATATAAATAGTTGTTTATCGCTTCGCATAGAATAATGTTAGCCAGGCGTAGTTTTGGAAGAATAGCAGCAGTTACAGATTGGTATTATATAGATCAAGAAAACAAACATCATATTGCGTTAAAGAATATGCAATATACAGTAAGGCTATGTTTTTGACAGTTCTTAGACACATTGAAATATGTAACAAGATTAGAGATCTAGTCTCTAAATGACAGCTTTTTATGAAAAGAAACAGCTAGAAACAGTTGATTTGCCTATGAAGGATCAATGAATACCTAAATTACAAACACAGTAAATTGTATTCCACTTTGTTTCCCCAATTCCCAAAGAATACTATATTGACTCCATAGGGTGGAAGTGAAGAAAAACTTTCCCGTTATCAGGTTTGCTACTCTGTTTGTCAGCTTTGATACTTTCTGGTAAGATGTATACATAACCAGTAGTAGCAGTGGTTCGGCTAAATTACACTGAAGGTATTCCTGAAAATAATTTAAAATTTTTGTTCCGTCCAAAATAGGTCCAGTCAAAACTTAGCCACACCCTGTGATTTACGCTGTTTTGCGCAGTGATGAAATCCCTCAAATTAATGCCTGAATTTTTGAGGGGGCTAGCCACGTGTCAACCCCATTAATTTCAGTTTATACTCAATTCCAGGTATATTTTTTGGGCTTCACATCTTTAACTCTACAACTTGCATGCATGAAACAAAATCTGCATATTAATCCTATCTACGATAATTCTCAGGGTACTATTGCATTACAATTTAGCATCATTTCGGCTTTACCCAATTTTTACGCGGTTATTTGGTTTTAAGAAAAATATTGCACGGGTTTACGATTTTTGCGAAAATTTCATGCGGCTCTACGGTTTCCGGACCCCCAAACATCCCTTTTTGTAGGTTTGTTATAACTTGCGGAACAAAATGCTCCTTCGGCTCGACTCATAATTAAAGAGAGACGTTTCGCGCCTTGTTGTTGTTGATTTGATTCATATCAAATCAAATATGGCGGGTCATAAGCTTCGAGACATGGCGGGAAAGGATTTTGATGAAGAATTTGAGAGGTTTATGAACGAGGTACACAAATTTCAATCACGAATAATATTACGCCTTTTTAATACTTTATTTAGATCTACCACCATAGTAAGTTTGTGCCTTTTTTGATACATATTTTATAGTAGGCCTAATTGTGTTTAACCCCGGTCTGCAGAGTATGGCACTTTTCGACGAGATCTCCGGTGTGCACGAGCAAAAAGCCTGGTGTGCCGGTGTGCACCACTAAAAATGGCTGGTGTGCTGGTGTGCACCCAGTCTGCAGAGTATGGCACTTTTCGACGAGATCTCCGGTGTGCACGAGCAAAAAGCCTGGTGTGCCGGTGTGCACCACTAAAAATGTCTGGTGTGCTGGTGTGCACCGACTATTTTCCCCTGTTGTGGTTAAAATTTGTGAAATTGCATTTCACCGTAAAAATGCGTGTGAAGTATACTGTTGAAGATAGCGCAAGTTTTTTTTTGTATATTTGTCAAGTAAGATTCATGATATCTCAAATACAACTGTGCTTGTTTATATCAGCTGACATTTTCTATGGGACCACACCAAGCCACACCCATCTTAGTTGCCACACCCAAAAATACCTGGTGTGCAAGAGGTTTTGCACAAAAATATCTCCGGTGTGCACATGCCATACTCTGCAGACTGGGTTTAACCAATGTGTCTACCGAAATATTTAGCTAAATCTAAGAGCATATAATTTTTCAATCACGAATAGTATTACGCCTTTTTAATACTTTATTTAGATCTACCACCATAGTAAGTTTGTGTCTTTTTTGATACGTATTTTATAGTAAGCCTAATTGTTTTTAACCAATGTGTCTACCGAAATATTTAGCTAAATCTAAGAGCATATAATTTAACTGAAATAGTCATTCATTTGTTGTTAGCTTAGAGGGCGATTGCCTCTCTAGCCACATACGCGTATTCCTTTTTAAAGAAACTGGTATAGCCTTACTTTAAGTTTACGAACAATTTCTCTTCCTCAAGCATTGAATGGAAATATTGTACACTAGGGTATCAAAAGTATTGCACCACCTTGTTCAAAATAGCGGCACTTTTTGCCAACTTTTTGACAATACAAAACATTTGAATGCATGAATTGGATAAAATAAGCGCATTTATAGCCAGTTTCGGCGGAGAAAATCTGTAAATTTTGCTTACACCATAGAAAACTTAGTTAGAAATATATTAATTGTGCAAAAACATTTTTGTTTCTAAAAATGTAGACCATGCCTATTTTTAATTGTCAAATTGTCAGGGAAGCAAAATTGTCAAATGAGAGGTGAGTCGCTATAAATTATTTAAGAGGAGGAGGTTTTTAATTTAAAAAAAAATGTTGACAAAGTTAGATACAGCCGCATAACAGCTGTTGAAAATCAAAAAAGATTTCTTTAGAGTGTTACAGTAGAAAAGAAACCAAGAAGTGGGTGACCAAAAGTAATTTGATGTTAGAGGGGAAAGAATTTGTCTGTTTTATTTCACTGCGTTTACACCCAAGGACCATAAAAGACATGGAACTCGACACTGAGCAAGGTGTTGCAGCTCAAAATCCGTCCAAAGAAAGATAATGTGTGTTTTGCATAAATATAAAAGAAAAAGTTACCTGAGTAAATGGAAACCATTTTTGAAAAAGAATTACTAGAATAAAATTGTTTGCTAGTGTCATTTTTCAAACAAATGCTCTAAATAGATTGATGTTTTGATTGGTGGTTGTTCTGCTTTCGATCAATTGCCATTCGCACTCTTAAAAAACAGAATTAATTTGCATAACAATAGCTTTCGATCATTAATGCGCCATTTCACCTCCTTGGAGGTGATGCAATACTTTTGATACCTTAGTGGATATCGGTGGCTCATATTTTGCCTTAAACAACAATAATATGTAATTGGAAAGAACAATCAGAAAAGATAAATTTGTAACCTGCTTTTATATATAGCACAGGGGGCACATGGAAGCAAATGCTTTGCCACAGTGCTGCAAGGGCACTACAACCTACTGTATGATTTCCAGCACATTTGGAGGGAGTACTTAATTACCTGCTATCCTTACCCGTGGATTTTATTTTTTTAATCTTGAAGCTATGATTGATAAAACACAGATACACCCATATAGAAAATTTCATTTAGGGGGGGGGGGAGGGCCTAAATTTTATTCTGAGGGGCTGTTCTTTTCATCTCAGAGAAGGGAGCTTGGCTCCCCTCTGTCTTAAGGCCAGCTCTACCTTATATTCCAGTTTTGAATTTTGCAAGTTTGAAAACTGGAAAAGAGATATTGGAAAGATACATTGTTTGTTATGTGCATTGTCGTATTTATGTTATTTGTCTACATATATTTATATACACATTTGTTTTATATTGAGACTAATAGATCTTTCTAAGATAATTTCTTTGCAAAGAAACCTAGTAAAATTGCTTCCTTTTTTATACAATTTCTTCATATTCTCCACATGGAAGATCAGAGCCAGCTTAAAGCTTGCAATGCTAAAAATAGTTTTTCTGCAGCCAATGTCTGATGACTCCCACTCAGTGATGTCTCCTCGACATAAAAGAGGACAAGGCATTGAAAGATCACAAACAATAGAGTCAGTGAAGGCATCTGATGAGTTCTCTCTACCTGACACAAGAAGTTTTGACAAATCTCCTTCTCCAGTTGAAAAGAGGCCATATGATAGCATTACTGAAGAAAATGAATCATATTCAGTCAAATATGAAAAAGACAATGATAATGAAGATAGCAAGGTAATTTGTAGAAATAGCATTGTTTTCCACTGCTTTATTTTTCGTTGACAAGCTAAACGGCTCCTAATCTTGAGCAGCAAACATTTGATATCAAACTTTCAGATGAAGTCTGTAAGTTTAAAGCAGTTAAAACGTTTATCATTAAACTTTCTCAAATTTTAAATGCCGCTTCTCTAGGTGCTGTCAGCACTAAAAACACAGGATGATGTCAAAATCAGTAAAGACAGCCTAGAACATGGTAACTCAACTTAAGAAATATCTTTGTCTTTTTTACTTTCTGTGGATTTCATGATTAAACTTGTGGGGCCTTGTTGTCTGATTTCAATGTACTTTACCTGGGGTACCACCCTAAAAAGTTACAAAGGGGGCTGTGCTTTAGAGAAATGTCTCATTCATGGAAAGTCACCATCATAATAAAGGGTCAACTGAGATTGCCAAGCAGAAAATTTGCACAACCAAATGTACTGGCTTATTAATGGCGTTTTCTACAACTGCTTGTTTCACAAAACTTTCTGGAAAAAACTTGGCTTGAACATTTATTTTCTTGGTAGCAAGTGGCTAAACCTGAAGTATGTATAAAGGTAATGGGAATAAACCTCTATATAATGTTTGCAGCTGTTATGATGCAAGTATTGTTTGCTGTGTATTTTTTAATACCCATTTCTAATACCCATACCCATTTTTGATAGGGTTCATCAATGAGAGTTACTCTGCAGCTGAAACAAGTAAAACTGATACAATGCAATTAGTGAATAAGTATGCAGACCAAACTCTTCATGGAATGGACACTCTAGAAGAAATGGCTGACAAAGAACAGTTTTTTCGCAAACTTGCTGCTGACGTTTCTGGCACCTTGGACTTCAGCCAGCTAAACAAAGCATTGGATGAGACAAACTCAGATAAGGAGGCAAGGTCAGAAGAGTTTTGAAATTTTGATTTTTGTTGTAAAAGAATGATTTTTCTTTCTTAGGACTGGATCATAATGCTTTTAATATTTTGAATGGTTACCATTGATGATTTTTCAAGACTTCATTTTGAGACTTGTCTACCATGGCCTTTATTTGCTAGCAATAGATTTTGTTTAATTGGTACTTTCGTGATAGGAAGTAATCTCAAGCCAGATATTAACATCCCCCACATTTTACTGTATGTGGACTGTTAACTAGCCTGTTACGTCGTCTGGATCAAACATAGATGCAAAGATAGTCATTTGCCATTTTGGTCATTTACCGAGTTATCAACTTTTGCATGTCAAGCAGTTTGTTTTTGAATTATTTCTTGTACATAAGACAAACCATGAAATCACTCCTCTAAGTTGAATATCAAGGTTTGAATCCCCCCTCCTCCCTGCAATCCCCCCTCCTCCCTGCAATCCCCCCTCCCCCTGCAATTTTGCTTTATTTTCTCTCTATTATCCTCTTCGGCCTTTACAGATGCTAGAAATGAAGATAATTACCAAGAACTCAAATATTCTGATCATCTTTCAGTAAATTGTGTAAGCACAATCCCTCTTGCCTAGACAAAAGTTCATTTAAATAGCGTCATTTGCAAAATAGGAAATGATTAAAGTTTCAGGATTTGGACCTGGATAATGATGGCATCTCGAGTATTTCAATCCCATATCTTAGATAGATTTGGACTCCAATCGCTATCCTCTTTCCATTAACATTTGTCATGTAAGTTGTTTAGGTTCAAGGTTACCGCTATCTTCAATAAACTTTATGGATGTTCCCTTAGTAGTTAACGGTTCCTATATTTAGGCAAAAATACTGTTCCCATAAAATATTGAGGGTATTTTTTTGCCTGAAAGTGATGACATGGCGGCTTCAGGACCAGACATAACTTCAACAGCAAGACATGATATCCACGCAAGCAAAGAAGTCAATCGTTTATCAGGTAACCCAAGTAAATGTATTTGAAGGCTGTTCCTTTTGTGCGGTATGGGCATATTTTGGCCTGTGTTCCATTTCAAGTTAGGGCCCTGGAGCACAGGCTAGCATTTTCTGTTGATGCATATACCCATGCTCTTGAGGGCTGCGCAAACATTTGAATGGCAACATGTGGACTGTGCAAACATGTAGGTCTTTCCTTTATTTATATTCTTGGGATTTCAACAGAAAGGTGAGAAACCTTTACATTTATCTTAATTTGTAAGAAACTGATCGGTAATTCAAAAGAGTGTGTTTGGAATGACACTGAAGAGAGCTTCTGGAAAACTTTTAAATCTACCTCTATATTATTTAGTTCTTAAACAAAGGTGACTATCAGTTGCTATTAATTTGGAGTGACGTAACCATCTGCCATCAACTTGACTAGTTAAATGCATACTCTTTTCATTTTAGGACTGCAACAAAATGACGAATTTATGCGGTCCACTGGGCCAAAAAATTACGAGGTAAGTAAGATTCTTTTTTATGCATCGAAAATCATCTTGCTAGCAGAAAATTTATCTAGAAGTCATGTTGAGGTCATTGGTGATGATCAGCCATTTTCGGGTGTATTTTTCATCGCAGATTGCTTACTTATTTGCTTGGCCCTTAGGTGGGCACTGTTGTTTTTTTATATAACTTTATTGAAGATGTGGTACACTTTTTTCTTCCGACTATTGAATCATGAAGCAAGAAATCAGATACTTATTTAGTCGATATTCCCAAAAGTTTAAGACAAATTCGGGTAATATATTATCCAATCAAGAAGGTTTTCAACTTTGCAACTAAACCCTTCTTGACTTTGTATTGATTGAAGCCCGCTATGGCGCTAGTTGGAAGCCAATGCAACTTTTCGCTTGGTCTTGCAAATTTTCGTTTACCTTAAGGCAGATAAAGTCTTTCTTATGAAAATTTGTATCGATAGGCGTACCGTATGGAATTTCGTTTGCTATTGCCGTAAGTCGGTAATATATAACTATTGAGATAAATGGGCGCACATGTTCGGTATACTTTGTATAGGGTTGACTTTCATCAAGTACACAAGCAATGTAAATTGAGACATATATTATGTTTGTCTTTTACGATTTTGCATTAACCACGTGATATGTCTTGAGTATCATTACGCGTTCTGTTTCCTCCTGTTCAATTTTTCAATAGGAAGAGCAAATGGTTCTACAGGGAGGAACATTGAAAGGTGCAAGTAATCGTTTTCTCGCCAAAGGTATAGATACAAATCTGTAAAATTATTACGTATTTTAATTTAGCACAACTTTACCGATCAATATGCTTGTTTTGGAATTCTCATCTTGAATATTTAATATAATCTCAATTTATTTTATTGTCCATCTGCAGTTGATCTGATGGATTCGCTGGCATCTTCGGCTGTAATCAATAATGCCACAGTTTCGTCCGGAAATATCGAGCAACCAGGTTCGATGCATTTACCCTCATTCGTATTCTCTTGAGAAAATTGCTAAGAGGATTGTTAACTTGTGAATTTAATCGCATAAAGCTGCGTCATTTGCCCATTATATAGTTTTTAGAGTTTTAGTTCCTATGTTCTATCTTTAAAGATAAATCTTTTAGGTCTTATAGAAATAGAAGGACTGGGTGCAGAGAAAGATGGAATTCATTCCAACGAAGCAAGTAAACGTTCTGACGAAGAAGGCATTAGAGGTGAAAAGTTTAGCTACTGTTTATTTTTGTGAGGAGACGTGTCATAAATGGCATGAAAGAAGGCGCTGATACGCATTAGTGCCTTGGGGAATGATCTGATAATTGATTTAAGCAAATTAACCATTGAAAGTTACATGTTTAACTATTCATGCAAAAGATTTCCCAACAAACCTCGGCGCTGATAAACTGATCGTTTTGCAGATCTTGATGAAGAAAAGTCATGTGATTCTAGACTGTCGGGTTACAGTAGTGATTCACCGCCTTCAGAAAGTTTGAGAAGCATAAAGGAAATCGCAAAGGTTCGCATCGAAAAAGCTAAAGAAAAGGCGCTAGTTAAACCTCCGGAAAGCATGTCTTCGGAGGTTGGTTCTGGCAAATCAAGAAGTAATTCAAAGAAATATGCTAGAAGAGATCTATCCCAGGATTCTAGGAACTCTTCTTCAGGTTTAGTTCTCCATTAGATATTTTATGTCATACACGAGATTTCTAATAAAAGCACTTTTGTTTCTGTTTTGTAGAAACTTATAACATACACGAGATTTCTAGTCAAAGCTTTTGTTTCAGTTTATTAGAAACCATAAGCATAAGAATTTCGCAGTACATTCAGTTTTCTATCCATCTAAACTCGGCAGTTAAATTGCAACATTTCTTTGCTTATATAAAGGACTGAGTGGCAAGAGTGAAAAGCTTATGAAATCAAATGAAATACGCAAAAGAACTTTAAAAGGATCAGTGTCTTCTGCAAATTCATCAAGAAAGGTATTGATTGTGTAGTTTCAGTATTAAGTCACGAAAATGCTTGAAAATGCTTTTTTGCTTTGAAAGCTGTTTAATTTGTTTTTTATGCTGCTTATAATAGCGCACTTTTTCTGCCATTGTTAATTATTTTTGTGGTTTTTTTGCCGCCTGTGTATTTATGAACTTTCTGCCTTGAGATGTCTCTTTTTACATCCGAGGGAAGTATGGATGGTGACCTGGCTTTTGAGTCGACGAATAAATCCAGTAAGCCGACAAAAGCTAAATCAAGTTTTTCGAGATTGCCATCAGGAAAAAGATCGGAGAACGTTTCAAGCGATTTGTCACGGCTCCCCAGATTTAAAAAGCAATCGCTGCACGAGGGAGGTATCAGCCCTAACCTTTTGTTCATTTTGCTAATATCTAATTTCGTCTCATCAGTACAGCTGCGATACAAACTATTCTTCAGTTTTCTGTTCCTGTTAAATTATTTGTTATTTGCAACCCCTCATTCTGTATTTTTACAGAACCGAGTTTTTTGCCCGTGAAGGAACAGGAACTACCTCATTACAATTGTCTTAAATGTTAAATTACTTGTTGACTAATTGTGCTAGCAGCAATTGTTACACATTATTTCTATAAATTTCAAGCCAATGAAAATGTTTTTTGGCTAGCCTCTTAAGCTGCTCGATCCATGATGCATTTTATCAATTACTTTTACATGTGTAATAACTTAAAATTTTTAAATTCTATACTAATAGTACCGTTCCTCTTATAGTTTCCATTGCATTATTCTACGCGAAATGCCATTGATATTTGCTGATTGTGATTGTAAAAAACTCTATGCCTAGAATATCCTGCTGATATAAAATGAAAATTTCTTCATTTGAGTTTCTATATATGATTGTGTCAATATTTTCTATTTTTGACCTTGTTTATCTAATCGTGTAGAAGCGCTTTCAACAAGAATCGCAGAAATAACGCGAGAACGTCAGCTACAGACAGAACTATACGAGCTTCGAGCCGAGTTCAATAAATTATTGGACGAGAATGAGCAATTGCATAAAGAGGTTGATAAATTGAAACGAGTCTCAAATGAAAAGGAGATCAGACTGCGTCAAGAATTCGAAACAGAAATGCTACAGCAAAAGGTTGCAACATTTGAAAAGCAGTTGAAAAAGGCACAAGAGTTGAGAATCAGGCGAGATAGTGATGATGATATAAATGAGGTGAGCGAAACACAGTTTGAGCAAAAGCAACAAACAGCGCTAGGTTTTGTTGTCATAAAGCCCCAGCATCATAAAGCCCAAACGGTTTTGTTATCATAAAGCCCAAACAAGTGCTCTTGATATTTATTTCAAGACTGAGATTTGCTACTATTCTGTCTTTATTTTGACTGTATCAAAATGGATTGTATTTATCCTCTATTCGCAGAGGATTCTCAGGGAAGATCATGATGACATTATTTCGTCAAGCTTAACTTCTGGATAGTCTGGATAAAGGCAAAAAACAGGAACTTCATTTCATAAAGATTGGCTTTGCACAATTCCTTTGCACTGCTTTCTCTGAAGGCATGATCTCCTTTTCTCTTCAAACAGCATTAGTCTGAGACTCTGATTCTTCTTTTTTTAGGCCAGCTCTTTAACTGCTTGCTTTGGAAATGATTTTTAATTCTGAAAACATTTTTGCTGTTTGAAAATTTGAAATTACAGCAGCTAGATCTTTTGATAGAAATTTACTCAATTTAAATTTTTTGGTTGTGTTTAATTGAGCAGGAAAGATGGCTGTTACTGCGATGATTATTGGTGAATAAACATTATATACAAGGAGTTTCAGCTAGTATTGATATTGGTTGAATACATATGCATTATATTTTGTTTTGAAAAAGGAAGCATCAAAAGAAATAGAGCGATTGCAGAAGGAAATCAAAGAGCAAGAGTTGTTGTTGAATGGCTATCAGTTAGAAAATGAAAGACTTTTTCAAGAAATGAAGAAGAAGGAAAGCGAGAAGAAAACCTCACAGTCAAATTTAATTGAAGAGAATCGAAGGCTGAGTAGGACAGTTTGTTAATCTTTTGTCTGCTAATATTTCGCTTAATCTTGTTACTGTGCAACTCTATAGTTAATTAATAGAGAGTGCGGGAAAATAACCAACTCGAGCGAGGCTCAAACTCACGACCCCTGACTTTGTACGTCAAGTGCTCTACCGCTGAGCTATCGGGTCGTGCTTTCAAGCCAACACCCAAGACCGAGTCATTCACCCACACTTCCCCTCTCTTTTACCAGATACACAGGGGAGCCATCGCAGCTCCATCACAAAGTGCAGAGGACTTGAAGAATGAGAGAGGACTGCCCACACCAGGGGGGCCATCGCAGCCCCAACACTGGATAGGGTTGAAGAGAAAGTTTAAAGACAACAGAATTTATTGAAGATGCGAAAAGACGTCTATAGTTCTTAAAACGTCTTTCGCATCTTCAATAAACAGCAGAAACGCAACTCGTGTCACGTTTGATGACAGCACAAAGTATTCTTATACTGCGTATTATTCTACCATTGTCATAAAAAGTTGCTCTTCTTCTATTCTCTCCTGCTTTGCATAAATACAGTGGGACCTCTAAAATCGGCCACTTTTAGGGGCCAAGCTTGTATAAGTTGTTGTTTCAGAGGTGACTGCTATGGGGAGGTTTTTTCCCAATTTTTTATCAGAAACAAGTCGGAAGAAGGAAGAGGGGTGATTGAAGCAATTTATACACTTGTTTCACTTATGTTACAAAGACATGATCTACGATATCATGCGCTGTCACTGAATACAAATAAATTTTTGGGGTGACTTAAGAATTGAAATACCTCTGATGTATCAAGCAAGGGGTCATAAAAAGGCTTGCACTGGCTGAATAAAATGTATAAATTGCTCGTTGATGAACTTGTCAGAAAATTGAAAAACTAATGATTTTTAAAAAATAAACATACTTTCTAAACATAACCGAATTTTTTTGTATCTTTCTTTAATTTCTTTGCAAAAAGTTACCTGCTTTACCGTTAATGGAAGTGAAATAAGGCACCAAGGCACTCCAAAGAGGCTGTTGATTGGAGGTGGTCGCTGTGTGGAGGTTTTTGTGTGAGAGTTTTACTATGAATTCAGCAGAGACTTTATTCACTAGCCGCAGATCTGGAGGTGGCCGTTGCACAGAGGTGACCGGTATAAGTGGTTTCATTAATACCGGTCACCTACATTAGCCAGGGAACAAAATGCATATCCGCTTTTTTAAAGCCAGTTCCGTGTTTTCAGATGATACAAAATTTGATTCATGTTATTATTACCATAAAAAAGGAATGTTTATGAGGAAAACTTCTTCCCTTTTCTCTTTGCCTGATAAACCCTTTTGTTTCTTTCAAAATAGAAAGTGCTATGGCGGAGAATGAGCTGAAGCGTGACCGGCTATCGAAGCAAGTTGAAGAGCTACATCGTGAAATCGAGCAATTGAAAGCTGCCAGAACCAAGGGGCAAAATGTCCCGTCAAATGAATTTGTAGAGAAGCTAAAATCGGCTGAAAGTGAAAATGTGATGTTGCGCAAGGAAATTTCGGCCTTGAAAGGGAAGACAGATAATGACCATCACCTGATCAAGGATCTAGAGAGACAAGTACATATACCAAACATTGCCATTTTCATAACGTCTTAACTGCTCAGGTTCAGCAAATCTAATTGCGTCACCAAAAAGACATACGTTTTATTGATATTAAAAGTTTTTTGGCGTTTTCAAATTTAAAAATGGTTTTGAAAAAGCAAACAAAGCATACTGAAAACTTTTTCTTCCGACACTTCTCAGATTATAAAACGTCAGAACAACGTTCCGAAAGAACAAGAAGAAAAGTAATTACTCTATTGTGGAACAAAATAGGCCAATCAGAAAAATGCGAGCACATGACCGGTATAGTTGTCCATTCGGTACCGCTTGGCTTTAAGGAAATCATCAACTTCTTCTGTCTACACAATAGCAGTTTTTTCGTATTTCAATAGATTGATTTCAAAACCGCTAGATGAAAAGGCGACCAGGCTCTGCCAATTATCTAAAACATGTCGACATAGGCACAATATGGGTTAACTAAAAGATGTTGTCAAGTGGCTGAATCACTTGTTTTAACGGTTTATCTAGCCCTACAACATGCTCGCATTTTTCTGATTGACCTATTTCGATCCACAATTGGGTATTTATTTTCCATTGTGTTCTTCCAGAACCTTATTCTGACGTCGTATAATCTGAGCAGTGTCAGACGAAAAAGCTTTCAGTACATTGTAAAATGTTTGCTTTTTTCAAATCCATTTTTTATTGATATCTGCAAAGTCAATCTTTTCCTGTGACAATAGCTTTGTGAAAATGGATTTTTGCATATTTTTGCTTTGCTCGTTCCACAAGTTCGATAGCTTCTACTCAATTTTCTTCAATTTTTCCTTTGCAGCCTTATGCAGCATCCGCGAGAGCCAAAAGTAGGTAGTTATTAATGGAAAATAGGTTAGGAAACCCTGAAATTGTTTCCTGTGTTGTTTTTTAGAGAAACGAAATGGAAAAGATTATTAAACGTCGATATCCAGATGGAGTACCAGACCTGCTGCAAGACTCACGAAACGAACAAAGACATAACGAAGATAGTGCATCGAGAGCGATTAATTTCCTTGAAAGTAAGTTGAAACGTCTTGAAAAAGAACTCGACAATAAGGACGAGGAGACCAGCAGGCTTTTGTGCAACGCTGAACTAAGGTACAAAGACATGGCAAAAAAATATGAAGGGCATATAGAGGATTTGCAAAAGCAACTCATTGAAATGAAAAGAAAAAAGTCCCCCAGCAGAGGTGCAGTAGCCAAAGAGGAGAGGGTACGAGGTTTTACTCCTGGAGACGAAAGAAAAGACTTTGAAGCTGAAAAGTCGAACAGAAAGGAAGATAAAGAGAGAAAACGCCGCAGGAAAGAGGAAATTGATTTACTTCAAACCAGTGAGAGAATGGAGACCGACAGGATTAGGGGAATAGAAAAGGAGAATTTTGATATGAAATTAGCTATAGAAGATTTACGAATGAATTCTGAGAATGATATGGCGAGACATTTAACTATAAAGGCACGTATGGAAGAGGAGTTCAATCGGATTCGTTTAGACTGTAGGGCAGAAATTGAAGACATGAAATTAAGCAATTTGAAAGAACTGAATAGGTTAGAAAGTGAAAAAACTGAGATAGAAAATTTAGTGAAAAATTTGCAAAAAGATAACACAAAGCTGCAAAGAAATGTTGCTGATCAAGATATGATTATTGAGAAACTGAAGCAAAAGCTTTCACAGTCAGGTGTCGATAAAGAGCTTCTACATGCTGCAAAGGTAGGATTTCCATATTTCAGCCCTATTTAAAGCAAAATACAATCTTTGGTTTTCAAATCATCTTTTTATACTATTGATTGTTTTCAACATTGTCTAAAAGTCAATTGTTAATACTACTAGAGCAAAACAAAAGATGGTGTGATTATGTTTTGTTGGGGAATGTTTAAGCCAATTGAGAACTGTTTTAATGATTATCCTATTTTGAATAAGCGCTATGAATAGTTAGCTTATTGTACTATTTGATACGGCCGTCGAAACTAGTTATACCAAACATTAAAGGGAAACCAACGATGTAGCTCGTTACATAGGAAGCTCGTTAAACCGAAGGAAAACTTTACTACGAAACATGGCGAAGGTGGTTTGATATGCTTTTTACTTGGTGGTTTGATATTCTTAGAATTGCGCAAGTAGTTTTGATACATTTAGCTAGTGACCACAAGACAAAATGAGATGCCTAAAATTTGAAAAACTTTATACTGAACCGTAGATGTATGGGGTTTCAGTAGTGACGATCACCATATCCAAAGCACTAAGACTTTAAGCAATGCAACTCTGCACACGTAAACCAAGCCAACGTTTTTAATGGCGTTTATGAGCTTGACTTTAGTCAAAAGATTAGTTCGTCCAGCAGACAAGGGATAGTTATGTTTGCTACGACGAGTCCTTCTCTCAACTTTAGGTCAAAGAGGAAGTTTTGAATAACAAAGTAGAAGCTTTAAAAAAAGAACTTGATGGTGCGCTTGAGTGCCAGCCTCTTGAACAGCAGCGCTTTAGGGTTTTGGAAATGAAAATCGCAAGCATGCAACAAAGGCAAACGGACAGGGAGGGTGAACTGCGGAGTCTCCTTCGCAAGGTCGAACCGATGTTTGTACCAGGTGGGCAAGATTCACACTGGCGAAAGATTGTCGAAGAGAAGAATGAGCAAATCAAGCAGTTTAGGGAAGAACTGGATTCAATTTTAGATGTATTGAAACATTTGATGCGAAATGAGTCAGTTCAGCTCTGACAAATGTATAATATCCTCGGAGATATCTATGCGACCCTTATAAATGTAAATATATTTAAATGCCAGTATTCAGAGATTATCAAAGTGAAAGATCGAGATATTGAAAATTTATAAACAAGGAAATATGAATTGCCTTTATTACTTAGCCTTACTTGTGTTGCTAACGAATGAATCTTTTCTACCACTTTGTTATTGGGATCCGTGTGCGATCCAGGGATAGAAGATTTTTTTCTCTGATACCAAGACTGAGATGTCAAAAGTTTTTGTGCATCAAACTGGTAATAAAGACTGGTAACGAAGCTAACTCAATTTTTTGTTTTAATGATTGTTCGTTTCACTTCTGTCCTTGGTCTTAATAATACGGAATTGAAGTAGTAGACTACGGATATAAACAGTTGAAGCTAGTGGTGTCAAGAAACTGTATGACAAGAACACGTCATTTCTGAGAAATAAAGAATGATTAAGTTCTTCATTACAAAGTAAGGTGAGGGCATTTTATTGACAGCTACACACCCAAGAACATAGAGTCATATTTAATTAACATTTTAGCAACATTCACAAACACTTTGTAATTTTAAACAACCAGCGTTCCTTTTTGAATACTGGATCTGGAAAAGATTAGATTGGTATAGCGATGTTCTCACAAATATGTCGATCAAGTACTGAGAGTTTGCTTGGGAAGAATTCGTTGTTCAAAGAAGAGCCATTCATCATAGCAGCAGTGATATTTGTGTAACTGATAAGCAGGATACTGATGCTGCAATTTTGTTTATTATATAGAATTTTTATAAGTGAAGTTGTTCAGTTTATCAAGTGCTAAGCAATTCGCCAAGTTAGGGCCATAAATCTATTGATGGGGTCTAAGATTAGATCACAGGTTAGCTGGCCATACCAGTCAAAGTAAAGTAAATTCTCTCCTGGCCGCGTGAAGAATCTACCATAAATCAAAGTCTTCGTCTTATGTTTTTCGAATTCTCTTTCAACAAAACAAAACATATCATATTTAATTTACAAAGTACCAAAAGTTCGTTCGTAGTTCAGTTTTCCTCTTCCTACTACCTCCGCGTGTACCTAAAAGTCCCGGATGCACCCCTTTAGCGTCCAATATTTCCTATACTCCCCTAAAATTAATGCAAAGTGTTAATTTTATTTCAATGTTTTTAACCCATCTCCCTTAAATGTATTCTTCTTCTTTTTCAGCAATACGCTTTATCTTTGTCTTTGCAGCTCTGACTGCTTGCCTCTCTGGTCGTGCTTCTTTTGCCGCCTCAGCATCATCTGTTTCTTTGTTCGCAACTCGTATTCGTTGATTCAGCTCCTGTAGAGTCATAGTTGACTTTATCTCTAGGGGGCAGGTGAGCTGTATAGGGCATTCCCATATCTTATTTGTCATAGACTCGAACGAGACAGTGTTTGTGAAGACCCAATTTCTCCAGAATTTTGTCTTGCAATCTGTTTATACAGACTTGGCAGGGGGGATTATGTTGAGACAATCGCTGAAATGGTTGGCCTTGGCACTTGGCCAACTGTTTCCACAATTGTGAATGAAGTCAATGAAGCAATTGTTTCGTGCATGTGGGAAGAGTGTGTTAGTTCATTGATGCCTTCTTCAGAGGAAGATTTCCAAAGCCAAATTTTGGATGTAGAAGAACAATGGCAGTTTCCTTTTACATGGGCAGCTGTTGATGGGTGTCACGTCCCAATGAAATGCCCTCCTGGTGGTAACGAGGCTAGCAAGGAATTCCACAACTTCAAAAATTTCTGCTCAGTAGTTTTAATGTCACTTGTTGATGTCAAATACCGCTTCATTTGGGGAAGTTGTGGATTTACTGGCAACTCTCATGACTCCATCATCTTGCAGTCTACTTCACTTTGGGCAGACCTTAAGAATGATAAGCTCTTGCCACCTTTGATGCACACCGAGCAAGGAATACTCATCCCACCACTGATCATTGGAGACTCAGCTTTTCCTCTAGAGGCATGGCTAATGAAGCCATACACAAATGCAGTACTGACAGAGAAGCAGCACAATTTTAACTATAGACTCAGTCGGGCAAGAATGGTGGTCGAATGTGCCTGTGGTCAGTTGAAAGGGAGATGGCGTTTAATCATGAGAAAATCCGAGGGAGGCCTTTTTCAACACAAAGTGGCCACGTTAGCATGCATGGTATTACATAATGTTTGTTTGATGAATGGGGACATAATCCCTTCAAAGTTGGATCTGAGCATCAATCCTGAAACAAATAAAAAGCGTGATCGCTCTGAAATAAGAGAAATTTTGCTAATGAAAACAAGCAGGAATGTGGTTGATCACCATAAAACAACAACAGCAACTAAAATTAGAGATACAATTGGAAATAAACTATGGAACGAAAAACAAAGAGATGCTTAAGTATAGTCTTTAAAAATTTCTGAATAGTTTTTATATGTAGGAAATTGTGAGCGCTCCTTCCTATCTCTCTCTCTCTCTCTCTCTCTCTCTCTCTCTCTCTCTCTCTCTCTCTCTCTCTCTCTCTCTCTCTCTCTCTTTCTCTCTTTCTTTTGTGTATAGTTGTTGTTGTTGTTGATTGAATTCAGTTGAAAAGAAGATTTCTTGCTTACGAACGACGACGACAGTCACGATGAAGGAAGATAGATGCGAACGACAGTCACGATGAAGGAAGATAGATGCGAACGATTCACGTAAAGAACAATATTCAAAATAATACTAAATCAAGACCTTGATGGACCGAGGTGACTTCGTTAAAATTCTTACGTTATTTTCTTCTCTCTGGACGTTAATTCTTCTCTCTGATTAATAATTCGTGGTTGTTTATGTCATTATATTCGCTGATGTTTATACTTTATCTTGCATATAAATTCGAATAAGAAATTATACAGTCCTCTGACTTTGATATAGAATTTGATCTTCAAGACGAATGAACCTATATGGTAATTCTAACCTGCCAAGTAAATAGATCTTAACTATTTACATCTTAGTAGTGATTCCTGGCAGGTAATTCTCTAAATATACTCATAAAAGCTAAAAGAATTCTGTTGCTTATGGAAGCTGATAATATGTACGACCTTGTTCCTGGTATATTCTTGCATGATTGCTATGCTGTTGATATGGCAATGGGCTTGGCAATGGGCTAGAGGTAAACCTGGAACTCGAGGGTAATGACATGTTTTCTGGAACTTGAGGGTAATGGGGTGGAGATGTAATTGCTTGATTTGGGGTCTCAGTTTGCAATAACATTTGCATCATCTTAATTTCATGTTGGCGTGATTTTTCAGCCTCCTCTCGTGCAAAAGATATGAATTCTTGCATTGAATCATTCTTGATGAGTTCTTTCAACATGCCCTTTATTTCTTCCATGTTGTTTTGCTTTCCCCTCCTCGATGCCTGTTTTGCTGGCACAAAAAGTGCTTTACACGTTTCTCCATCAACTGCAGGTGTCCCTTCATTGGAAAAAGAACCATTATCATTAGCCTGCAGCTCTATTGCTTGCTCAGGTTGGCACGAGCCTCTTGTTTTTACAAGAGAAAACAATTGATCGAACCACGCTCCATGTCCTTTCTCCTCCTGGAACCTTTTAATTCCAGTTGCTGTCTTCATTGTGATGGCAACTTTTTTACATTCACAGACTGCTCTCTTGAATCGTGTGCGCAATTGCTTTGCATCAAACACAACAGTTACATCCTTTTCCTTAGCTCTGACTTTTAGCTCTTCAATTATTTTGGCATATATTTCACCATTGCGTTGGTTTTTTGTGTTTTGGAAAATCAGCTTTTACGATAGTACTCATTGTTTACTATGATGTCAACTGCATCACCAAACAGATAATCATTTCATCTTGATTTTCTGCCGACCTTCTTTTTTGGTTTTTTCTTCCGGATAATATTCAATATATCATCACTGCCAATCGTTTCTTCCTTGGAGTGACCAGAATCATCAGAGTCTTCTTCTGATCTGCAAAAAAGAGAACTCCAATAAAGGGGCTGTTCAATAATTACGTCATGCTAAATTTGCCTTTTAGAACCATCATCCCCCCTCGTCACAATCCTTTACCTTTTTGTATACGACGTTTTTATATAGCATCACAAAAAAACAGAAAGAACCACCCACCTCCCTAGCGTGACGTAACTATTGAACTGCCCCTAATATAAAATGTTTATACAGTCACACTGACACTGGACATGATCACCAACAAACTTGCTGGAATGGAAATTTTCCCAGTATTAACAATGGCAAAACAAAAACTTAAATCGGTTCCCATTAGCCATTCATCATCACAATATGATGGGGGGGTGGTGGGGGGGGGGGTTTAGGCCTATGTTGTTATATATGTGATAGTGGGCCTAAAAAGACCAGTTGTCTGTTGTCATAATACGGAAAAGATTGAGAATACACTAAAAAGGTGGGATATCACTAAAAAATAAAGACCAGAAACAAGATAATAAAGCGATTACTTACCTAATTTCCATATTTTTGCCAGTTATTGGAGAGATTGATGGATAGTCATGAACATCTTCTTCCATATCTTCTACGTCTCGATCTCCAGCCCCACCAAAAAGGTCACATTCTCCGCAATACCTTACTTTACTTTGAGCCACCCAGCCTTCCTTCTCTTCATCTGGCTCTGCTACACCTCAAACAGTGCAAACTGGGCAATCGCATCGTATACACCGATATTTTGTCTCATTTGAACAAACCCTGCACTTGCTTCTCCCAACGCGGGTTGCAGCCATTTTTTGTTTGTTTGTGCAAATCTGCTTCTGCTTGACGCGCTTTTTGCTGCTGCGCATGCTCAATAGCTAATTTCATGCGAAATTAATTATCCATGATTTATGCATTTCATTCGACACATGTGAAATACGGCGCTTGACACAAAATTGTATCAGGGTCGTATTTTCGAATTAAATTCGACCGAGCCTGACGAATTTAATTATGGAAGTCGACTTTAATGTTAGACAGTCGTATTTGATCAATTAAACGCCGTATTTTACATGTGCAAAATGTAACAATGGAATTCGACACATGTGAAATATGACGTATAATCTGGGCCTTAGAGCAAGTGCTTGGATAATTGAATTCATAAGACCATCGATGGAATTCATAATTCGAAAATCGAAATATTTAGCGTGCCCCTACAAGAAATGATAATAAAGCCTGGTTCCCACTTGGTCGTTTGGGTCGTTTGGGTCGTTTGAGTCGTCAGAGTCGTTCCTGAAAGACACGAACGACCCAAAGAACACATTGGTTTCCACTTGGTCGTTTGAGTCTTTCGAGTCGTTTGTTGTTGATGCTGTTCATTGCTTGCACCATGCATCGCTCATTTAATTTTGGCGGCATGCGTGGAAGGAACGATGGTAGCATTTGATAAACAACAACTGATGTTGCAAAGTCAGCTATTTCTACCTCTGGTGACTTTGTACAGACGGCGATGTTAGATCACTAAATTTCAGTGCAATAGCTTGCCATGATTTGATATTTTTGTATTTATTTTTAAACTATTTCCAGTAATTGTTATAATGGCACTCGTATTTTTGAACTTCTTCCATAAAGCTTTCTGTGAAATATTCAGCTATCTTGTTCTTGTTCTAGTCAAACACGCTGTTACAAGAAAATCTCCTATTCTTGGAGAAAAAGTTACTAAAGCGTGGGTCGTTTGAGTCGTTTGAGTCGTTTGTCGGTTTCCACTTGCAAAAATCATTCATGCGCGGGTATTTTGGGTTATTGGCAGGTCCATTCCCACTGTGTCTTTTCAGTCGTTTGGGTATTTTCCAACGACCCAAACGATCCAAACGACCAAGTGGGAACCTGGCTTAATGGAGGAATCTGATTGCTTTCGAATAATAGAACTTAAGCACGTATACACCGGCATAAAAGACTGAAGCACAGGCAATCCACCTCTTTTTGCGATTATCGTAGTTACAGAAAGACATACATACTTTTCAAAGTGAATTTAACAGGTGATTTACCTCTACTTTCAACACTATTTCATTAAATATAGATGTTTTAGACGCTTATACTTGTTTTTAATTACTTATACCTGCTTTTTATTGTTAATAGTCAATTTTTTAATTACTTGCGATAGCTTATATTCTTTTTAAGACAATTTTTAAAATTATTGCCCACCTGAAGCGAAATAGGATGGTCTCCACGACTCAGAACTCTTTGAAATAAGGTATAGGTGTGCCAAGAGACGTCGCTTCAGGTACCTTAGGTTATAGTGTTTGTGTGCTTACAATCCCCCGTTCAATGCTTAGTACCGACCTTAGTCTATTGACTTTGTACACATGAGTATTGAATAGTCATCTTGTTGAGGTCTAAAGATGTGCACGGGGAGCGTTTGTTACACTAACCAATAATTAGGAACAATTCGATTTTTTTTTTTTACTTTCATTTCATTCCCTGATTTATTTCCTGATTTATTCCAAACATATAACAATTTAATAAATACCACTACATTAAATGTTTAGATTTCAATGGAGTACCAAAGCGACGATATGGTAGCAAATAACGCTAGAAAGATAGGATTGAGGAGGATTGGGTATATCCTAAGTTCAATGAGATCAGTAAATCGGAGGATGCGGTGAGTACATTTTTACTTCAACATTTTTTGAATTTAAAACTATTAATTTTTACAACCATCATTTTTTTCGAGTGATGCAACAACATTAGTAGTTGGATTGGGTAATTTTTAGATACAGGTTGTGATGTTAGGGTTTTTTATTTCAGGGAACTAACAAACATGTTTCCCGAAGCGGCAACAACATCCGATGATGCGGACATTGAGGAGGAGCACCGCAGAGAAAGGTTGGCGAGGAGGAGGAGGAGGAGACGAATGCGAGCGGCAACCCTCCTCGGAACAGCCCTGAGGATGGAGGTGGAGGAGCGGTCACAACAAGCGCAATCACCGGAATCAACGCCACCCCCCACATCACCAGAATCAACGCTGGCCCCACATCACCACACAGATCACCTCCAACATCACCTATCAGATCACAATCACCATGGTCACCCCCATTATCACCCGTTCCGCCAATTTATCCACCATTACAAACACCAATCACTATCTCATCAGATGAAGAGGAGGAGGTCCTCCACCCCCACAACCTTCTCAACCTTCTCACCAATCTTCACAACACAACCTCCACAACATCCCCAACAACAACAAAGAGACAATGACGTTATACGCATAAGATTGCAACAGATTAACTAACAAATCGATGGGGTGGACGGTGGTGTTGAAGATAACACAAAAAAGAGCAAATACCAATGCAGGATTTGCTTAAAGTTCTTCGACAGAGCACAAAAACTGAACAATCATTTGAGATTTATGCACAATGATCACACAATTGTTGGAGGTGCCAGACCAAATGCAAGAGCAGCAAATCAAAACAATCCAGGGTATACAATAAAAAAGATTGACAATATAGACAACTTTCACGATGTTACGAGAAACATTATAGACAATGTTATAGAAGCATTCCAAAATTACAATCAAGGAGTGAAATACTATGTATTCTTAGATGTCGAATTCAAAAAGATGTTGGAAGACACAATCACAGATCCGCCAACCACATTTAGAACAGAAATGTACAGACTCCTTAGACGTGCACCAAATGACATTAATGATCAAGCAACTCAAATCAGAGAAACTTTGAACAATGGCATTGACACGTTTATTCAAAATGGAAGTGGTTGGGTCTTGAACAAATTTGGAAGGATGCAAGTGAAAATGTTTGATTATAGACCAATGGCTGGTGGTGGTGGTATCTCAGCGGGGTTTTTTAAAGGACTTGAATGGATTGTTGCTAAAAATGCAATTGTCAACTTGCAAAACACAGATGAAAAGTGTTTCCTATGGTCAATCCTAGCAGCTCTACATCCAGCAGTAAAGAACGTTGCAAGAGTTACTAAATACAAACCATACGAACACGAGTTGGACACAAGCTGCCTAAAATTCCCTGTAAACCCAGGAAACTAGACGATGCTGGTAAAGTTTGAAACAAGCAACAACATATCCTTCAACCCAACAACCTTCGAATAATGGAACTTAAGCACATATACACCGGCATAAAAGACTGAAGCACAAGCAATCAACCTCTTTTTGCGATTATCGTAGTTACAGAAAGACATACATACTTTTCAAAATGAATTTAACAGGTGATTTACCTCTACTTTCAACACTATTTTATTAAATATCGATGTTTTAGACGCTTATACTTGTTTTTAATTACTTATACCTGCTTTTTATTGTTAATAGTCAATTTTTTAATTACTTGCGATAGCTTATATTCTTTTTAAGACATTTTTTAAAATTATTGCCCACCTGAAGCGAAATAGGATGGTCTCCACGACTCAGAACTCTTTGAAATAAGGTATAGGTGTGCCAAGAGACGTCGCTTCAGGTACCTTAGGTTATAGTGTTTGTGTGCTTACAATCCCCCGTTCAATGCTTAGTACCGACCTTAGTCTATTGACTTTGTACACATGAGTATTGAATAGTCATCTTGTTGAGGTCTAAAGATGTGCACGGGGAGCGTTTGTTACACTAACCAATAATTAGGAACAATTCGATTTTTTTTTTTTACTTTCATTTCATTCCCTGATTTATTTCCTGATTTATTCCAAACATATAACAATTTAATAAATACCACTACATTAAATGTTTAGATTTCAATGGAGTACCAAAGCGACGATATGGTAGCAAATAACGCTAGAAAGATAGGATTGAGGAGGATTGGGTATATCCTAAGTTCAATGAGATCAGTAAATCGGAGGATGCGGTGAGTACATTTTTACTTCAACATTTTTTGAATTTAAAACTATTAATTTTTACAACCATCATTTTTTTCGAGTGATGCAACAACATTAGTAGTTGGATTGGGTAATTTTTAGATCCAGGTTGTGATGTTAGGGTTTTTTATTTCAGGGAACTAACAAACATGTTCCCCGAAGCGGCAACAACATCCGATGATGCGGACATTGAGGAGGAGCACCGCAGAGAAAGGTTGGCGAGGAGGAGGAGGAGGAGACGAATGCGAGCGGCAACCCTCCTCGGAACAGCCCTGAGGATGGAGGTGGAGGAGCGGTCACAACAAGCGCAATCACCGGAATCAACGCCACCCCCCACATCACCAGAATCAACGCTGGCCCCACATCACCACACAGATCACCTCCAACATCACCTATCAGATCACAATCACCATGGTCACCCCCATTATCACCCGTTCCGCCAATTTATCCACCATTACAAACACCAATCACCATCTCATCAGATGAAGAGGAGGAGGTCCTCCACCCCCACAACCTTCTCAACCTTCTCACCAATCTTCACAACACAACCTCCACAACATCCCCAACAACAACAAAGAGACAATGACGTTATACGCATAAGATTGCAACAGATTAACTAACAAATCGATGGGGTGGACGGTGGTGTTGAAGATAACACAAAAAAGAGCAAATACCAATGCAGGATTTGCTTAAAGTTCTTCGACAGAGTACAAAAACTGAACAATCATTTGAGATTTATGCACAATGATCACACAATTGTTGGAGGTGCCAGACCAAATGCAAGAGCAGCAAATCAAAACAATCCAGGGTATACAATAAAAAAGATTGACAATATAGACAACTTTCACGATGTTACGAGAAACATTATAGACAATGTTATAGAAGCATTCCAAAATTACAATCAAGGAGTGAAATACTATGTATTCTTAGATGTCGAATTCAAAAAGATGTTGGAAGACACAATCACAGATCCGCCAACCACATTTAGAACAGAAATGTACAGACTCCTTAGACGTGCACCAAATGACATTAACGATCAAGCAACTCAAATCAGAGAAACTTTGAACAATGGCATTGACACGTTTATTCAAAATGGAAGTGGTTGGGTCTTGAACAAATTTGGAAGGATGCAAGTGAAAATGTTTGATTATAGACCAATGGCTGGTGGTGGTGGTATCTCAGCGGGGTTTTTTCAAGCACCTGAATGGATTGTTGCTAAAAATGAAATTGTCAACGTGCAAAACACAGATGAAAAGTGTTTCCTATGGTCAATCCTAACAGCTCTACATCCAGCAGAAAAGAACGTTGCAAGAGTTACTAAAAACAAACCATACGAACACGAGTTGGACACAAGCTGCCTAAAATTCCCTGTAAACGCAGGAAACGAGACGATGCTGGTAAAGTTTAAAACAAGCAACAACATATCCTTCAACCCAACAACCTTCGAATAATGGAACTTAAGCACATATACACCGGCATAAAAGACTGAAGCACAAGCAATCCACCTCTTTTTGCGATTATCGTAGTTACAGAAAGACATACATACTTTTCAAAATGAATTTAACAGGTGATTTACCTCTACTTTCAACACTATTTTATTAAATATCGATGTTTTAGACGCTTATACTTGTTTTTAATTACTTATACCTGTTTTTTATTGTTAATAGTCAATTTTTTAATTACTTGCGATAGCTTATATTCTTTTTAAGACATTTTTTAAAATTATTGCCCACCTGAAGCGAAATAGGCTGGTCTCCACGACTCAGAACTCTTTGAAATTAGGTATAGCTGTGCCAAGAGACGTCGCTTCAGATACCTTAGATTATAGTGTTTGTGTGCTTACAATCCCCCGTTCAATGCTTAGTACCGACCTTAGTTCCATTGACTTTGTACACATGAGTATTGAATAGTCATCTTGTTGAGGTCTAAAGATGTGCACGGGGAGCGTTTGTTACACTAACCAATAATTAGGAACAATTAAATTTTTGAATTTTTTTATTTTCATTTCCTTCCCTGATTTATTTCCTGATTTATTCCAATCATATAACAATTTAGTAAATACCACTACATTAAATGTTTAGATTACAAAGGAGTACCAAAGCGACGATATGGTAGCAAATAACGCTAGAAAGATAGGATTGAGGAGGATTGGGTATATCCTAAGTTCAATGAGATCAGTAAATCGGAGGACGCGGTGAGTACATTTTTACTTCAACATTTTTTTAATTTAAAACTTTTAATTTTTACAACCATCATTCTTTTCGAGTGATGCAACAACATTAGTGGTTGGATTTGGTAATTTTTAGATACAGGTTGTGATGTTAGGGTTTTTTTTTTCAGGGAACTAACAAACATGTTCCCCGAAGCGCAAACAACATCCGATGATACGGACATTGAGGAGGAGCACCGCAGAGAGAGGTTGGCGAGGAGGAGGAGGAGGAGACGAATGCGAGCGGCAACCCTCCTCGGAACAGCCCTGAGGATGGAGGTGGAGGAGCGGTCACAACAAGCGCAATCACCGGAATCAACGCCGCCCCCCCACATCACCAGAATCAACGCTGGCCCCACATCACCACACAGATCACCTCAAACATCACCTATCAGATCACAATCACCATGGTCACCCCTATTATCACCCGTTCCGCTAATTTATCCACCATTACAAACACCAATCACCATCTCATCAGATGAAGAGGAGGAGGTCCTCCACCTCCACAACCTTCTCAACCTCCTCACCAACCTCCACAACACAACCTTCAGAACATCCCCAACAACAACAAAGAGACAATGACGTTATACGCATAAGATTGCAACAGATTAACTAACAAATCGATAGGGTGGACGGTGGTGTTGAAGATAACACAAAAGAGAGCAAATACCAATGCAGAATTTGCTTAAAGTTCTTTGACAGAGCACAAAAACTGAACAATCATTTGAGATTTATGCGCAATGATCACACAATTGTTGGAGGTGCCAGACCAAATGCAAGAGCAGCAAATCAAAACAATCCAGGGTATACAATAAAAAATATTGACAATATAGACAACTTTCACGATGTTACGAGAAACATTATAGACAATGTTATAGAAGCATTCCAAAATTACAATCAAGGAGTGAAATACTATGTATTCTTAGATGTCGAATTCAAAAAGATGTTGGAAGACACAATCACAGATCCGCCAACAACATTTAGAACAGAAATGTACAGACTCCTTAGACGTGCACCAAATGACATTAACGATCAAGCAACTCAAATCAGAGAAACTTTGAACAATGGCATTGACACGTTTATTCAAAATGGAAGTGGTTGGGTCTTGAACAAATTTGGAAGGATGCAAGTGAAAATGTTTGATTATAGACCAATGGCTGGTGGTGGTGGTATCTCAGCGGGGTTTTTACAAGCACCTGAATGGATTGTTGCTAAAAATGAAATTGTCAACGTGCAAAACACAGATGAAAAGTGTTTCCTATGGTCAATCCTAGCAGCTCTACATCCAGCAGTAAAGAACGTTGCAAGAGTTACTAAATACAAACCATACGAACACGAGTTGGACACAAGCTGCCTAAAATTCCCTGTAAACCCAGGAAACGAGACGATGCTGGTAAAGTTTGAAACAAGCAACAACATATCCTTAAATAACACCGACAGTAAGAAGAAGAATAAAAAGTATAAGAAATCACCAATCATACCGTTTAGAATAACCAAGGAGAAGAAAACCAAACACGTGAACTTGCTGTTGCTAGGGAATGAGAATGGGGATGTTCACTACACGTGGATTAAAAACATGTGAAGAAACACAGTGAATTTTGCACTCCCAACGAATATATCCAGGCAGTAAAATACCCAGAGGATAATGAACTAAAATTCCAAAACTTTAAGAACAAAATGATTTTACCATTTCTCATTTATGCCGATTTCGAATGCATATTGAAAGACATCCCAAATGGTTCGACAATATACCAAGAACACGTGCCGATTAGCTATGCATTCCACATTGAATCCATTGACACTAAATGGTCTCACACTGTAGAGATGTACACAGGGGAAGATTGCATAGAGCAATTTCTTTTACAAATGGATTATTACAATTGGAAAATAAGGGAAATATTCAAGAAAACAATACCAATGGTTGCTCTTACTGAGGAACAGTTAAAGAACTACAACGAAGCAACCAATTGTTACTGCTGCACCACATCCTTTAACATGAATGATGCAAATTTGTGCAAGGTGAAGGATCACTGCCACATCACAGGACAGTATAGAGGTGCCGCATGCAGCCACTGCAATCGAAACAACTTAAACATAATCGCCAAAACCCACACGATTCCAATAGTTTTCCACAACCTCAAAGGCTATGACATGCATCACATTCTATGGAATCTGGATAATCGATACACCCACATAATTGCAACAAGCACTGAAAAGATCATCTCGGCAAAAATTGAAGGACTTAAGTACATTGACTCACTTAGCTTCCTTAGCTCTAGCCTAGCAACACTTGCAGGAAATCTTCCAAAAGACGAATTTAAATCTGTGAGGGAATATCTGCAACAAAGACTTGGTAATTCCCAACAACCTCAGAGCGACATAGAAATTCGACATGTAGAGAAAGCGTTTGACATGATCACAAGAAAGGGTGTGTACCCATATGATTGGATGAATGATGCATCAAAACTACAAAACACTTCATTACCAACCAAAGATTGCTTCTATAGCAAACTGAATGATTCCCACATCACTGATGATGAATATGAACATGCGAAACGAGTATGGGAATTCTTCAACTGTCAAACATTTAAGGACTATCACGAATTGTACTTAGCAACAGATGTCTTAATACTCACAGATGTCTTCCAATCATTTAGACGCCAAAGCCTTGAATCCTACTCTCTGGATCCCGCATGCTACATATCACTTCCAGGATTAGCATGGGACGCAATGCTCCTCAAAACAGATGTCTCTCTTGAACTATTATCAAAGGAGAAGAGCGACATCTATCTCATGGTTGAGCAGGAGATTAGAGGTGGGATATCAGTAGCAATCAAACGACATGCAAAGACTGATGAAAACAGCACACTTATGTACCTCGATGCTAACAACTTGTATGGATGGGCAATGTCACAACCGCTGCCATATGGAGGATTCAAAATGCTTGACAATGTGCAAAATGTAAATGTTGCTGAAATATTGTCAAATCCCAACCAAGACATTGGATATTTATTCAAAGTTGACTTGCAGTATCCAACACACCTGCACGATGCCCACTCGGATCTACCTCTAGCACCTGAGAGGTTAAAAGTTGAGGAGGAAATGCTTTCGGAATTCCAAACTAAAATGCATCAAAAACTGTTCAACAATGAGAAATATAAAACAACTCCAAAACTAATACCCAACTTGTATGACAAAAAAGGTACATCATTCACGGCGATGCATTGAGACAGTGATTTGATCTTGGATTGGTCGTAACAAAGGTGCATAACATTGTGGAGTTCAAGCAGAGCACGTGGTTGAAAGATTACATTGATTTCAACACACAGAAATAAAACCAACGCCAAGAATGATTTTGAGAAAAACTTCTTCAAGCTAATGAATAATGCAGTGTTTGGGAAGACAATGGAAAATGTAAGAAACCACAGCACGTATGAAATATGCACTGGTAAAGAACAATTAATAAGATGGGTGCGAAACCCCATTTTCTATAGGGTTGTTGAAATCAACGAAAACACGCTTATTGTGATGAAAAAGAAGAAAACCGTCACACTACGCAAGCCCATCTACGTTGGTTTTAGCATACTGGACATTAGCAAGATCTTGATGTATGATTTCCATTACAAATTCGCAAAACCCAAACTACCAAACACACAATTATGTTACATGGACACCGACAGCTTCATATACCACATTCCAATGCCTCAAGATGCTGTAAATAAAATATTGAAAGAACATGCAGACAAGTTTGATTTCAGTAATTATGACAAAGAGCATGAAAATTATTCAACAGAGAATAAAAAGGTCATTGGGAAAATGAAAGATGAACTAGGCGGGGTAGCAATGGAAGAGTTTATCGGCTTGAGATCAAAGATGTACAGCTGTATGATAAAGGATGGAGTTGGAATAAAGAAAGCAAAAGGCATCAAGAAGAATGTTGTTAAGCGGGAGATAGTACATGAAAATTACATTGAGATTTTAAAGGAGGAAAGAATATTCAGACATCAACAAAGGAACATTGAATCGCACAGACATGTCTTTCACAGCACTGAGAGAATGAAAATATCTTCAAACCCATTCGACGATAAAAGATATATCCTAAACGATGGATTTAACACACTCGCGCACGGACACCAGACATTAAGCACAGTCAGAATGAACAATCAATAATTAGAACGCTAATAATTTGAACAACATAATTGAACAACAACAGTAAATCTATAATCCATAACGTCTCTTAACATAATAATAGACATATAAGTCATTCTGTAACTTCCAATTTTTATTAAAATATTTATTTATTATGGAAGTTATTGACATGTCTCTTGATCTGTGAATTAAGAATAATATGCAATGCTGCCCGCACGTTGCGCTTTCATCTGATTGAATTTGAATCTTGTTATAATTGAGGTTGAATGGTTTAAAAAAATCTTTCAACTCTTTAATTTTAGGTTTTTCACCAAAAGAATCCTAAAAATCCAATGTATTATCCTCGTCGATGTAAACAGCAACCCAATGAGTTCCTCGACCAGCGAAATCATCCTCATTGAAAATGAATGAGCATGGTAGGGTGTGAATCTTGATATTTTTTATCTCATCTTTCCCAAACACACCATGGAAATTAGAAAGTTTTTCACGTCTCTTAAGTAAATAGTTTATAGAAACATCATTCATTTTTACCAATCACGAATTACGTTCTTGTGTGCATCAATTTGAATTACCCTGTCAAACTGTCCTAATATAACAATATTTAACAATGTTGTTGGTGCGATTCCAAAATTTATGTTGATTCGCAGATTACCCTCCCTCTTCATCAAATATTGCTCATCATCACAATTTCATTTAGGGGTTAAATCAAAGCCATATATGGTTAATCCTTGATCAAATGAATTGCATCCAATTAGACTTGGATAGTTACAAAGTGTTGATGTTAGGCGATTGTATGCATCAAGGTAGTCTTGTGTAGCATACCCCAACCTTAGAGGTGGTGACATTTCCTGATTATCAACTGTTACTTGAACATTGTTAAGCCTATGATGTCCAAAATTGAATGGGTTTTTTGCAAGAGCGCCGTTATATGCACTATTCTCAACAAGTCCAAAAAATATTATCTTGAATCCAGCATCAAATGGTTTGGATCTAGCATTCAACCCAGAATTTTTCTGCGCAGCAATATTAGTTGGATGTGATTTATCCTCCCTACCTGGCTCATCAGCAACAAAGTTTGTTAACATCAAGTAATTCTTAGCTCTAGTTTCATCATATGTTAAAACTGTTTCCATAAATGATTGATATGCATACATTGCATTTGATTCTGTTACAGGGGTGTCATTACAAACCAGTTCTATTTGTTTCCATAACGATTGTCTAATGTTATTAATAACACCAATATTTCAGTCTTTCCAATGTTTGCACCGTCAGATTTTTTCAATGACAGGCTTGTAAAAAAATAAGAATGATTCAAATCAATCATGTGATCGCTTTGTGCTGCAATGTCAAAAAGAACTGTCTGTTTTGATGCATTGAGTGATGCTGTTTGTGGGGAATATTCAACTTCTTTAAAGTATAACACTTCACTTTGAACTGATGGTTTAGAAAATAGATCAAGACTCTCATTTGGGCAGTCCATGTAACTTACTGTAAGACTCATTTTATCATCAACTTCTTCTTCAATAATTTCTTCAACAAAGATTTTCGCAATTGACGGCTCGTTGTTTGCGCTCTTCGAACACGCTTACGATTTCCACTACCACCATCTCCTTTTATAGTTTTATCTAGTCTACCATGTCTACGAGTATATACCTTAGAGGTTATTACCCGCCGCCTACTTCTCTTACCACTCTTCTTAACAGCAACACTTGCGTTGATCACACCACCATCAGCATCAATTGCTTTCTTAACAACCGGGTTTACAATAACCTTTTTAATGGTGGGGTTTGCAATAACCTTTTTAGCAACATCACTTGCAACCGCATCAACACCAGTTTCTATCTCCTTTGCAACATTCTTTTCAATTCTATCAATTGAACTTTGTGCTGCTTTTGTAACAGCATCTTTAACATTTTCCCCTGCAATAATTTTATTGATGGCCTTTTTACCCTCCTCTTTACTACTTTTCTCAACTTGGGAGATGCCTTCTTAATAACTTTTTGAAGTTTAGGTTTGGTTTTTTTAAACAACTTTCTCACAAATGGATTTACCTTTTTAAGCATAGAACCAACACCTCTACCTTGTTGTTGTTTGTGAATTGAATATACAATTGATTTTTTTGGGAAATGATATGTTCCCCAATTTGTTTATTGGGAAATGATATGTTTTCCTCAATGATCCTCTTCCATATTTTTTATCATAGATATATAGAGGAAGAGATTTGTAATTCTGTGATGATTTGTAAATTGGATAATTATACATCTCTTCGACTAAAATGTAACAAGAATGTTGGTCTTGTGTTATAAAACTTTATCTCTTGCCCCAACGCATTCAAAACTTTTGTACGAAACTCGTTAATGTCGTTATACAACAATGGATAGTAGAATAAGTTCTCAAAGTCTATCAAATCAATCGTATGCTTGTCAATCTTGAGAGGCGTAAATCGTAGTAATGGTGTAGTAATTGATCCAACTATTCTATAGTCAAGTAGCGTGCAATATATAAACATATTTTTCTCAGCTGAATTAACTTGAAAGTCTTCATCACTAACAACATATGAAAGAGGTTCAAGCCCATTAAACCGATATTCATGGAGCAGCGGTCCTGATACTTCCCAATGAAAGGACAAAATATTGGAACAGCTTTTCGCTTACGCAAAATGTTTTAGTTGGTATTAAATTCTTCGAGGATGTTAATGAATCAAGTAGCTTACAAAGATTTTTGCCAATACAAATCATCTTTATATACTTGGGGAATTCAATCTTTATTTTCCTATTATTAAACACTAATAACTTTGGAACACCTTCTCAATGGAGTCCAAGTTCCTCAACCCTTGTTTTCATACTTTCCTCATGATCTTTGATGTCTTCATTTAACATTGATACTATTTCACCCATTGTAAATTCATGTGCTGTGCCTGATGCTGGTTTATTTCTAAGAGCTCCTGCTAGTTTTCTTAAAACAGTATAATGCCCTCTTTTATCAGCGGCTTGGTTCCACATTTTAGTGTATTCATCGGAAATTGCAATTCTCACATTCACATCATCATAACCAGCTTTTACAGTACCAACTACAAAAACATATTATAACCCCAATAATTCGCAGAGGTATTTGCTTCATTTAATTCAATTCTATTTCTTAACTCTGAAATCATTTCTACTAATGCAACTTCCCATTTCCCGTGTAGATGAAGTGGCTCTTTCAGCTTAATATTTGAACTAAAGCCTTCACCATCTTCTTCAAGCGAGCACGTTAAATGAAAGTCATTAATCATATTTGCTAAGAAATAACACTTGTCTTCAAATGGGTGGTGTTAACTCGAGGTCTTCCTCTAGACCTAGGAAATATGCTAATGGTCTTGAAAAATTCATTACAATACTTGCTGATTGTAACATTGTTGCTCTCTCACCAGGGACATCCCAATACCCCGCTTTTCCAAGATCTTCTGTAATGAGAAATTCAATTCGACCATTGAATAAATGCACTTCTACGATGTCTTTAATGGTATAACCAAATTCTTTATAGCTTAATACTCTTTCATTGAATAGCCGCTTAAATTCTTTTTAGATTGCTATATTGTCTTTCGTTTCCATTGCTTCTTTGCCGAGATAAATTTTTTGCATACGATTACCGTTTCAATTAAGTCTAATTACTCGGCCATCTGGATCAGTTATCAATAAAAATTTGTATGAAAGAGTAAACCAATATTGATCATGTAAACTCCCCAACCCTCTATCAGGTGAAGTCATCTGGAGCAATGCCATTTCCTATCTTCGTTTAGGATTAAACTTCATCACATGTGGTAATGTAACTCTATAATCAACTAGTTTATTGACATCATTGCTAAACCCAGATGGGAGCACCAAATCAAATTCTTCATCAATCATATTGCTTCCAATTGTCCTTCTTCAACCCACTCATCAAATGTTGGCGGGTATCCACGCCACCTTATTAAATAGAAATTTTTCCCCTTTTTTCTTTTGCGTTTTAATATTTCCTCAACTGAAAATGTTTTGGGTAAATACACTCTTTGTAATTCATCATCGTAAAAACGATCAGATATCTTTTCACCATTCAAATCTTCAACTTCATGCATTGTAGAACTTCTAGTGTTAAACACCTTTGCAATCTTGAATATTTCCTCAGTAAAATTCTCCTAGTACCCCTTTTCAAACATTTTCTTCTTCAAACTTACTCGCACATAATCACCAACATTGTAATTGTTTAGTCTCCTCCTCCTCCTTTTTCTTACCTCTGGGAACAACCTATTCCTCACTGTCCTAACATTTTCAGCATTAACCGCGGAGGGTGCATGCCTATAGATCTATGTTATGTGTTGTTATATGATGAAACAAAGTCTTGAAGATTATCAACATATCTTAATGTATTCTTTGCTGTGAAATAGCGATGCATGCGTCCTTTCAATGTTCTATTAAATCGTTCAACAATTGCAGCTTTAACTTCATTGTTTGCAGTGTAAAATGCAATGTTTTGCTTCTTTAATAATTGCTGGAAATCCTTGTTTATGAACTCACTACCTTAATCAGATCGTAATTTTTTTGGTTTTCTTCCATGAGCCATGATCTCTTTGAATGCTTCAATAACTTCACTTGAAGTTTTTCGTTTCAAAGGCATAACCCAAGCATATTTACTAAACGTGTCAATGCATGTTAATAAGAATGTTACATTATCATTCTCCTTCTTCAGATGTGCCATATCAACTAGATCACATTCCCAAACATAATCAATGTTATTCGTCATTATCCTTTCACGTTTGAATTTTCTCCTACTTGATCTATGTAGGGAATATGCTACAATGCCTGCCAAAAGTACTTGGAACACCCACCTATTTACGCTGCATTTGATATCTTTCATTCCTTTCATGAAAAAAAATTGCTACTTCCGCCCCCTCCCCCCTCAAACAATGTTGATGATTTAGAGAAATATCATTAAAGAAGCGCAAAAGAAAGTGCTTCCTAAAATCCTAACCCGTTTGATAGTAAACCAACATTGTTCCGTGGGGGAGAGGGGGATGATTGGTTTTGACCTTGAAAATTGATGTCAGTGTTCCAAGACTTTTGGCAGGCATTGTAGACTTGTCTTACTCCATTCTTGAACATCTTTTCTTGTTAACTTTGGAATTAATTTCTTAAATTCACGATATGCACGGTCCAACCCACCCAAAGATCCGGGGATCGCAGGGTTTGAATATAACGCTTCAATGTCAATTTTATTGAAAGAAAAATAACATATAATACAACGATTGTATTTGACTTTATAATTATATCAAATCAATTAACATCTCTATTAACCGATCTTGTCCAACATCATTAGCTACGTGTTTCTTCTTCTTCTTTCCGCTTCTAACTGATCGGCCTTTTATCGGTTTCTTTTCCCCTCTTCTTCTATTCTTTACTTTAGTTTTGTCTTTTGCTTTATTGGATTTGGAACTCGCAGCTTTACCATCTTCTTTAAGAGGCTCGATTGCTTTACCATCTGCTTTAACAGAATTAATAACTTTACCTGCACGCTTCAACTTATAATCAACTTTATATTTCTCCATTGGTATCATAACTAATTTTTCATAATCACCCATTGTTGCGATTGTGATAAATACCGCTTTGGTTTAATCATATTGCGATGCTATTTATAGTTTTTTGGTCTAAAGACAATCATAGGAGCTTCCTAAGGAAATATGTTCGTCCGCAACCGTAAATTTTCATCTATTGATTGTGTGAAATCACATGATAAATATCAATATAACCTCGCAGTTGCATCATTATAAATGTTCAAGAATGTATTAGAGCATGTAGGCATAGTTTGTTGTGCTAGAAATCTTATCTGTCTTCTATCTGTTGGATTCTTAAATAATACTTGATATTGTGTGTTGAGTGCAAGGTTTCTCATCTCAGTTCCTCTTGGGAACGGATTCTGCATCATGACAATTACATTAACATTTAAATGTGATCTCTCATTGGTGGATAATTTCCCAATGTCTTTTAAATTACTAATTTCATGCATTAAGTCATCTATAATTATTGTCATTTTTTATTCATTTTTTCAATTTCTGTGTACAAGTTTTCAGGTAACTTCGTAATAAATCTAGTATGACCATCAAAAATCTTCTCAACGCGCTTGAATAGATCCGGCTGTTCTGTTCCTGAGTTCCACAACAAGTTTAGGTACTCTCTTCCATTGTTGATGATTTCATTATAATGTTTTCATAAATTTTCAACCCACGTTGTTTTACCGCTACCATTTACACCAGATAGAATCAATGAAAAAGGCGCTTTGAATCTTAAATCATAATTCATTTTTATATTCAACAAGCGAACTTATTCTACAACAACAACTTGCTTATATAGAAAAATGTGCTACAACAACAACGATTGTTTGTAAAGTTATTGTGATTCAACTAGTGAATATATCATCCTCAGAAGAACATTGAGTAGAAATGTCGATGCATCCTTTATGTTATAGACAGCACCTTTCCTCTGCGTCATACCATCATACACACTATCAAGGATTGTATGTACATGTGTGTCGTATGATTTCAAACTGGCAAATTTCTTACTCTTCTTCAGTTCACCAATCATGCTGCTTTTGAACTGTTCTCTCCCCTCGTTGAGCATGTTATCATTTGCTTATGAAACATGGAATGTTACAAACTTAAAGACGTTAACTTCAATGCAATCATTATTGTGTAGGTTGTCGGGCGAACATCTCTTTTGGCAAAACTCTGCACCTTTCAGTCTAATATACTTCATTAGAATCACTTTATATGCTTCTTGAATGCAATCTGACAGCTTCTCATTACGCTCATCCAAACTGCGTACTTTTTGTTTCACCAACCCTTTTGGAATTGATAATTTTCTAACACCTTTGCCTTTCTTTGATTTACCTTTATCATCATTGGTTGGTTGATCAACTTCTACACCTTCATCATCAACATGCTTACTCTCATCAGCTTTGAACCACCTCCTCTTCTTGCTCTTCTGTGTGGTATGCTCTCTTCAACTTATTGGAATTTACCTGTGAATCAATCCATGATAGAATATACTCTGCTTTCACTCTGAAATCTTTAAGCATGTGCTCTTTCAATGTGATGCTTATCTTTGATGGTTTATCACCTTTCCATCTGCGAACTGCCACGCATGGTTTGCATTCCCCCTCTCCATACTTGGAAATGTAAATCTCCAATTTGTCAACTGCTTCATCATCTCTCTTTTGCAGTACATGTGTTAAGAGAGTTAGAATCTTTGTGGTTTGCCCTGCATATGTCTTGGTTATCACACTTTGATGGTTTTCTCCATCAATGTTGCGCTGTCTTCATCATGATATTGGATATTCTCATCTTTTGTCAGTGTGAATGATTCATTAACAATTTTTAGCAATGACTTGAGAGCGTCAATATCAAATGTCATAGACTTCTTCACTTGTTTGTCTTTAAACACATCCTCGGTAGTCAACACCCATCTATCTTCTGCACTGTATGCAATGTTGAAATCTGTGTGCATGTTAGAGTTTTCATTATTATGAAAATGCACTTTGAACATTTCACCCTTCTTCTTTGGAGTTGCCATTGCTTCCTGCTAATTTGAAGAGCTTCAAAAAACACGTCTGCTCTCCACAGCTACAACTCTCAACTGATTCATTAATCTGAAGGGCTTCAAAAACACGTCTGCTCTCCATAGCTACAAGTCTCAACTGATTCACTAATCTGAAGAGCTTCAAAAACACGGCTGCTCTTCACAGTTACAAGTCTCAACTGAGTTTTTAAAATCCAAATCAACTCCTTATATATCACATTGAAAAATCATGTCAGCAATTCGAATGTGTGAAAATCGTATCAACCAATCAGAATGCAGTTTGAAAAATCATTTCCACAATGGTCCACTGTTTGAATTAGTAACTTTACATCATAGTTGTTATTAAGTAACTACATCAACTCTATTGCTATGTAACACTATCATTTTGAAAAGAAGCTTCCTTTATTTTGCATGGAACACCTCATACCCATCCTATCTCGTCTCCTTCCTCTAAAAAGTGTACATTGAGTAATATTTGCTAAGAACCTTAAGATAAATAGAAACGCTTTTATAATCTTTGCTTTAAACATTTCTTAAATATCTCGAAAAAATTTTCGTTTTAAAGTACAGGGTATCTTCAATTCCTTTGTACTAATTGATTTTCTTTTTGTCTTTTGTTTCATGAGCTTTTTCTTCTTCTAGACCGTGACTTCATTCCTTTTATCTGTTCCCTGACCCTCTAATTTTCTGAATGCTTGCATCTACGGCTACCCCAGCTCCTGCTGCTGCTGCTCCCTTTGCAAGTGATTTAGCACTTTCAATAGCTACCCGTTTTAATGCTTCTTTGTCGCATTTCGTGCTTTTGCTTTCCCTCCCTGCTTCAACCCTTCCTTAATAGCTTGTTTAGCTGAGTTTTAGATTTCTTCTCCTTGGGAATTTAATCTTCCTTCTTTTATACTTTCCTTTACCACCTATAACTTTAAGAGCATTATCAAGCTCATTATCATCTTGGAATGCTGCGTCTAACCCCTCATCTATTGCTATTGTTGCTGCTGTTCCACCCATTTACTTTCACCAAATTAAACGTTTACGATTGCGTTTCTCCTTTATAAGTTATCCTGCTACTTTCATTAACAAGCGCGGTACTATAGCACCTTTAATTAATGTTTTTCCAATTATATTAATTGCTTTATTCCAAGCTCCTTGGCCTGAAAGCTTTTTCTTAAAGTGATTTTATGTTCTCGATTCACTTTTCTCTTCTTCTTCTTATTTGCAGATCTCTTCTTCCTCCTACGCTTATCCTTTCTAGTTGTAACTAATTAAATCATTTTTATAATGTCTTTTTTACTTACACTTCGAGCATCAATAAAAGATTTTGAAAAAATTAAGACAAACATAGCATCCTTTTATAGCTTAATATTATTTTCTGAATAAAACAAATAACAATTAATAAGTTCACTTTGGTGAATTAATTAATGAGAAAGGTTTTCAAGATATAATTTCCATGGGTTCATCGAGTTCATCCCATGCTTTGCTATTCAGGTCACTCCAATCATCCACATCCATTTCTTCAGACTTCTCTTCAGACTTTCCTATTTCAACTTTTGCTTCGGTCTTCTCTTCAAGGTCTTGTTCTTCTTCTTCTGTGCACTTATCAAGGTCTTGTACTTCTTCTTCTGTCTACTTATCAAGGTCTTATTCTTTTTTTTCTGTGCACTTATCAAAGTCTTGTTCTTCTTCTTCTATACACTTATCAAGGTCTTGTTCTTCTTCTTCTGTGCACTTATCAAGGTCTTGTTCTTCTTCTTCTGTGCACTTATCAAGGTCTTGTTCTTCTTCTTCTGTACACTTATCAACGTCTTGTTCTTCTTCTTCTGTGCAATTATCAAGGTTTGTTCTTCTTCTTCTATGCACTTATCAAGGTCTCGTTCTTTATCTTCTGTCCACTTATCAAGGTCTTGTTCTTCTTCTTCTATACACTTATCAAGGTCTTGTTCTTCTTCTTCTGTGCACTTATCAAGGTCTTGTTCTTCTTCTTCTGTGCACTTATCAAGGTCTTGTTCTTCTTCTTCTGTACACTTATCAACGTCTTGTTCTTCTTCTTCTGTGCATATATCAAGGTCTTGTTCTTCTTCTTCGGTGCACTTATCAAGGTCTTATTTTTTTTCTGTGCACTTATTAAGGTCTTGTTTTTCTTCTTCTGTGCACTTATCAAGGTCTTATCCTTTTTTTCTGTGCACATATCAAGGACTTCTTTTTCTTCTTCTGTGCACTTATCATGGTCTTGTCTTTTTTTTATACACTTATCAAGATCTTGTTCTTCTTCTTCTGTGCACTTATCAAGGTCTTCTTTTCTTCTGTGCACTTATCAAAGTCTTGTTCTTCTTCTTCTGTGCACTTATCAAGGTCTGGTTCTACTTCCTCTGTGCACTTATCAAGGTTTATTCTTCTTCTTTTGTAAACATATCAAGGTGAGGTTCTTCTTCTTCTGTGCATTTCTCAAAGTCTTGTTCTTCTTCTTCTGTGCAGTTATCAAGGTCTTGTTCTTTTTCTTCTGTGCACTTATCAAGGTCTTGTTCTTTTTCTTCTGTCCACTTATCAAGGTCTTATTCTTTTTTTTCTATGCACTGATCAAGGACTTGTTCTTCTTCCTCTGTCCACTTATCGGGCCTTTTCTTCCTCTTCTGTACACTTATGAAGGTCTTGTACTTCTACTTCTTTGCACTTATCAAGGTCTTGTTCTTCTTCTTCTGTACACTTATCAAGGTCTTGTTCTCCTTCTTCTGTGCACTTATCAAGGTCTTGTTCTTCTTCTTCTGTACACTTATCAAGGTCTTGTTCTTCTTGTTCTGTGCACTTATCAAGGTCTTGTTCTTCTTTTTCTGTGCACTTATCAAGGGCTTGTTTTTCTTTTTCTGTACAATTATCAAGGTCTTGTTCTTCTTCTTCTGTGCACTTAACAAGGTCTTGTTCTCCTTCTTCTGTGCACTTATCAAGGTCTTGTTCTTCTTCTTCTGAACACTTATCAAGGTCTTGTTCTTCTTGTTCTGTGCACTTATCAAGGTCTTGTTCTTCTTTTTCTGTGCACTTATCAAGGGCTTGTTTTTCTTTTTCAGTACAATTATCAAGGTCTTGTTCTTCTTCTTCTGTAAACTTATCAAGTTCTTGTTCTGCTTCTTCTGTGCACTTATCAAGGTCTTGTTCTTCCTCTTCTGTACACTTATCAAGGTCTTGTTCTTCTTCTTCTGTGCACTTATCAAGGTCTTATTCTTCTTTTTCTGTACAATTATCAAGGTCTTGTTCTTCTTCTTCTGTGCACTTATCAAGGTCTTATCCTTTTTTTCTGTGCACATATCAAGGACTTCTTTTTCTTCTTCTGTGCACTTATCATGGTCTTGTCTTTTTCTTTTATACACTTATCAAGATCTTGTTCTTTTCTTTCTGTGCACTTATCAAGGTCTTCTTTTCTTCTGTGCACTTATCAAGGTCTTGTTCTTCTTCTTCTGTGCACTTATCAAGGTCTTGTTCTTCTTCTTCTGTGCACTTATCAAGGTATGGTTCTACTTCCTCTGTGCACTTATCAAGGTTTATTCTTGTTCTTTTGTAAACATATCAAGGTGAGGTTCTTCTTCCTCTGTGCATTTCTGAAGGTCTTGTTCTTCTTCTTCTTCTGTGCAGTTATCAAGGTCTTGTTCTTTTTCTTCTGTGCACTTATCAAGGTCTTGTTCTTTTTCTTCTGTCCACTTATCAAGGTCTTGCTCTTCTTCTTCTGTACACTTATCAACGTCTTGTTCTTCTTCTTCTGTGCACTTATCAAGGTCTTGTTCTTGTTCTTCGGTGCACTTATCAAGGTCTTATTTTTTTTCTGTGCACTTATTAAGGTCTTGTTTTCTTCTTTTGTGCACGTCTCAAGGTCTTGTTCTTGTTCTTTTGTGCACTTATCAAGGTCTTGTTTTTCTGCTTTTCTGCACTTCTCAAAGTCTTGTTTTTCCTCTTCTGTGCAGTTATCAAGTTCTTATTCTTCTTCTTCTGTGTACTTATCAAGGTCTTGTTCTTCTTCTTCTGTGCACTTATCAAGGTCTTGTCCTTTTTCTTCTGTGCACTTATCAAGGTCTTGTTCTTCATCTTCTGTGCACTTATCAAGGTCTGGTTTTACTTCCTCTGTGCACTTATCAAGGTTTATTATTGTTCTTTTGTAAACATATCAAGGTGAGGTTCTTCTTCTTCTGTGCATTTCTCAAGGTCTTGTTTTTCTTTTTCTGTGCAGTTATCAAGGTCTTGTTCTTTTTCTTCTGTGCACTTATGAAGGTCTTGTTCTTTTTCTTCTGTCCACTTATCAAGGTCTTGTTCTTCTTCTTCTGTACACTTATCAACGTCTTGTTCTTCTTCTTCTGTGCACTTATCAAGGTCTTGTTCTTCTTCTTCGGTGCACTTATCAAGGTCTTATTTTTTTTCTGTGCACTTATTAAGGTCTCGTTTTCTTCTTCTGTGCACGTCTCAAGGTCTTGTTCTTGTTCTTTTGTGCACTTATCAAGGTCTTGTTTTTCTGCTTTTGTGCACTTCTCAAAGTCTTGTTCTTCCTCTTCTGTGCAGTTATCAAGTTCTTATTCTTCTTCTTCTGTGTACTTATCAAGGTCTTGTTCTTCTTCTTCTGTGCACTTATCAAGGTCTTGTCCTTCTTCTTCTGTGCACTTATCAAGGTCTTGTTCTTTTTCTTCTGTCCACTTATCAAGGTCTTGTTCTTCTTCTTCTGTACACTTATCAACGTCTTGTTCTTCTTCTTCTGTGCACTTATCAAGGTCTTGTTCTTCTTCTTCGGTGCACTTATCAAGGTCTTATTTTTTTTCTGTGCACTTATTAAGGTCTTGTTTTCTTCTTCTGTGCACGTCTCAAGGTCTTGTTCTTGTTCTTTTGTGCACTTATCAAGGTCTTGTTTTTCTGCTTTTGTGCACTTCTCAAAGTCTTGTTTTTCCTCTTCTGTGCAGTTATCAAGTTCTTATTCTTCTTCTTCTGTGTACTTATCAAGGTCTTGTTCTTCTTCTTCTGTGCACTTATCAAGGTCTTGTCCTTTTTCTTCTGTGCACTTATCAAGGTCTTGTTCTTCTTCTTCTGTGCACTTATCAAGGTCTGGTTTTACTTCCTCTGTGCACTTATCAAGGTTTATTCTTGTTTTTTTGTAAACATATCAAGGTGAGGTTCTTCTTCTTCTGTGCATTTCTCAAGGTCTTGTTTTTCTTCTTCTGTGCAGTTATCAAGGTCTTGTTTTCTTCTTCTGTGCACGTCTCAAGGTCTTGTTCTTGTTCTTTTGTGCACTTATCAAGGTCTTGTTCTTCTTCTTTTGTGCAGTTATCAAGGTCTTGTTCTTTTTCTTCTGTGCAATTCTCAAGGTCTTGTTCTTTTTCTTCTGTCCACTTATCAAGGTCTTATTCTTTTTTTTCTGTGCACTGATCAAGGACTTGTTCTTCTTCCTCTGTCCACTTATCGAGGCCTTTTCTTCTTCTTTTGTACACTTATGAAGGTCTTGTACTTCTTCTTCTTTGCACTAATCAAGGTCTTGTTCTTCTTCTTCTGTTCACTTATCAAGGTCTTATTCTTCTTTTTCTGTAAACTTATCAAGGTCTTGTTCTTCTTCTTCTGTGCACTTATCAAGGTCTTGTTCTGCTTCTTCTGTGCACTTATCAAGGTCTTGTTCTTCTTCTTCGGTGCACTTATCAAGGTCTTATTTTTTTTCTGTGCACTTATTAAGGTCTTGTTTTCTTCTTCTGTGCACGTCTCAAGGTCTTGTTCTTGTTCTTTTGTGCACTTATCAAGGTCTTGTTTTTCTGCTTTTGTGCACTTCTCAAAGTCTTGTTCTTCCTCTTCTGTGCAGTTATCAAGTTCTTATTCTTCTTCTTCTGTGTACTTATCAAGGTCTTGTTCTTCTTCTTCTGTGCACTTATCAAGGTCTTGTCCTTCTTCTTCTGTGCACTTATCAAGGTCTTGTTCTACTTCCTCTGTGCACTTATCAAGGTCTTGTTCTACTTCCTCTGTGCACTTATCAAGGTTTATTCTTGTTCTTTTGTAAACATATCAAAGTGAGGTTCTTCTTCGTCTGTGCATTTCTCAAGGTCTTGTTTTTCTTCTTCTGTGCAGTTATCAAGGTCTTGTTTTCTTCTTCTGTGCACGTCTCAAGGTCTTGTTCTTGTTCTTTTGTGCACTTATCAAGGTCTTGTTCTTCTTCTTCTGTGCAGTTATCAAGGTCTTGTTCTTTTTCTTCTGTGCACTTATCAAGGTCTTGTTCTTTTTCTTCTGTCCACTTATCAAGGTCTTATTCTTTTTTTTCTGTGCACTGATCAAGGACTTGTTCTTCTTCCTCTGTCCACTTATCGAGGCCTTTTCTTCTTCTTCTGTACACTTATGAAGGTCTTGTACTTCTTCTTCTTTGCACTAATCAAGGTCTTGTTCTTCTTCTTCTGTGCACTTATCAAGGTCTTATTCTTCTTTTTCTGTACACTTATCAAGGTCTTGTTCTTCTTCTTCTGTGCACTTATCAAGGTCTTGTTCTTCTTCTTCTGTGCACTTATCAAGGTGTTGTTCTTCTTCTTTGGTGCACTTATCAAGGTCTTATCTTTTTTCTGTGCACTTATTAAGGTCTTGTTTTCTTCTTCTGTGCACGTCTCAAGGTCTTGTTCTTGTTCTTTTGTGCACATATCAAGGTCTTGTTTTTCTGCTTTTGTGCACTTCTCAAAGTCTTGTTCTTCCTCTTCTGTGCAGTTATCAAGTTCTTATTCTTCTTTTTCTGTGTACTTATCAAGGTCTTGTTCTTCTTCTTCTGTGCACTTATCAAGGTCTTGTCCTTCTTCTTCTGTGCACTTATCAAGGTCTTGTTCTACTTCCTCTGTGCACTTATCAAGGTCTTGTTCTACTTCCTCTGTGCACTTATCAAGGTTTATTCTTGTTCTCTTGTAAACATATCAAAGTGAGGTTCTTCTTCTTCTGTGCATTTCTCAAGGTCTTGTTCTTCTTCTTCTGTGCAGTTATCAAGTTCTTATTCTTCTTCTTCTGTGTACTTATCAAGGTCTTGTTCTTCTTCTTCTGTGCACTTATCAAGGTCTTGTCCTTCTTCTTCTGTGCACTTATCAAGGTCTTGTTCTACTTCCTCTGTGCACTTATCAAGGTCTTGTTCTACTTCCTCTGTGCACTTATCAAGGTTTATTCTTGTTCTTTTGTAAACATATCAAAGTGAGGTTCTTCTTCTTCTGTGCATTTCTCAAGGTCTTGTTCTTCTTCTTCTGTGCAGTTATCAAGGTCTTGTTCTTTTTCTTCTGTGCACTTATCAAGGTCTTGTTCTTTTTCTTCTGTCCACTTATCAAGGTCTTATTCTTTTTTTTCTATGCACTGATCAAGGACTTGTTCTTCTTCCTCTGTCCACTTATCGGGCCTTTTCTTCTTCTTCTGTACCATTATGAAGGCCTTGTACTTCTACTTCTTTGCACTTTTCAAGGTCTTGTTCTTCTTCTTCTGTACACTTATCAAGGTCTTGTTCTCCTTCTTCTGTGCACTTATCAAGGTCTTGTTCTTCTTCTTCTGTACACTTATCAAGGTCTTGTTCTTCTTGTTCTGTGCACTTATCAAGGTCTTGTTCTTCTTTTTCTGTGCACTTATCAAGGGCTTGTTTTTCTTTTTCTGTACAATTATCAAGGTCTTGTTCTTCTTCTTCTGTAAACTTATCAAGTTCTTGTTCTGCTTCTTCTGTGCACTTATCAAGGTCTTGTTCTTCCTCTTCTGTACACTTATCAAGGTCTTGTTTTTCTTCTTCTGTGCACTTAACAAGGTCTTATTCTTCTTTTTCTATACAATTATCAAGGTCTTGTTCTTCTTCCTCTGTGCACTTATCAAGGTCTTATCCTTTTTTTCTGTGCACATATCAAGGACTTCTTTTTCTTCTTCTGTGCACTTATCATGGTCTTGTCTTTTCTTTTATAAACTTATCAAGATCTTGTTCTTTTTCTTCTGTGCACTTATCAAGGTCTTCTTTTCTTCTGTGCACTTATCAAGGTCTTGTTCTTCTTCTTCTGTGCACTTATCAAGGTCTTGTTCTTCTTCTTCTGTGCACTTATCAAGGTCTTGTTTTTCCTCTTCTGTGCAGTTATCAAGTTCTTATTCTTCTTCTTCTGTGCACTTATCAAGGTCTTCTTTTCTTCTGTGTACTTATCAAGGTCTTGTTCTTCTTCTTCTCTGCACTTATCAAGGTCTTGTCCTTCTTCTTCTGTGCACTTATCAAGGTCTTGTTCTACTTCCTCTGTGCACTTTTAAAAGGTCTTGTTCTATTTCCTCTGTGCACTTATCAAGGTTTATTCTTGTTCTTTTGTAAACATATCAAGGTGTTGTTCTTCTTCTTCTGTGCACTTCTCAAGGTCTTGTTCTTCTTTTTCTGTACACTTATCAAGGTCTTGTTCTTCTTCCTCTGTACACTTATCAACGACTTGTTTTTCCTCTTCTGTGCAGTTATCAAGTTCTTATTCTTCTTCTTCTGTGCACTTATCAAGGTCTTCTTTTCTTCTGTGTACTTATCAAGGTCTTGTTCTTCTTCTTCTCTGCACTTATCAAGGTCTTGTCCTTCTTCTTCTGTGCACTTATCAAGGTCTTGTTCTACTTCCTCTGTGCACTTATAAAAGGTCTTGTTCTATTTCCTCTGTGCACTTATCAAGGTTTATTCTTGTTCTTTTGTAAACATATCAAGGTGTTGTTCTTGTTCTTCTGTGCACTTATCAAGGTCTTGTTCTTCTTCTTCTGTGCACTTATCAAGGTCTGGTTCTACTTCCTCTGTGCACTTATAAAGGTTTATTCTTGTTCTTTTGTAAACATATCAAGGTGAGGTTCTTCTTCTTCTGTGCATTTCTCAAGGTCTTGTTTTTCTTCTTCTGTGCAGTTATCAAGGTCTCGTTCTTTTTCTTCTGTGCACTTATCAAGGTCTTGTTCTTTTTCTTCTGTCCACTTATCAAGGTCTTGTTCTTCTTCTTCTGTACACTTATCAGCGACTTGTTCTTCTTCTTCTGTGCACTTATCAAGGTCTTGTTCTTCTTCTTCGGTGCACTTATCAAGGTCTTATTTTTTTTCTGTGCACTTATTAAGGTCTTGTTTTCTTCTTCTTTGCACGTCTCAAGGTCTTGTTCTTGTTCTTTTGTGCACTTATCAAGGTCTTGTTTTTCCTCTTCTGTGCAGTTATCAAGTTCTTATTCTTCTTCTTCTGTGCACTTATCAAGGTCTTCTTTTCTTCTGTGTACTTATCAAGGTCTTGTTCTTCTTCTTCTCTGCACTTATCAAGGTCTTGTCCTTCTTCTTCTGTGCACTTATCAAGGTCTTGTTCTACTTCCTCTGTGCACTTTTAAAAGGTCTTGTTCTATTTCCTCTGTGCACTTATCAAGGTTTATTCTTGTTCTTTTGTAAACATATCAAGGTGTTGTTCTTCTTCTTCTGTGCACTTCTCAAGGTCTTGTTCTTCTTTTTCTGTACACTTATCAAGGTCTTGTTCTTCTTCCTCTGTACACTTATCAACGACTTGTTTTTCCTCTTCTGTGCAGTTATCAAGTTCTTATTCTTCTTCTTCTGTGCACTTATCAAGGTCTTCTTTTCTTCTGTGTACTTATCAAGGTCTTGTTCTTCTTCTCCTCTGCACTTATCAAGGTCTTGTCCTTCTTCTTCTGTGCACTTATCAAGGTCTTGTTCTACTTCCTCTGTGCACTTATAAAAGGTCTTGTTCTATTTCCTCTGTGCACTTATCAAGGTTTATTCTTGTTCTTTTGTAAACATATCAAGGTGTTGTTCTTGTTCTTCTGTGCACTTATCAAGGTCTTATTCTTCTTTTTCTGTACACTTATCAAGGTCTTGTTCTTCTTCCTCTGTGCACTTATCAAGGTCTTGTTCTACTTCCTCTGTGCACTTATCAAGGTTTATTCTTGTTCTTTTGTAAACATATCAAGGTGTTGTTCTTCTTCTTCTGTGCAATTCTCAAGGTCTTGTTCTTCTTCTTCTGTGCAGTTATCAAGGTCTTGTTCTTTTTCTTCTGTGCACTTATCAAGGTCTTGTTCTTTTTCTTCTGTCCACTTCTCAAGGTCTTATTCTTTTTTTTCTGTGCACTGATCAAGGACTTGTTCTCCTTCCTCTGTCCACTTATCGAGGCCTTTTCTTCTTCTTCTGTACACTTATGAAGGTCTTGTACTTCTTCTTCTTTGCACTAATCAAGGTCTTGTTCTTCTTCTTCTGTGCACTTATCAACGACTTGTTCTTCTTCTTCTGTGCACTTATCAAGGTCTTGTTCTTCTTCTTCGGTGCACCTATCAAGGTCTTATTTTTTTTCTGTGCACTTATTAAGGTCTTGTTTTCTTCTTCTGTGCACGTCTCAAGGTCTTGTTCTTGTTCTTTTGTGCACTTATCAAGGTCTTGTTTTTCTGCTTTTGTGCACTTCTCAAAGTCTTGTTCTTCCTCTTCTGTGCAGTTATCAAGTTCTTATTCTTCTTCTTCTGTGCACTTATCAAGGTCTTCTTTTCTTCTGTGTACTTATCAAGGTCTTGTTCTTCTTCTTCTCTGCACTTATCAAGGTTTTATCCTTCTTCTTCTGTGCACTTATCAAGGTCTTGTTCTACTTCCTCTGTGCACTTATAAAAGGTCTTGTTCTATTTCCTCTGTGCACTTATCAAGGTTTATTCTTGTTCTTTTGTAAACATATCAAGGTGTTGTTCTTCTTCTTCTGTGCACTTCTCAAGGTCTTGTTCTTCTTCTTCTGTGCACTTATCAAGGTCTTATTCTTCTTTTTCTGTACACTTATCAAGGTCTTGTTCTTCTTCCTCTGTGCACTTATCAAGGTCTTGTTCTACTTCCTCTGTGCACTTATCAAGGTTTATTCTTGTTCTTTTGTAAACATATCAAGGTGTTGTTCTTCTTCTTCTGTGCAATTCTCAAGGTCTTGTTCTTCTTCTTCTGTGCAGTTATCAAGGTCTTGTTCTTTTTCTTCTGTGCACTTATCAAGGTCTTGTTCTTTTTCTTCTGTCCACTTATCAAGGTCTTATTCTTTTTTTTCTGTGCACTGATCAAGGACTTGTTCTTCTTCCTCTGTCCACTTATCGAGGCCTTTTCTTCTTCTTCTGTACACTTATGAAGGTCTTGTACTTCTTCTTCTTTGCACTAATCAAGGTCTTGTTCTTCTTCTTCTGTGCACTTATCAAGGTCTCATTCTTCTTTTTCTGTACACTTATCAAGGTCTTGTTCTTCTTCTTCTGTGCACTTATCAAGGTCTTATCCTTTTTTTCTGTGCACATATCAAGGACTTCTTTTTCTTCTTCTGTGCACTTATCATGGTCTTGTCTTTTCTTTTATACACTTATCAAGATCTTGTTCTTTTTCTTCTGTGCACTTATCAAGGTCTTCTTTTCTTCTGTGCACTTATCAAGGTCTTGTTCTTCTTCTTCTGTGCACTTATCAAGGTCTTGTTCTTCTTCTTCTGTGCACTTATCAAGGTCTGGTTCTACTTCCTCTGTGCACTTATAAAGGTTTATTCTTGTTCTTTTGTAAACATATCAAGGTGAGGTTCTTCTTCTTCTGTGCATTTCTCAAGGTCTTGTTTTTTTTCTTCTGTGCAGTTATCAAGGTCTCGTTCTTTTTCTTCTGTGCACCTATCAAGGTCTTGTTCTTTTTCTTCTGTCCACTTATCAAGGTCTTGTTCTTCTTCTTCTGTACACTTATCAACGTCTTGTTCTTCTTCTTCTGTGCACTTATCAAGGTCTTGTTTTTCTTCTTCGGTGCACTTATCAAGGTCTTATTTTTTTTCTGTGCACTTATTAAGGTCTTGTTTTCTTTTTCTGTGCACGTCTCAAGGTCTTGTTCTTGTTCTTTTGTGCACTTATCAAGGTCTTGTTTTCTGCTTTTGTGCACTTCTCAAAGTCTTGTTCTTCCTCTTCTGTGCAGTTATCAAGTTCTTATTCTTCTTCTTCTGTGCACTTATCAAGGTCTTCTTTTCTTCTGTGTACTTATCAAGGTCTTGTTCTTCTTCTTCTCTGCACTTACCAAGGTCTTGTCCTTCTTCTTCTGTGCACTTATCAAGGTCTTGTTCTACTTCCTCTGTGCACTTATAAAAGGTCTTGTTCTACTTCTTCTGTGCACTTATCAAGGTTTATTGTTGTTCTTTTGTAAACATATCAAGGTGTTGTTCTTCTTCTTCTCTGCACTTATCAAGGTCTTGTTCTTCTTCCTCTGTGCACTTGTCAAGGTCTTGTTCTACTTCCTCTGTGCACTTATCAAGGTTTATTCTTGTTCTTTTGTAAACATATCAAGGTGTTGTTCTTCTTCTTCTTTGCAATTCTCAAGGTCTTGTTCTTCTTCTTCTGTGCAGTTATCAAGGTCTTGTTCTTTTTCTTCTGTGCACTTATCAAGGTCTTGTTCTTTTTCTTCTGTCCACTTATCAAGGTCTCATTCTTTTTTTTCTGTGCACTGATCAAGGACTTGTTCTTCTTCCTCTGTCCACTTATCGAGGCCTTTTCTTCTTCTTCTGTACACTTATGAAGGTCTTGTACTTCTTCTTCTTTGCACTAATCAAGGTCTTGTTCTTCTTCTTCTGTGCACTTATCAAGGTCTTATTCTTCTTTTTCTGTACACTTATCAAGGTCTTGTTCTTCTTCTTCTGTGCACTTATCAAGGTCTTATCCTTTTTTTCTGTGCACATATCAAGGACTTCTTTTTCTTCTTCTGTGCACTTATCATGGTCTTGTCTTTTTTTTATACACTGATCAAGATCTTGTTCTTTTTCTTCTGTGCACTTATCAAGGTCTTCTTTTCTTCTGTGCACTTACCAAGGTCTTGTTCTTCTTCTTCTGTGCACTTATCAAGGTCTTGTTCTTCTTCTTCTGTGCACTTATCAAGGTCTGGTTCTACTTCCTCTGTGCACTTATCAAGGTTTATTATTGTTCTTTTGTAAACATATCAAGGTGAGGTTCTTTTCTTCTGTGCATTTCTCAAGGTCTTGTTCTTCTTCTTCTGTGCAGTTATCAAGGTCTTGTTCTTCTTCTTCTGTGCACTTATCAAGGTCTTATTCTTTTTTTCTGTGCACATATCAAGGACTTCTTTTTCTTCTTCTGTGCACTTCTCAAGGTCTTGTTCTTCTTTTTCTGTACACTTATCAAGGTCTTGTTCTTCTTCCTCTGTACACTTATCAACGACTTGTTTTTCCTCTTCTGTGCAGTTATCAAGTTCTTATTCTTCTTCTTCTGTGCACTTATCAAGGTCTTCTTTTCTTCTGTGTACTTATCAAGGTCTTGTTCTTCTTCTTCTCTGCACTTATCAAGGTCTTGTCCTTCTTCTTCTGTGCACTTATCAAGGTCTTGTTCTACTTCCTCTGTGCACTTATAAAAGGTCTTGTTCTATTTCCTCTGTGCACTTATCAAGGTTTATTCTTGTTCTTTTGTAAACATATCAAGGTGTTGTTCTTGTTCTTCTGTGCACTTATCAAGGTCTTATTCTTCTTTTTCTGTACACTTATCAAGGTCTTGTTCTTCTTCCTCTGTGCACTTATCAAGGTCTTGTTCTACTTCCTCTGTGCACTTATCAAGGTTTATTCTTGTTCTTTTGTAAACATATCAAGGTGTTGTTCTTCTTCTTCTGTGCAATTCTCAAGGTCTTGTTCTTCTTCTTCTGTGCAGTTATCAAGGTCTTGTTCTTTTTCTTCTGTGCACTTATCAAGGTCTTGTTCTTTTTCTTCTGTCCACTTCTCAAGGTCTTATTCTTTTTTTTCTGTGCACTGATCAAGGACTTGTTCTCCTTCCTCTGTCCACTTATCGAGGCCTTTTCTTCTTCTTCTGTACACTTATGAAGGTCTTGTACTTCTTCTTCTTTGCACTAATCAAGGTCTTGTTCTTCTTCTTCTGTGCACTTATCAACGACTTGTTCTTCTTCTTCTGTGCACTTATCAAGGTCTTGTTCTTCTTCTTCGGTGCACCTATCAAGGTCTTATTTTTTTTCTGTGCACTTATTAAGGTCTTGTTTTCTTCTTCTGTGCACGTCTCAAGGTCTTGTTCTTGTTCTTTTGTGCACTTATCAAGGTCTTGTTTTTCTGCTTTTGTGCACTTCTCAAAGTCTTGTTCTTCCTCTTCTGTGCAGTTATCAAGTTCTTATTCTTCTTCTTCTGTGCACTTATCAAGGTCTTCTTTTCTTCTGTGTACTTATCAAGGTCTTGTTCTTCTTCTTCTCTGCACTTATCAAGGTTTTATCCTTCTTCTTCTGTGCACTTATCAAGGTCTTGTTCTACTTCCTCTGTGCACTTATAAAAGGTCTTGTTCTATTTCCTCTGTGCACTTATCAAGGTTTATTCTTGTTCTTTTGTAAACATATCAAGGTGTTGTTCTTCTTCTTCTGTGCACTTCTCAAGGTCTTGTTCTTCTTCTTCTGTGCACTTATCAAGGTCTTATTCTTCTTTTTCTGTACACTTATCAAGGTCTTGTTCTTCTTCCTCTGTGCACTTATCAAGGTCTTGTTCTACTTCCTCTGTGCACTTATCAAGGTTTATTCTTGTTCTTTTGTAAACATATCAAGGTGTTGTTCTTCTTCTTCTGTGCAATTCTCAAGGTCTTGTTCTTCTTCTTCTGTGCAGTTATCAAGGTCTTGTTCTTTTTCTTCTGTGCACTTATCAAGGTCTTGTTCTTTTTCTTCTGTCCACTTATCAAGGTCTTATTCTTTTTTTTCTGTGCACTGATCAAGGACTTGTTCTTCTTCCTCTGTCCACTTATCGAGGCCTTTTCTTCTTCTTCTGTACACTTATGAAGGTCTTGTACTTCTTCTTCTTTGCACTAATCAAGGTCTTGTTCTTCTTCTTCTGTGCACTTATCAAGGTCTCATTCTTCTTTTTCTGTACACTTATCAAGGTCTTGTTCTTCTTCTTCTGTGCACTTATCAAGGTCTTATCCTTTTTTTCTGTGCACATATCAAGGACTTCTTTTTCTTCTTCTGTGCACTTATCATGGTCTTGTCTTTTCTTTTATACACTTATCAAGATCTTGTTCTTTTTCTTCTGTGCACTTATCAAGGTCTTCTTTTCTTCTGTGCACTTATCAAGGTCTTGTTCTTCTTCTTCTGTGCACTTATCAAGGTCTTGTTCTTCTTCTTCTGTGCACTTATCAAGGTCTGGTTCTACTTCCTCTGTGCACTTATAAAGGTTTATTCTTGTTCTTTTGTAAACATATCAAGGTGAGGTTCTTCTTCTTCTGTGCATTTCTCAAGGTCTTGTTTTTCTTCTTCTGTGCAGTTATCAAGGTCTCGTTCTTTTTCTTCTGTGCACTTATCAAGGTCTTGTTCTTTTTCTTCTGTCCACTTATCAAGGTCTTGTTCTTCTTCTTCTGTACACTTATCAACGACTTGTTCTTCTTCTTCTGTGCACTTATCAAGGTCTTGTTCTTCTTCTTCGGTGCACTTATCAAGGTCTTATTTTTTTTCTGTGCACTTATTAAGGTCTTGTTTTCTTCTTCTGTGCACGTCTCAAGGTCTTGTTCTTGTTCTTTTGTGCACTTATCAAGGTCTTGTTTTTCCTCTTCTGTGCAGTTATCAAGTTCTTATTCTTCTTCTTCTGTTCACTTATCAAGGTCTTCTTTTCTTCTGTGTACTTATCAAGGTCTTGTTCTTCTTCTTCTCTGCACTTATCAAGGTCTTGTCCTTCTTCTTCTGTGCACTTATCAAGGTCTTGTTCTACTTCCTCTGTGCACTTATAAAAGGTCTTGTTCTATTTCCTCTGTGCACTTATCAAGGTTTATTCTTGTTCTTTTGTAAACATATCAAGGTGTTGTTCTTCTTCTTCTGTGCACTTCTCAAGGTCTTGTTCTTCTTTTTCTGTACACTTATCAAGGTCTTGTTCTTCTTCCTCTGTACACTTATCAACGACTTGTTTTTCCTCTTCTGTGCAGTTATCAAGTTCTTATTCTTCTTCTTCTGTGCACTTATCAAGGTCTTCTTTTCTTCTGTGTACTTATCAAGGTCTTGTTCTTCTTCTTCTCTGCACTTATCAAGGTCTTGTCCTTCCTCTTCTGTGCACTTATCAAGGTCTTGTTCTACTTCCTCTGTGCACTTATAAAAGGTCTTGTTCTATTTCCTCTGTGCACTTATCAAGGTTTATTCTTGTTCTTTTGTAAACATATCAAGGTGTTGTTCTTGTTCTTCTGTGCACTTATCAAGGTCTTATTCTTCTTTTTCTGTACACTTATCAAGGTCTTGTTCTTCTTCCTCTGTGCACTTATCAAGGTCTTGTTCTACTTCCTCTGTGCACTTATCAAGGTTTATTCTTGTTCTTTTGTAAACATATCAAGGTGTTGTTCTTCTTCTTCTGTGCAATTCTCAAGGTCTTGTTCTTCTTCTTCTGTGCAGTTATCAAGGTCTTGTTCTTTTTCTTCTGTGCACTTATCAAGGTCTTGTTCTTTTTCTTCTGTCCACTTATCAAGGTCTTATTCTTTTTTTTCTGTGCACTGATCAAGGACTTGTTCTTCTTCCTCTGTCCACTTATCGAGGCCTTTTCTTCTTCTTCTGTACACTTATGAAGGTCTTGTACTTCTTCTTCTTTGCACTAATCAAGGTCTTGTTCTTCTTCTTCTGTGCACTTATCAACGACTTGTTCTTCTTCTTCTGTGCACTTATCAAGGTCTTGTTCTTCTTCTTCGGTGCACTTATCAAGGTCTTATTTTTTTTCTGTGCACTTATTAAGGTCTTGTTTTCTTCTTCTGTGCACGTCTCAAGGTCTTGTTCTTGTTCTTTTGTGCACTTATCAAGGTCTTGTTTTTCTGCTTTTGTGCACTTCTCAAAGTCTTGTTCTTCCTCTTCTGTGCAGTTATCAAGTTCTTATTCTTCTTCTTCTGTGCACTTATCAAGGTCTTCTTTTCTTCTGTGTACTTATCAAGGTCTTGTTCTTCTTCTTCTCTGCACTTATCAAGGTCTTGTCCTTCTTCTTCTGTGCACTTATCAAGGTCTTGTTCTACTTCCTCTGTGCACTTATAAAAGGTCTTGTTCTATTTCCTCTGTGCACTTATCAAGGTTTATTCTTGTTCTTTTGTAAACATATCAAGGTGTTGTTCTTCTTCTTCTGTGCACTTCTCAAGGTCTTGTTCTTCTTCTTCTGTGCACTTATCAAGGTCTTATTCTTCTTTTTCTGTACACTTAACAAGGTCTTGTTCTTCTTCCTCTGTGCACTTATCAAGGTCTTGTTCTACTTCCTCTGTGCACTTATCAAGGTTTATTCTTGTTCTTTTGTAAACATATCAAGGTGTTGTTCTTCTTCTTCTGTGCACTTATCAAGGTCTGGTTCTACTTCCTCTGTGCACTTATAAAGGTTTATTCTTGTTCTTTTGTAAACATATCAAGGTGAGGTTCTTCTTCTTCTGTGCATTTCTCAAGGTCTTGTTTTTTTTCTTCTGTGCAGTTATCAAGGTCTCGTTCTTTTTCTTCTGTGCACCTATCAAGGTCTTGTTCTTTTTCTTCTGTCCACTTATCAAGGTCTTGTTCTTCTTCTTCTGTACACTTATCAACGTCTTGTTCTTCTTCTTCTGTGCACTTATCAAGGTCTTGTTTTTCTTCTTCGGTGCACTTATCAAGGTCTTATTTTTTTTCTGTGCACTTATTAAGGTCTTGTTTTCTTTTTCTGTGCACGTCTCAAGGTCTTGTTCTTGTTCTTTTGTGCACTTATCAAGGTCTTGTTTTCTGCTTTTGTGCACTTCTCAAAGTCTTGTTCTTCCTCTTCTGTGCAGTTATCAAGTTCTTATTCTTCTTCTTCTGTGCACTTATCAAGGTCTTCTTTTCTTCTGTGTACTTATCAAGGTCTTGTTCTTCTTCTTCTCTGCACTTACCAAGGTCTTGTCCTTCTTCTTCTGTGCACTTATCAAGGTCTTGTTCTACTTCCTCTGTGCACTTATAAAAGGTCTTGTTCTACTTCTTCTGTGCACTTATCAAGGTTTATTCTTGTTCTTTTGTAAACATATCAAGGTGTTGTTCTTCTTCTTCTCTGCACTTATCAAGGTCTTGTTCTTCTTCCTCTGTGCACTTGTCAAGGTCTTGTTCTACTTCCTCTGTGCACTTATCAAGGTTTATTCTTGTTCTTTTGTAAACATATCAAGGTGTTGTTCTTCTTCTTCTTTGCAATTCTCAAGGTCTTGTTCTTCTTCTTCTGTGCAGTTATCAAGGTCTTGTTCTTTTTCTTCTGTGCACTTATCAAGGTCTTGTTCTTTTTCTTCTGTCCACTTATCAAGGTCTCATTCTTTTTTTTCTGTGCACTGATCAAGGACTTGTTCTTCTTCCTCTGTCCACTTATCGAGGCCTTTTCTTCTTCTTCTGTACACTTATGAAGGTCTTGTACTTCTTCTTCTTTGCACTAATCAAGGTCTTGTTCTTCTTCTTCTGTGCACTTATCAAGGTCTTATTCTTCTTTTTCTGTACACTTATCAAGGTCTTGTTCTTCTTCTTCTGTGCACTTATCAAGGTCTTATCCTTTTTTTCTGTGCACATATCAAGGACTTCTTTTTCTTCTTCTGTGCACTTATCATGGTCTTGTCTTTTTTTTATACACTGATCAAGATCTTGTTCTTTTTCTTCTGTGCACTTATCAAGGTCTTCTTTTCTTCTGTGCACTTACCAAGGTCTTGTTCTTCTTCTTCTGTGCACTTATCAAGGTCTTGTTCTTCTTCTTCTGTGCACTTATCAAGGTCTGGTTCTACTTCCTCTGTGCACTTATCAAGGTTTATTATTGTTCTTTTGTAAACATATCAAGGTGAGGTTCTTTTCTTCTGTGCATTTCTCAAGGTCTTGTTCTTCTTCTTCTGTGCAGTTATCAAGGTCTTGTTCTTCTTCTTCTGTGCACTTATCAAGGTCTTATTCTTTTTTTCTGTGCACATATCAAGGACTTCTTTTTCTTCTTCTGTGCACTTATCATGGTCTTGTCTTTTTTTTATACACTTATCAAGATCTTGTTCTTTTTCTTCTGTGCACTTATCAAGGTCTTCTTTTCTTCTGTGCACTTACCAAGGTCTTGTTCTTCTTCTTCTGTGCACTTATCAAGGTCTTGTTCTTCTTCTTCTGTGCACTTATCAAGGTCTGGTTCTACTTCCTCTGTGCACTTATAAAGGTTTATTCTTGTTCTTTTGTAAACATATCAAGGTGAGGTTCTTCTTCTTCTGTGCATTTCTCAAGGTCTTGTTTTTTTTCTTCTGTGCAGTTATCAAGGTCTCGTTCTTTTTCTTCTGTGCACTTATCAAGGTCTTGTTCTTTTTCTTCTGTCCACTTATCAAGGTCTTGTTCTTCTTCTTCTGTACACTTATCAACGTCTTGTTCTTCTTCTTCTGTGCACTTATCAAGGTCTTGTTTTTCTTCTTCGGTGCACTTATCAAGGTCTTATTTTTTTTCTGTGCACTTATTAAGGTCTTGTTTTCTTTTTCTGTGCACGTCTCAAGGTCTTGTTCTTGTTCTTTTGTGCACTTATCAAGGTCTTGTTTTCTGCTTTTGTGCACTTCTCAAAGTCTTGTTCTTCCTCTTCTGTGCAGTTATCATGTTCTTATTCTTCTTCTTCTGTGCACTTATCAAGGTCTTCTTTTCTTCTGTGTACTTATCAAGGTCTTGTTCTTCTTCTTCTCTGCACTTACCAAGGTCTTGTCCTTCTTCTTCTGTGCACTTATCAAGGTCTTGTTCTACTTCCTCTGTGCACTTATAAAAGGTCTTGTTCTACTTCCTCTGTGAACTTATCAAGGTTTATTCTTGTTCTTTTGTAAACATATCAAGGTGTTGTTCTTCTTCTTCTGTGCACTTCTCAAGGTCTTGTTCTTCTTCTTCTGTGCACTTATCAAGGTCTTGCTCTTCTTCTTCTCTGCACTTATCAAGGTCTTGTTCTTCTTCCTCTGTGCACTTGTCAAGGTCTTGTTCTACTTCCTCTGTGCACTTATCAAGGTTTATTCTTGTTCTTTTGTAAACATATCAAGGTGTTGTTCTTCTTCTTCTGTGCAATTCTCAAGGTCTTGTTCTCCTTCTTCTGTGCAGTTATCAAGGTCTTGTTCTTTTTCTTCTGTGCACTTATCAAGGTCTTGTTCTTTTTCTTCTGTCCACTTATCAAGGTCTCATTCTTTTTTTTCTGTGCACTGATCAAGGACTTGTTCTTCTTCCTCTGTCCACTTATCGAGGCCTTTTCTTCTTCTTCTGTACACTTATGAAGGTCTTGTACTTCTTCTTCTTTGCACTAATCAAGGTCTTGTTCTTCTTCTTCTGTGCACTTATCAAGGTCTTATTCTTCTTTTTCTGTACACTTATCAAGGTCTTGTTCTTCTTCTTCTGTGCACTTATCAAGGTCTTATCCTTTTTTTCTGTGCACATATCAAGGACTTCTTTTTCTTCTTCTGTGCACTTATCATGGTCTTGTCTTTTTTTTATACACTGATCAAGATCTTGTTCTTTTTCTTCTGTGCACTTATCAAGGTCTTCTTTTCTTCTGTGCACTTACCAAGGTCTTGTTCTTCTTCTTCTGTGCACTTATCAAGGTCTTGTTCTTCTTCTTCTGTGCACTTATCAAGGTCTGGTTCTACTTCCTCTGTGCACTTATCAAGGTTTATTATTGTTCTTTTGTAAACATATCAAGGTGAGGTTCTTTTCTTCTGTGCATTTCTCAAGGTCTTGTTCTTCTTCTTCTGTGCAGTTATCAAGGTCTTGTTCTTCTTCTTCTGTGCACTTATCAAGGTCTTATCCTTTTTTTCTGTGCACATATCAAGGACTTCTTTTTCTTCTTCTGTGCACTTATCATGGTCTTGTCTTTTTTTTATACACTTATCAAGATCTTGTTCTTTTTCTTCTGTGCACTTATCAAGGTCTTCTTTTCTTCTGTGCACTTACCAAGGTCTTGTTCTTCTTCTTCTGTGCACTTATCAAGGTCTTGTTCTTCTTCTTCTGTGCACTTATCAAGGTCTGGTTCTACTTCCTCTGTGCACTTATCAAGGTTTATTCTTGTTCTTTTGTAAACATATCAAGGTGAGGTTCTTTTCTTCTGTGCATTTCTCAAGGTCTTGTTCTTCTTCTTCTGTGCAGTTATCAAGGTCTTGTTCTTCTTCTTCTGTGCACTTATCAAGGTCTTATCCTTTTTTTCTGTGCACATATCAAGGACTTCTTTTTCTTCTTCTGTGCACTTATCATGGTCTTGTCTTTTTTTTATACACTTATCAAGATCTTGTTCTTTTTCTTCTGTGCACTTATCAAGGTCTTCTTTTCTTCTGTGCACTTACCAAGGTCTTGTTCTTCTTCTTCTGTGCACTTATCAAAGTCTTGTTCTTCCTCTTCTGTGCAGTTATCAAGTTCTTATTCTTCTTCTTCTGTGCACTTATCAAGGTCTTCTTTTCTTCTGTGTACTTATCAAGGTCTTGTTCTTCTTCTTCCCTGCACTTACCAAGGTCTTGTCCTTCTTCTTCTGTGCACTTATCAAGGTCTTGTTCTACTTCCTCTGTGCACTTATAAAAGGTCTTGTTCTACTTCCTCTGTGCACTTATCAAGGTTTATTCTTGTTCTTTTGTAAACATATCAAGGTGTTGTTCTTCTTCTTCTGTGCACTTCTCAAGGTCTTGTTCTTCTTCTTCTGTGCACTTATCAAGGTCTTGCTCTTCTTCTTCTGTGCACTTATCAAGGTCTTGTTCTTCTTCCTCTGTGCACTTGTCAAGTTCTTGTTCTACTTCCTCTGTGCACTTATCAAGGTTTATTCTTGTTCTTTTGTAAACATATCAAGGTGTTGTTCTTCTTCTTCTGTGCAATTCTCAAGGTCTTGTTCTTCTTCTTCTGTGCAGTTATCATGGTCTTGTTCTTTTTCTTCTGTGCACTTATCAAGGTCTTGTTCTTTTTCTTCTGTCCACTTATCAAGGTCTCATTCTTTTTTTTCTGTGCACTGATCAAGGACTTGTTCTTTTTCCTCTGTCCACTTATCGAGGCCTTTTCTTCTTCTTCTGTACACTTATGAAGGTCTTGTACTTCTTCTTCTTTGCACTAATCAAGGTCTTGTTCTTCTTCTTCTGTGCACTTATCAAGGTCTTATTCTTCTTTTTCTGTACACTTATCAAGGTCTTGTTCTCCTTCTTCTGTGCACTTATCAAGGTCTTGTTCTTCTTCTTCTGTACACTTATCAAGGTCTTGTTCTTCTTGTTCTGTGCACTTATCAAGGTCTTGTTCTTCTTTTTCTGTGCACTTATCAAGGGCTTGTTTTTCTTTTTCTGTACAATTATCAAGGTCTTCTTCTTCTTCTTCTGTAAACTTATCAAGTTCTTGTTCTGCTTCTTCTGTGCACTTATCAAGGTGTTGTTCTTCTTCTTCTGTGCAATTCTCAAGGTCTTGTTCTTCTTCTTCTGTGCAGTTATCATGGTCTTGTTCTTCTTCTTCTGTGCACTTATCAAGGTCTTATCCTTTTTTTCTGTGCACATATCAAGGACTTCTTTTTCTTCTTCTGTGCACTTATCATGGTCTTGTCTTTTTTTTATACACTTATCAAGATCTTGTTCTTTTTCTTCTGTGCACTTATCAAGGTCTTCTTTTCTTCTGTGCACTTACCAAGGTCTTGTTCTTCTTCTTCTGTGCACTTATCAAGGTCTTGTTCTTCTTCTTCTGTGCACTTATCAAGGTCTGGTTCTACTTCCTCTGTGCACTTATCAAGGTTTATTCTTGTTCTTTTGTAAACATATCAAGGTGAGGTTCTTTTCTTCTGTGCATTTCTCAAGGTCTTGTTCTTCTTCTTCTGTGCAGTTATCAAGGTCTTGTTCTTCTTCTTCTGTGCACTTATCAAGGTCTTATCCTTTTTTTCTGTGCACATATCAAGGACTTCTTTTTCTTCTTCTGTGCACTTATCATGGTCTTGTCTTTTTTTTATACACTTATCAAGATCTTGTTCTTTTTCTTCTGTGCACTTATCAAGGTCTTCTTTTCTTCTGTGCACTTACCAAGGTCTTGTTCTTCTTCTTCTGTGCACTTATCAAAGTCTTGTTCTTCCTCTTCTGTGCAGTTATCAAGTTCTTATTCTTCTTCTTCTGTGCACTTATCAAGGTCTTCTTTTCTTCTGTGTACTTATCAAGGTCTTGTTCTTCTTCTTCTCTGCACTTACCAAGGTCTTGTCCTTCTTCTTCTGTGCACTTATCAAGGTCTTGTTCTACTTCCTCTGTGCACTTATAAAAGGTCTTGTTCTACTTCCTCTGTGCACTTATCAAGGTTTATTCTTGTTCTTTTGTAAACATATCAAGGTGTTGTTCTTCTTCTTCTGTGCACTTCTCAAGGTCTTGTTCTTCTTCTTCTGTGCACTTATCAAGGTCTTGCTCTTCTTCTTCTGTGCACTTATCAAGGTCTTGTTCTTCTTCCTCTGTGCACTTGTCAAGTTCTTGTTCTACTTCCTCTGTGCACTTATCAAGGTTTATTCTTGTTCTTTTGTAAACATATCAAGGTGTTGTTCTTCTTCTTCTGTGCAATTCTCAAGGTCTTGTTCTTCTTCTTCTGTGCAGTTATCATGGTCTTGTTCTTTTTCTTCTGTGCACTTATCAAGGTCTTGTTCTTTTTCTTCTGTCCACTTATCAAGGTCTCATTCTTTTTTTTCTGTGCACTGATCAAGGACTTGTTCTTTTTCCTCTGTCCACTTATCGAGGCCTTTTCTTCTTCTTCTGTACACTTATGAAGGTCTTGTACTTCTTCTTCTTTGCACTAATCAAGGTCTTGTTCTTCTTCTTCTGTGCACTTATCAAGGTCTTATTCTTCTTTTTCTGTACACTTATCAAGGTCTTGTTCTCCTTCTTCTGTGCACTTATCAAGGTCTTGTTCTTCTTCTTCTGTACACTTATCAAGGTCTTGTTCTTCTTGTTCTGTGCACTTATCAAGGTCTTGTTCTTCTTTTTCTGTGCACTTATCAAGGGCTTGTTTTTCTTTTTCTGTACAATTATCAAGGTCTTCTTCTTCTTCTTCTGTAAACTTATCAAGTTCTTGTTCTGCTTCTTCTGTGCACTTATCAAGGTCTTGTTCTTCCTCTTCTGTACAGTTATCAAGGTCTTGTTCTTTTTCTTCTGTGCACTTAACAAGGTCTTATTCTTCTTTTTCTGTACACTTATCAAGGTCTTGTTCTTCTTCTTCTGTGCACTTATCATGGTCTTGTCTTTTTCTTTTATACACTTATCAAGATCTTGTTCTTTTTCTTCTGTGCACTTATCAAGGTCTTCTTTTCTTCTGTGCACTTATCAAGGTCTTGTTCTTCTTCTTCTGTGCACTTATCAAGGTCTTGTTCTTCTTCCTCTGTCCACTTATCAAGGTCTTGTTCTACTTCCTCTGTGCACTTATCAAGCTTTATTCTTGTTCTTTTGTAAACATATCAAGGTGTTGTTCTTCTTTTTCTGTGCAATTCTCAAGGTCTTGTTCTTCTTCTTCTGTGCAGTTATCAAGGTCTTGTTCTTTTGCTTCTGTGCACTTATCAAGGTCTTATTCTTCTTTTTCTGTACACTTATCAAGGTCTTGTTCTCCTTCTTCTGTGCACTTATCAAGGTCTTCTTTTCTTCTGTGCACTTACCAAGGTCTTGTTCTTCTTCTTCTGTGCACTTATCAAGGTCTTGTTCTTTTTCTTCTGTCCACTTATCAAGGTCTCATTCTTTTTTTTCTGTGCACTGATCAAGGACTTGTTCTTCTTCCTCTGTCCACTTATCGAGGCCTTTTCTTCTTCTTCTGTACACTTAAGAAGGTCTTGTACTTCTTCTTCTTTGCACTAATCAAGGTCTTGTTCTTCTTCTTCTGTGCACTTATCAAGGTTTTATTCTTCTTTTTCTGTACACTTATCAAGGTCTTGTTCTTCTTCTTCTGTGCACTTATCAAGGTCTTATCCTTTTTTTCTGTGCACATATCAAGGACTTCTTTTTCTTCTTCTGTGCACTTATCATGGTCTTGTCTTTTTTTTATACACTGATCAAGATCTTGTTCTTTTTCTTCTGTGCACTTATCAAGGTCTTCTTTTCTTCTGTGCACTTACCAAGGTCTTGTTCTTCTTCTTCTGTGCACTTATCAAGGTCTTGTTCTTCTTCTTCTGTGCACTTATCAAGGTCTGGTTCTACTTCCTCTGTGCACTTATCAAGGTTTATTATTGTTCTTTTGTAAACATATCAAGGTGAGGTTCTTTTCTTCTGTGCATTTCTCAAGGTCTTGTTCTTCTTCTTCTGTGCAGTTATCAAGGTCTTGTTCTTCTTCTTCTGTGCACTTATCAAGGTCTTATCCTTTTTTTCTGTGCACATATCAAGGACTTCTTTTTCTTCTTCTGTGCACTTATCATGGTCTTGTCTTTTTTTTATACACTTATCAAGATCTTGTTCTTTTTCTTCTGTGCACTTATCAAGGTCTTCTTTTCTTCTGTGCACTTACCAAGGTCTTGTTCTTCTTCTTCTGTGCACTTATCAAGGTCTTGTTCTTCTTTTTCTGTGCACTTATCAAGGTCTGGTTCTACTTCCTCTGTGCACTTATCAAGGTTTATTCTTGTTCTTTTGTAAACATATCAAGGTGAGGTTCTTTTCTTCTGTGCATTTCTCAAGGTCTTGTTCTTCTTCTTCTGTGCAGTTATCAAGGTCTTGTTCTTCTTCTTCTGTGCACTTATCAAGGTCTTATCCTTTTTTTCTGTGCACATATCAAGGACTTCTTTTTCTTCTTCTGTGCACTTATCATGGTCTTGTCTTTTTTTTATACACTTATCAAGATCTTGTTCTTTTTCTTCTGTGCACTTATCAAGGTCTTCTTTTCTTCTGTGCACTTACCAAGGTCTTGTTCTTCTTCTTCTGTGCACTTATCAAGGTCTTGTTCTTCTTCTTCTGTGCACTTATCAAGGTCTGGTTCTACTTCCTCTGTGCACTTATAAAGGTTTATTCTTGTTCTTTTGTAAACATATCAAGGTGAGGTTCTTTTCTTCTGTGCATTTCTCAAGGTCTTGTTTTTTTTCTTCTGTGCAGTTATCAAGGTCTCGTTCTTTTTCTTCTGTGCACTTATCAAGGTCTTGTTCTTTTTCTTCGGTCCACTTATCAAGGTCTTGTTCTTCTTCTTCTGTACACTTATCAACGTCTTGTTCTTCTTCTTCTGTGCACTTATCAAGGTCTTGTTTTTCTTCTTCGGTGCACTTATCAAGGTCTTATTTTTTTTCTGTGCACTTATTAAGGTCTTGTTTTCTTTTTCTGTGCACGTCTCAAGGTCTTGTTCTTGTTCTTTTGTGCACTTATCAAGGTCTTGTTTTCTGCTTTTGTGCACTTCTCAAAGTCTTGTTCTTCCTCTTCTGTGCAGTTATCAAGTTCTTATTCTTCTTCTTCTGTGCACTTATCAAGGTCTTCTTTTCTTCTGTGTACTTATCAAGGTCTTGTTCTTCTTCTTCTCTGCACTTACCAAGGTCTTGTCCTTCTTCTTCTGTGCACTTATCAAGGTCTTGTTCTACTTCCTCTGTGCACTTATAAAAGGTCTTGTTCTACTTCCTCTGTGCACTTATCAAGGTTTATTCTTGTTCTTTTGTAAACATATCAAGGTGTTGTTCTTCTTCTTCTGTGCACTTCTCAAGGTCTTGTTCTTCTTCTTCTGTGCACTTATCAAGGTCTTGCTCTTCTTCTTCTGTGCACTTATCAAGGTCTTGTTCTACTTCCTCTGTGCACTTATAAAAGGTCTTGTTCTACTTCCTCTGTGCACTTATCAAGGTTTATTCTTGTTCTTTTGTAAACATATCAAGGTGTTGTTCTTCTTCTTCTGTGCACTTCTCAAGGTCTTGTTCTTCTTCTTCTGTGCACTTATCAAGGTCTTGCTCTTCTTCTTCTGTGCACTTATCAAGGTCTTGTTCTTCTTCCTCTGTGCACTTGTCAAGGTCTTGTTCTACTTCCTCTGTGCACTTATCAAGGTTTATTCTTGTTCTTTTGTAAACATATCAAGGTGTTGTTCTTCTTCTTCTGTGCAATTCTCAAGGTCTTGTTCTTCTTCTTCTGTGCAGTTATCATGGTCTTGTTCTTTTTCTTCTGTGCACTTATCAAGGTCTTGTTCTTTTTCTTCTGTCCACCTATCAAGGTCTCATTCTTTTTTTTCTGTGCACTGATCAAGGACTTGTTCTTTTTCCTCTGTCCACTTATCGAGGCCTTTTCTTCTTCTTCTGTACACTTATGAAGGTCTTGTACTTCTTCTTCTTTGCACTAATCAAGGTCTTGTTCTTCTTCTTCTGTGCACTTATCAAGGTCTTGTTCTTCTTCTTCTGTGCACTTATCAAGGTCTTGTTCTTCTTCTTCTGTGCACTTATCAAGGTCTTGTTCTTCTTCTTCTGTGCACTTATCAAGGTCTGGTTCTACTTCCTCTGTGCACTTATCAAGGTTTATTCTTGTTCTTTTGTAAACATATCAAGGTGAGGTTCTTTTCTTCTGTGCATTTCTCAAGGTCTTGTTCTTCTTCTTCTGTGCAGTTATCAAGGTCTTGTTCTTCTTCTTCTGTGCACTTATCAAGGTCTTGTTCTTTTTCTTCGGTCCACTTATCAAGGTCTTGTTCTTCTTCTTCTGTACACTTATCAACGTCTTGTTCTTCTTCTTCTGTGCACTTATCAAGGTCTTGTTTTTCTTCTTCGGTGCACTTATCAAGGTCTTATTTTTTTTCTGTGCACTTATTAAGGTCTTGTTTTCTTTTTCTGTGCACGTCTCAAGGTCTTGTTCTTGTTCTTTTGTGCACTTATCAAGGTCTTGTTTTCTGCTTTTGTGCACTTCTCAAAGTCTTGTTCTTCCTCTTCTGTGCAGTTATCAAGTTCTTATTCTTCTTCTTCTGTGCACTTATCAAGGTCTTCTTTTCTTCTGTGTACTTATCAAGGTCTTGTTCTTCTTCTTCTCTGCACTTACCAAGGTCTTGTCCTTCTTCTTCTGTGCACTTATCAAGGTCTTGTTCTACTTCCTCTGTGCACTTATAAAAGGTCTTGTTCTACTTCCTCTGTGCACTTATCAAGGTTTATTCTTGTTCTTTTGTAAACATATCAAGGTGTTGTTCTTCTTCTTCTGTGCACTTCTCAAGGTCTTGTTCTTCTTCTTCTGTGCACTTATCAAGGTCTTGCTCTTCTTCTTCTGTGCACTTATCAAGGTCTTGTTCTTCTTCCTCTGTGCACTTGTCAAGGTCTTGTTCTACTTCCTCTGTGCACTTATCAAGGTTTATTCTTGTTCTTTTGTAAACATATCAAGGTGTTGTTCTTCTTCTTCTGTGCAATTCTCAAGGTCTTGTTCTTCTTCTTCTGTGCAGTTATCATGGTCTTGTTCTTTTTCTTCTGTGCACTTATCAAGGTCTTGTTCTTTTTCTTCTGTCCACTTATCAAGGTCTCATTCTTTTTTTTCTGTGCACTGATCAAGGACTTGTTCTTTTTCCTCTGTCCACTTATCGAGGCCTTTTCTTCTTCTTCTGTACACTTATGAAGGTCTTGTACTTCTTCTTCTTTGCACTAATCAAGGTCTTGTTCTTCTTCTTCTGTGCACTTATCAAGGTTTATTCTTGTTCTTTTGTAAACATATCAAGGTGAGGTTCTTTTCTTCTGTGCATTTCTCAAGGTCTTGTTCTTCTTCTTCTGTGCAGTTATCAAGGTCTTGTTCTTTTTCTTCTGTGCACTTAACAAGGTCTTATTCTTCTTTTTCTGTACACTTATCAAGGTCTTGTTCTTCTTCTTCTGTGCACTTATCATGGTCTTGTCTTTTTCTTTTATACACTTATCAAGATCTTGTTCTTTTTCTTCTGTGCACTTATCAAGGTCTTCTTTTCTTCTGTGCACTTATCAAGGTCTTGTTCTTCTTCTTCTGTGCACTTATCAAGGTCTTGTTCTTCTTCCTCTGTCCACTTATCAAGGTCTTGTTCTACTTCCTCTGTGCACTTATCAAGCTTTATTCTTGTTCTTTTGTAAACATATCAAGGTGTTGTTCTTCTTTTTCTGTGCAATTCTCAAGGTCTTGTTCTTCTTCTTCTGTGCAGTTATCAAGGTCTTGTTCTTTTGCTTCTGTGCACTTATCAAGGTCTTGTTCTTTTTCTTCTGTCCACTTATCAAGGTCTTATTCTTTTTTTTCTATGCACTGATCAAGGACTTGTTCTTCTTCCTCTGTCCACTTATCGGGCCTTTTCTTCTTCTTCTGTACCTTTATGAAGGTCTTGTACTTCTACTTCTTTGCACTTTTCAAGGTCTTGTTCTTCTTCTTCTGTGCAGTTATCAAGGTCTCGTTCTTTTTCTTCTGTGCACTTATCAAGGTCTTGTTCTTTTTCTTCTGTCCACTTATCAAGGTCTTGTTCTTCTTCTTCTGTACACTTATCAACGTCTTGTTCTTCTTCTTCTGTGCACTTATCAAGGTCTTGTTCTTCTTCTTCGGTGCACTTATCAAGGTCTTATTTTTTTTCTGTGCACTTATTAAGGTCTTGTTTTCTTCTTCTGTGCACGTCTCAAGGTCTTGTTCTTGTTCTTTTGTGCACTTATCAAGGTCTTGTTTTTCTGCTTTTGTGCACTTCTCAAAGTCTTGTTCTTCCTCTTCTGTGCAGTTATCAAGTTCTTATTCTTCTTCTTCTGTGCACTTATCAAGGTCTTCTTTTCTTCTGTGTACTTATCAAGGTCTTGTTCTTCTTCTTCTGTGCACTTATCAAGGTCTTGTCCTTCTTCTTCTGTGCAACTATCAAGGTCTTGTTCTACTTCCTCTGTGCACTTATCAAGGTCTTGTTCTACTTCCTCTGTGCACTTATCAAGGTTTATTCTTGTTCTTTTGTAAACATATCAAGGTGTTGTTCTTCTTCTTCTGTGCACTTCTCAAGGTCTTGTTCTTCTTCTACTGTGCAGTTATCAAGTTCTTGTTCTTCTTCTTCTGTGCACTTATCGAGGTCTTCTTTTCTTCTGTGCACTTATCAAGGTCTTGTTCTTCTTCTTCTGTGCTCTTATCAAGGTCTTGTTCTTCTTCCTCTGTGCACTTATCAAGGTCTTGTTCTACTTCCTCTGTGCACTTATCAAGGTCTTGTTCTACTTCCTCTGTGCACTTATCAAGGTTTATTCTTGTTCTTTTGTAAACATATCAAGGTCTTGTTCTTCTTCTTCTGTGCAGTTATCAAGGTCTTGTTCTTTTTCTTCTGTGCACTTATCAAGGTCTTGTTCTTTTTCTTCTGTCCACTTATCAAGGTCTTATTCTTTTTTTTCTGTGCACTGATCAAGGACTTGTTCTTCTTCCTCTGTCCACTTATCGAGGCCTTTTCTTCTTCTTCTGTACACTTATGAAGGTCTTGTACTTCTTCTTCTTTCCACTTATCAAGGTCTTGTTCTTCTTCTTCTGTGCACTTATCAAGGTCTTATTCTTCTTTTTCTGTACACTTATCAAGGTCTTGTTCTTTTTCTTCTGTGCACTTATCAAGGTCTTATCCTTTTTTTCTGTGCACATATCAAGGACTTCTTTTTCTTCTTCTGTGCACTTATCATGGTCTTGTCTTTTTTTATACACTTATCCAGATCTTGTTCTTCTTCTTCTGTACACTTATCAAGGTCTTGTTCTTCTACTTCTGTACACTTATCAAGGTCTGGTTTTCTTCTTCTGTGCACTGATCAAGGTCTTGTTCTTCTTCTTCTGTGTACTTATCAAGGTCTTGCTCTTCGTCTTCTGTGCACTTATCAAGGTCTTATTCTTTTTTTTCTGTGCACTATTCAAGGTCTTCTTTTTTATCTTCTGTGCACTTATCACTGTCTTGTTCATCTTCTTCTGTGCACTTATCAAGGTCTTGTTCTTCTTCTTCTGTGCACTTATCAAGGACTTGTTCCTCTTCTTCTGTGCTCTTATCAAGGTCTTGTTATTTTTCTTCTGTACACTTTTCAAGGTCTTCCTCTTCTTCTGTGCACTTATCAAGGTCTTGTGCTTCTTCTTTTCTGCACTTATGAAGGTCTTATATACTTTTTTCTGTCCAGTTATCAAGGTATTGTTTTTCTTCTACTGTGCACTTATCAAGGTGTTGTCCTTCTTCTTCTGTGCACTTATCAAGGTCTTGTTCTACTTCTTCTGTGCTATTATCAATGTCTTGTTCTTCTTCTTCTGTCCACTTATCAAGACCTTGTTCTTTTCTTCTGTACACTTATCGAGGTCTTGTTCTTCTTCTTCTGTGCACTTATCAAGGTCATGTACTTATTCTTCTGTACACTTATCAAGGTCTTGCTCTATTTCCTCTGTTCATTTATCAAGGCTTGTTCTACTTTCTCTATGCAATAATCAATGTCTTGTTCTTCTTCTTCTGTGCACTTATCAAGACCTTGTTCTTTTCTTCTGTACACTTATCGAGGTCTTGTTCTTCTTCTTATGTGCACTTATCAAGGGTTGTTTTTGTTCTTTTGTGCACTCATCAAGGTCTTGTTGTTCTTCTTCTGTGCACTTATCAAGGTCTTGCTCTACTTCCTCTGTTCATTTATCAAGGCTTCTTCTACTTCCTCTATGCACTTATCAAGGTTTGTTCTTCTTCTATTGTGCACTCATCAAGGTCTTGTTCTTTTTCTTCTGTGCACTTATCAAGGTCTTGTTTTTTTTTCTTCTGTCCACTTATCAAGGCCTTATTCTTTTTTTTCTTTGCACTTATCAAGGTCTTGTTTTTTCTTCTGTGCACTTATCAAGGTCTTATCCTTTTTTACTGTGCACATATCAAGGACTTCTTTTTCTTCTTCTGTGCACTTATCATTGTCTTGTCTTTTTTTTATACACTTATCCAGATCTTGTTCTTCTTCTTCTGTACACTTATCAAGGTCTTGTTCTTCTTCTTCTGTACACTTATCAAGGTCTTGTTCTTCTTCTTATGTGCACTTATCAAGGTCTTGTTCTACTTCCTCTGTTCACTTATCAAGGTTTGTTCTTGTTCTTTTGTGCACTCATCAAGGTCTTGTTGTTCTTCTTCTGTGCACTTATCAAGGTCTTGCTCTACTTCCTCTGTTCATTTATCAAGGCTTGTTCTACTTCCTCTATGCACTTATCAAGGTTTGTTCTTCTTCTATTGTGCACTCATCAAGGTCTTGTTCTTTTTCTTCTGTGCACTTATCAAGGTCTTGTTCTTTTTCTTCTGTACACTTATCAAGGTCTTGTTCTTTTTCTTCTGTACACTTATCAAGGTCTTGTTCTTCTTCTTCTGTGCACTTATCAAGGTATTGTTCTTCTTCTTCTGTGCACTTATCAAGGTCTTGTTCTTCTTTTTCTGTTCACTTATCAAGGTCCTATCCTTCTTCTTCTGTCCACTTATCAAGACCTTGTTCTTTTCTTCTGTACACTTATCGAGGTCTTGTTCTTCTTCTTATGTGCACTTATCAAGGTCTTGTTCTACTTCCTCTGTGCACTTATCAAGGGTTGTTTTTGTTCTTTTGTGCACTCATCAAGGTCTTGTTCTTTTTCTTCTGTGCACTTATCAAGGTCTTGTTCTTCTTCTTCTGTGCACTTATCAAGGTATTGTTCTTCTTCTTCTGTGCACTTATCAAGGTCTTGTTCTTCTTTTTCTGTTCACTTATCAAGGTCCTATCCTTCTTCTTCTGTCCACTTATCAAGACCTTGTTCTTTTCTTCTGTACACTTATCGAGGTCTTGTTCTTCTTCTTATGTGCACTTATCAAGGTCTTGTTCTACTTCCTCTGTGCACTTATCAAGGCTTGTTTTTGTTCTTTTGTGCACTCATCAAGGTCTTGTTCTTTTTCTTCTGTGCACTTATCAAGGTCTTGTTCTTTTTCTTCTGTACACTTATCAAGGTGTTGTCCTTCTTCTTCTGTGCACTTATCAAGGTCTTGTTCTACTTCTTCTGTGCTATTATCAATGTCTTGTTCTTCTTCTTCTGTCCACTTATCAAGACCTTGTTCTTTTCTTCTGTACACTTATCGAGGTCTTGTTCTTCTTCTTCTGTGCACTTATCAAGGTCTTGTTCTTTTTCTTCGGTCCACTTATCAAGGTCTTGTTCTTCTTCTTCTGTACACTTATCAACGTCTTGTTCTTCTTCTTCTGTGCACTTATCAAGGTCTTGTTTTTCTTCTTCGGTGCACTTATCAAGGTCTTATTTTTTTTCTGTGCACTTATTAAGGTCTTGTTTTCTTTTTCTGTGCACGTCTCAAGGTCTTGTTCTTGTTCTTTTGTGCACTTATCAAGGTCTTGTTTTCTGCTTTTGTGCACTTCTCAAAGTCTTGTTCTTCCTCTTCTGTGCAGTTATCAAGTTCTTATTCTTCTTCTTCTGTGCACTTATCAAGGTCTTCTTTTCTTCTGTGTACTTATCAAGGTCTTGTTCTTCTTCTTCTCTGCACTTACCAAGGTCTTATTCTTCTTTTTCTGTACACTTATCAAGGTCTTGTTCTTCTTCTTCTGTGCACTTATCATGGTCTTGTCTTTTTCTTTTATACACTTATCAAGATCTTGTTCTTTTTCTTCTGTGCACTTATCAAGGTCTTCTTTTCTTCTGTGCACTTATCAAGGTCTTGTTCTTCTTCTTCTGTGCACTTATCAAGGTCTTGTTCTTCTTCCTCTGTCCACTTATCAAGGTCTTGTTCTACTTCCTCTGTGCACTTATCAAGCTTTATTCTTGTTCTTTTGTAAACATATCAAGGTGTTGTTCTTCTTTTTCTGTGCAATTCTCAAGGTCTTGTTCTTCTTCTTCTGTGCAGTTATCAAGGTCTTGTTCTTTTGCTTCTGTGCACTTATCAAGGTCTTGTTCTTTTTCTTCTGTCCACTTATCAAGGTCTTATTCTTTTTTTTCTATGCACTGATCAAGGACTTGTTCTTCTTCCTCTGTCCACTTATCGGGCCTTTTCTTCTTCTTCTGTACCTTTATGAAGGTCTTGTACTTCTACTTCTTTGCACTTTTCAAGGTCTTGTTCTTCTTCTTCTGTGCAGTTATCAAGGTCTCGTTCTTTTTCTTCTGTGCACTTATCAAGGTCTTGTTCTTTTTCTTCTGTCCACTTATCAAGGTCTTGTTCTTCTTCTTCTGTACACTTATCAACGTCTTGTTCTTCTTCTTCTGTGCACTTATCAAGGTCTTGTTCTTCTTCTTCGGTGCACTTATCAAGGTCTTATTTTTTTTCTGTGCACTTATTAAAGTCTTGTTTTCTTCTTCTGTGCACGTCTCAAGGTCTTGTTCTTGTTCTTTTGTGCACTTATCAAGGTCTTGTTTTTCTGCTTTTGTGCACTTCTCAAAGTCTTGTTCTTCCTCTTCTGTGCAGTTATCAAGTTCTTATTCTTCTTCTTCTGTGCACTTATCAAGGTCTTCTTTTCTTCTGTGTACTTATCAAGGTCTTGTTCTTCTTCTTCTGTGCACTTATCAAGGTCTTGTCCTTCTTCTTCTGTGCAACTATCAAGGTCTTGTTCTACTTCCTCTGTGCACTTATCAAGGTCTTGTTCTACTTCCTCTGTGCACTTATCAAGGTTTATTCTTGTTCTTTTGTAAACATATCAAGGTGTTGTTGTTCTTCTTCTGTGCACTTCTCAAGGTCTTGTTCTTCTTCTACTGTGCAGTTATCAAGTTCTTGTTCTTCTTCTTCTGTGCACTTATCGAGGTCTTCTTTTCTTCTGTGCACTTATCAAGGTCTTGTTCTTCTTCTTCTGTGCTCTTATCAAGGTCTTGTTCTTCTTCCTCTGTGCACTTATCAAGGTCTTGTTCTACTTCCTCTGTGCACTTATCAAGGTTTATTCTTGTTCTTTTGTAAACATATCAAGGTGTTGTTCTTCTTCTTCTGTGCAATTCTCAAGGTCTTGTTCTTCTTCTTCTGTGCAGTTATCAAGGTCTTGTTCTTTTTCTTCTGTGCACTTATCAAGGTCTTGTTCTTTTTCTTCTGTCCACTTATCAAGGTCTTATTCTTTTTTTTCTGTGCACTGATCAAGGACTTGTTCTTCTTCCTCTGTCCATTTATCGAGGCCTTTTCTTCTTCTTCTGTACACTTATGAAGGTCTTGTACTTCTTCTTCTTTCCACTTATCAAGGTCTTGTTCTTCTTCTTCTGTGCACTTATCAAGGTCTTATTCTTCTTTTTCTGTACACTTATCAAGGTCTTGTTCTTTTTCTTCTGTGCACTTATCAAGGTCTTATCCTTTTTTTCTGTGCACATATCAAGGACTTCTTTTTCTTCTTCTGTGCACTTATCATGGTCTTGTCTTTTTTTATACACTTATCCAGATCTTGTTCTTCTTCTTCTGTACACTTATCAAGGTCTTGTTCTTCTACTTCTGTACACTTATCAAGGTCTGGTTTTCTTCTTCTGTGCACTGATCAAGGTCTTGTTCTTCTTCTTCTGTGTACTTATCAAGGTCTTGCTCTTCGTCTTCTGTGCACTTATCAAGGTCTTATTCTTTTTTTTCTGTGCACTATTCAAGGTCTTCTTTTTTATCTTCTGTGCACTTATCACTGTCTTGTTCATCTTCTTCTGTGCACTTATCAAGGTCTTGTTCTTCTTCTTCTGTGCACTTATCAAGGACTTGTTCCTCTTCTTCTGTGCTCTTATCAAGGTCTTGTTATTTTTCTTCTGTACACTTTTCAAGGTCTTCCTCTTCTTCTGTGCACTTATCAAGGTCTTGTGCTTCTTCTTTTCTGCACTTATGAAGGTCTTATATACTTTTTTCTGTCCAGTTATCAAGGTATTGTTTTTCTTCTACTGTGCACTTATCAAGGTGTTGTCCTTCTTCTTCTGTGCACTTATCAAGGTCTTGTTCTACTTCTTCTGTGCTATTATCAATGTCTTGTTCTTCTTCTTCTGTCCACTTATCAAGACCTTGTTCTTTTCTTCTGTACACTTATCGAGGTCTTGTTCTTCTTCTTCTGTGCACTTATCAAGGTCATGTACTTATTCTTCTGTACACTTATCAAGGTCTTGCTCTATTTCCTCTGTTCATTTATCAAGGCTTGTTCTACTTTCTCTATGCAATAATCAATGTCTTGTTCTTCTTCTTCTGTGCACTTATCAAGACCTTGTTCTTTTCTTCTGTACACTTATCGAGGTCTTGTTCCTCTTCTTATGTGCACTTATCAAGGGTTGTTTTTGTTCTTTTGTGCACTCATCAAGGTCTTGTTGTTCTTCTTCTGTGCACTTATCAAGGTCTTGCTCTACTTCCTCTGTTCATTTATCAAGGCTTCTTCTACTTCCTCTATGCACTTATCAAGGTTTGTTCTTCTTCTATTGTGCACTCATCAAGGTCTTGTTCTTTTTCTTCTGTGCACTTATCAAGGTCTTGTTTTTTTTTCTTCTGTCCACTTATCAAGGCCTTATTCTTTTTTTTCTTTGCACTTATCAAGGTCTTGTTTTTTCTTCTGTGCACTTATCAAGGTCTTATCCTTTTTTACTGTGCACATATCAAGGACTTCTTTTTCTTCTTCTGTGCACTTATCATTGTCTTGTCTTTTTTTTATACACTTATCCAGATCTTGTTCTTCTTCTTCTGTACACTTATCAAGGTCTTGTTCTTCTTCTTCTGTACACTTATCAAGGTCTTGTTCTTCTTCTTATGTGCACTTATCAAGGTCTTGTTCTACTTCCTCTGTTCACTTATCAAGGTTTGTTCTTGTTCTTTTGTGCACTCATCAAGGTCTTGTTGTTCTTCTTCTGTGCACTTATCAAGGTCTTGCTCTACTTCCTCTGTTCATTTATCAAGGCTTGTTCTACTTCCTCTATGCACTTATCAAGGTTTGTTCTTCTTCTATTGTGCACTCATCAAGGTCTTGTTCTTTTTCTTCTGTGCACTTATCAAGGTCTTGTTCTTTTTCTTCTGTACACTTATCAAGGTCTTGTTCTTTTTCTTCTGTACACTTATCAAGGTCTTGTTCTTCTTCTTCTGTGCACTTATCAAGGTATTGTTCTTCTTCTTCTGTGGACTTATCAAGGTCTTGTTCTTCTTTTTCTGTTCACTTATCAAGGTCCTATCCTTCTTCTTCTGTCCACTTATCAAGACCTTGTTCTTTTCTTCTGTACACTTATCGAGGTCTTGTTCTTCTTCTTATGTGCACTTATCAAGGTCTTGTTCTACTTCCTCTGTGCACTTATCAAGGGTTGTTTTTGTTCTTTTGTGCACTCATCAAGGTCTTGTTCTTTTTCTTCTGTGCACTTATCAAGGTCTTGTTCTTCTTCTTCTGTGCACTTATCAAGGTATTGTTCTTCTTCTTCTGTGCACTTATCAAGGTCTTGTTCTTCTTTTTCTGTTCACTTATCAAGGTCCTATCCTTCTTCTTCTGTCCACTTATCAAGACCTTGTTCTTTTCTTCTGTACACTTATCGAGGTCTTGTTCTTCTTCTTATGTGCACTTATCAAGGTCTTGTTCTACTTCCTCTGTGCACTTATCAAGGGTTGTTTTTGTTCTTTTGTGCACTCATCAAGGTCTTGTTCTTTTTCTTCTGTGCACTTATCAAGGTCTTGTTCTTTTTCTTCTGTACACTTATCAAGGTGTTGTCCTTCTTCTTCTGTGCACTTATCAAGGTCTTGTTCTACTTCTTCTGTGCTATTATCAATGTCTTGTTCTTCTTCTTCTGTCCACTTATCAAGACCTTGTTCTTTTCTTCTGTACACTTATCGAGGTCTTGTTCTTCTTCTTCTGTGCACTTATCAAGGTCTTGTTCTTTTTCTTCGGTCCACTTATCAAGGTCTTGTTCTTCTTCTTCTGTACACTTATCAACGTCTTGTTCTTCTTCTTCTGTGCACTTATCAAGGTCTTGTTTTTCTTCTTCGGTGCACTTATCAAGGTCTTATTTTTTTTCTGTGCACTTATTAAGGTCTTGTTTTCTTTTTCTGTGCACGTCTCAAGGTCTTGTTCTTGTTCTTTTGTGCACTTATCAAGGTCTTGTTTTCTGCTTTTGTGCACTTCTCAAAGTCTTGTTCTTCCTCTTCTGTGCAGTTATCAAGTTCTTATTCTTCTTCTTCTGTGCACTTATCAAGGTCTTCTTTTCTTCTGTGTACTTATCAAGGTCTTGTTCTTCTTCTTCTCTGCACTTACCAAGGTCTTGTCCTTCTTCTTCTGTGCACTTATCAAGGTCTTGTTCTACTTCCTCTGTGCACTTATAAAAGGTCTTGTTCTACTTCCTCTGTGCACTTATCAAGGTTTATTCTTGTTCTTTTGTAAACATATCAAGGTGTTGTTCTTCTTCTTCTGTGCACTTCTCAAGGTCTTGTTCTTCTTCTTCTGTGCACTTATCAAGGTCTTGCTCTTCTTCTTCTGTGCACTTATCAAGGTCTTGTTCTTCTTCCTCTGTGCACTTGTCAAGGTCTTGTTCTACTTCCTCTGTGCACTTATCAAGGTTTATTCTTGTTCTTTTGTAAACATATCAAGGTGTTGTTCTTCTTCTTCTGTGCAATTCTCAAGGTCTTGTTCTTCTTCTTCTGTGCAGTTATCATGGTCTTGTTCTTTTTCTTCTGTGCACTTATCAAGGTCTTGTTCTTTTTCTTCTGTCCACTTATCAAGGTCTCATTCTTTTTTTTCTGTGCACTGATCAAGGACTTGTTCTTTTTCCTCTGTCCACTTATCGAGGCCTTTTCTTCTTCTTCTGTACACTTATGAAGGTCTTGTAATTCTTCTTCTTTGCACTAATCAAGGTCTTGTTCTTCTTCTTCTGTGCACTTATCAAGGTTTATTCTTGTTGTTTTGTAAACATATCAAGGTGAGGTTCTTTTCTTCTGTGCATTTCTCAAGGTCTTGTTCTTCTTCTTCTGTGCAGTTATCAAGGTCTTGTTCTTTTTCTTCTGTGCACTTAACAAGGTCTTATTCTTCTTTTTCTGTACACTTATGAAGGTCTTGTTCTTCTTCTTCTGTGCACTTATCATGGTCTTGTCTTTTTCTTTTATACACTTATCAAGATCTTGTTCTTTTTCTTCTGTGCACTTATCAAGGTCTTCTTTTCTTCTGTGCACTTATCAAGGTCTTGTTCTTCTTCTTCTGTGCACTTATCAAGGTCTTGTTCTTCTTCCTCTGTCCACTTATCAAGGTCTTGTTCTACTTCCTCTGTGCACTTATCAAGCTTTATTCTTGTTCTTTTGTAAACATATCAAGGTGTTGTTCTTCTTTTTCTGTGCAATTCTCAAGGTCTTGTTCTTCTTCTTCTGTGCAGTTATCAAGGTCTTGTTCTTTTGCTTCTGTGCACTTATCAAGGTCTTGTTCTTTTTCTTCTGTCCACTTATCAAGGTCTTATTCTTTTTTTTCTATGCACTGATCAAGGACTTGTTCTTCTTCCTCTGTCCACTTATCGGGCCTTTTCTTCTTCTTCTGTACCTTTATGAAGGTCTTGTACTTCTACTTCTTTGCACTTTTCAAGGTCTTGTTCTTCTTCTTCTGTGCAGTTATCAAGGTCTCGTTCTTTTTCTTCTGTGCACTTATCAAGGTCTTGTTCTTTTTCTTCTGTCCACTTATCAAGGTCTTGTTCTTCTTCTTCTGTACACTTATCAACGTCTTGTTCTTCTTCTTCTGTGCACTTATCAAGGTCTTGTTCTTCTTCTTCGGTGCACTTATCAAGGTCTTATTTTTTTTCTGTGCACTTATTAAGGTCTTGTTTTCTTCTTCTGTGCACGTCTCAAGGTCTTGTTCTTGTTCTTTTGTGCACTTATCAAGGTCTTGTTTTTCTGCTTTTGTGCACTTCTCAAAGTCTTGTTCTTCCTCTTCTGTGCAGTTATCAAGTTCTTATTCTTCTTCTTCTGTGCACTTATCAAGGTCTTCTTTTCTTCTGTGTACTTATCAAGGTCTTGTTCTTCTTCTTCTGTGCACTTATCAAGGTCTTGTCCTTCTTCTTCTGTGCAACTATCAAGGTCTTGTTCTACTTCCTCTGTGCACTTATCAAGGTCTTGTTCTACTTCCTCTGTGCACTTATCAAGGTTTATTCTTGTTCTTTTGTAAACATATCAAGGTGTTGTTCTTCTTCTTCTGTGCACTTCTCAAGGTCTTGTTCTTCTTCTACTGTGCAGTTATCAAGTTCTTGTTCTTCTTCTTCTGTGCACTTATCGAGGTCTTCTTTTCTTCTGTGCACTTATCAAGGTCTTGTTCTTCTTCTTCTGTGCTCTTATCAAGGTCTTGTTCTTCTTCCTCTGTGCACTTATCAAGGTCTTGTTCTACTTCCTCTGTGCACTTATCAAGGTTTATTCTTGTTCTTTTGTAAACATATCAAGGTGTTGTTCTTCTTCTTCTGTGCAATTCTCAAGGTCTTGTTCTTCTTCTTCTGTGCAGTTATCAAGGTCTTGTTCTTTTTCTTCTGTGCACTTATCAAGGTCTTGTTCTTTTTCTTCTGTCCACTTATCAAGGTCTTATTCTTTTTTTTCTGTGCACTGATCAAGGACTTGTTCTTCTTCCTCTGTCCACTTATCGAGGCCTTTTCTTCTTCTTCTGTACACTTATGAAGGTCTTGTACTTCTTCTTCTTTCCACTTATCAAGGTCTTGTTCTTCTTCTTCTGTGCACTTATCAAGGTCTTATTCTTCTTTTTCTGTACACTTATCAAGGTCTTGTTCTTTTTCTTCTGTGCACTTATCAAGGTCTTATCCTTTTTTTCTGTGCACATATCAAGGACTTCTTTTTCTTCTTCTGTGCACTTATCATGGTCTTGTCTTTTTTTTATACACTTATCCAGATCTTGTTCTTCTTCTTCTGTACACTTATCAAGGTCTTGTTCTTCTACTTCTGTACACTTATCAAGGTCTGGTTTTCTTCTTCTGTGCACTGATCAAGGTCTTGTTCTTCTTCTTCTGTGTACTTATCAAGGTCTTGCTCTTCGTCTTCTGTGCACTTATCAAGGTCTTATTCTTTTTTTTCTGTGCACTATTCAAGGTCTTCTTTTTTATCTTCTGTGCACTTATCACTGTCTTGTTCATCTTCTTCTGTGCACTTATCAAGGTCTTGTTCTTCTTCTTCTGTGCACTTATCAAGGACTTGTTCCTCTTCTTCTGTGCTCTTATCAAGGTCTTGTTATTTTTCTTCTGTACACTTTTCAAGGTCTTCCTCTTCTTCTGTGCACTTATCAAGGTCTTGTGCTTCTTCTTTTCTGCACTTATGAAGGTCTTATATACTTTTTTCTGTCCAGTTATCAAGGTATTGTTTTTCTTCTACTGTGCACTTATCAAGGTGTTGTCCTTCTTCTTCTGTGCACTTATCAAGGTCTTGTTCTACTTCTTCTGTGCTATTATCAATGTCTTGTTCTTCTTCTTCTGTCCACTTATCAAGACCTTGTTCTTTTCTTCTGTACACTTATCGAGGTCTTGTTCTTCTTCTTCTGTGCACTTATCAAGGTCATGTACTTATTCTTCTGTACACTTATCAAGGTCTTGCTCTATTTCCTCTGTTCATTTATCAAGGCTTGTTCTACTTTCTCTATGCAATAATCAATGTCTTGTTCTTCTTCTTCTGTGCACTTATCAAGACCTTGTTCTTTTCTTCTGTACACTTATCGAGGTCTTGTTCTTCTTCTTATGTGCACTTATCAAGGGTTGTTTTTGTTCTTTTGTGCACTCATCAAGGTCTTGTTGTTCTTCTTCTGTGCACTTATCAAGGTCTTGCTCTACTTCCTCTGTTCATTTATCAAGGCTTCTTCTACTTCCTCTATGCACTTATCAAGGTTTGTTCTTCTTCTATTGTGCACTCATCAAGGTCTTGTTCTTTTTCTTCTGTGCACTTATCAAGGTCTTGTTTTTTTTTCTTCTGTCCACTTATCAAGGCCTTATTCTTTTTTTTCTTTGCATTTATCAAGGTCTTGTTTTTTCTTCTGTGCACTTATCAAGGTCTTATCCTTTTTTACTGTGCACATATCAAGGACTTCTTTTTCTTCTTCTGTGCACTTATCATTGTCTTGTCTTTTTTTTATACACTTATCCAGATCTTGTTCTTCTTCTTCTGTACACTTATCAAGGTCTTGTTCTTCTTCTTCTGTACACTTATCAAGGTCTTGTTCTTCTTCTTATGTGCACTTATCAAGGTCTTGTTCTACTTCCTCTGTTCACTTATCAAGGTTTGTTCTTGTTCTTTTGTGCACTCATCAAGGTCTTGTTGTTCTTCTTCTGTGCACTTATCAAGGTCTTGCTCTACTTCCTCTGTTCATTTATCAAGGCTTGTTCTACTTCCTCTATGCACTTATCAAGGTTTGTTCTTCTTCTATTGTGCACTCATCAAGGTCTTGTTCTTTTTCTTCTGTGCACTTATCAAGGTCTTGTTCTTTTTCTTCTGTACACTTATCAAGGTCTTGTTCTTTTTCTTCTGTACACTTATCAAGGTCTTGTTCTTCTTCTTCTGTGCACTTATCAAGGTATTGTTCTCCTTCTTCTGTGCACTTATCAAGGTCTTGTTCTTCTTTTTCTGTTCACTTATCAAGGTCCTATCCTTCTTCTTCTGTCCACTTATCAAGACCTTGTTCTTTTCTTCTGTACACTTATCGAGGTCTTGTTCTTCTTCTTATGTGCACTTATCAAGGTCTTGTTCTACTTCCTCTGTGCACTTATCAAGGGTTGTTTTTGTTCTTTTGTGCACTCATCAAGGTCTTGTTCTTTTTCTTCTGTGCACTTATCAAGGTCTTGTTCTTTTTCTTCTGTACACTTATCAAGGTCTTGTTCTTTTTCTTCTGTACACTTATCAAGGTCTTGTTCTTCTTCTTCTGTGCACTTATCAAGGTATTGTTCTTCTTCTTCTGTGCACTTATCGAGGTCTTGTTGTTCTTTTTCTGTTCACTTATCAAGGTCCTATCCTTCTTCTTCTGTCCACTTATCAAGACCTTGTTCTTTTCTTCTGTACACTTATCGAGGTCTTGATCTTCTTCTTATGTGCACTTATCAAGGTCTTTTTCTACTTCCTCTGTGCACTTATCAAGGGTTGTTTTTGTTCTTTTGTGCACTCATCAAGGTCTTGTTGTTCTTCTTCTGTGCACCTATCAAGGTCTTGCTCTACTTCCTCTGTTCATTCATCAAGGCTTCTTCTACTTCCTCTATGCACTTATCAAGGTTTGTTCTTCTTCTATTGTGCACTCATCAAGGTCTTGTTCTTTTCTTCTGTGCACTTATCAAGGTCTTGTTCTTTTCCTTGTGTCCACTTATCAAGGCCTTATTCTTTTTTTCTTTGCACTTATCAAGGTCTTGTTTTTCCTTCTGTGCACTTATCAAGGTCTTGTCTTTTTCTTCTGTGCACTTATCAAGGTCTTATTCTTCTTTTTCTGTACACTTATCAAGGTCTTGTTCTCCTTTATCTGTGCACTTATCAAGGTCTTGTTCTTCTTCTTTTGTGCACTTATCAAGGTCTTATATAATTTTTTCTGTGCAGTTATCAAGTTATTGTTTATCTTCTTCTGTGCACTTATCAAGGTCTTGTTCTTCTTTTCTGTGCACTTATCAAGGTCATGTACTTCTTCTTCTGTACACTTATCAAGGTCTTGCTCTACTTCCTCTGTTCATTTATCAAGGCTTGTTCTACTTTCTCTATGCACTTATCAAGGTTTGTTCTTCTTCTATTGTGCACTCATCAAGGTCTTGTTCTTTTTCTTCTGTGCACTTATCAAGGTCTTGTTTCTTTTTCTTCTGTACACCTATCAAGGTCTTTTTCTTCTTTTTCTGTGCACTTATCAAGGTCTTGTTCTTCTTCTTCTGTGCACTTATCAAGGTCTTGTTGTGCTTCTGTGCACCTGATTTTGATAAAGACTTTTATAGCGTTTGGAAACTAGATGATCCACTATGAACAGTATCTTGATTTAATGACAAATCGGTAGTGCTTTCTCTACTTTCTGTGGTGTCATGGTCTACCGAAGCAGCCAAGCCGTCTGTGTCTTCTTCTTCTTCAGCAATGCTTTGAACAGAGCTTTCACCAGGTTTATTTAAAGTTGAATCACCTTCCTTGTCTCTTTTGTAAGCACCTACCTCAAACAATGTGCGAGAGGCCTTCTTTGCTTCTTTTTCTCGTATCTTTTTTTCCTGCCTTTTCTGAGCACCAGACTTGTGCCTGTAAGATGACATCGCAGGGGTTGATTGGATCGTGTTCCCGTTTAGTGATTTTGATAAAGACTTTAATAGCGTTTGGATTTGTCTTGGTTCTTCGCATGTGCTTTCTCTCTGGTCTACACCGTGAATGGAAGATTTACTTTTACGTTTATAGGAAGTCCACACAAGGAATAACTAACACATCTGACCTAAACATGGGCTCTGACAAAGGTTGAAAAGTGGGGGGCCAAGGAAAAATTTAACACCCAAAACAAAAGATTTTGAAAAAAACTCTATTGTTTTGCGAAAAATGGGGGGCCAAGGCCCCCCTGACCCCCCTCCTTCGTTGGGGGCCTGCTAAAAGTAGATATATGTAAGTGCAATCGAATTTTTCGGCTTCCGGAGAAGTATATTATGATCGTATCGGCAATGTTTTAATTATAAACCATAACAAGAAAAGGCCCTCGTCATAGACCAGCTTGTTGATCCCATGTTGAAAGATTAAACTTCGAATATCAATCGGGTCATGGGCCCGCCCTGCCAATGCTGCTAATTGAAAACTCATAGCCAAAAATACATACCTTATTTTCTACGGGCCCCTCAAGGCCCCGGGCCCCCTGGTAACTACCCTGGCTACCCCCCATCCCCCCCCCTCTCGACGGTCCTGCTCAAATGAGTACGGCTAGGTGATCTCAAATTAGTACGGTTAGGCAGGTCTCGTGTAAACAGAACGCCTAAGTGAACTCAAATGGATATGGATCTTTTTGGAACCGGTCTCGTGTAAACAGGGTCTTACTCTCTACCCCTTTATAACATTCTCCCCCACTTATTTGTTCTCCAGTCAATTCTTCGTAGACTCCCCCTGATCTTATTGGTATAGGCTGTTGACTCGATATTGCTCCTCCGTTGCTTGTATCTTTGCAACCTTTGCTTCAGTCTTTTCTGTCCACTTCTGCCAACTGCCAAAAATGTTAATACCCTGTTTTACTCCATTGATTTATTCTTCCATTATTCTTTGCCACCATGACCATTTTTAGTTCTCTTTAGAGAAGGATCTTACTACCTGTACAATGGTTGTCTCAATGAAATTGTTGTTGGTTTCAACTGTGCCCTCAGTCTTATTGACTTAATTACCCTGTTCACTTATTAAGAAACTGTATTGAATCTTTCTGTCTTTCTGTTAAAATGTTTTCTATATTACGACACATTGTTGAAACAAACATTTTTCATTCGATTCAAAATTTTCTTTTAACTCAATCTCCATATCAAAAAACATTCCCAGGGGAGTCACTCGAACCTTTTATAAACGGGGAGGTCAATCCGCAGTTATCAAAATCCACCCAAAATTATCAAAAACAAATTTAATAAGCCCAAAATTATCAGCTAAATGTGTGGATAGCCAAACAAATTACAATACAAAATATTTTTGATGAGCACATAAGTGACCACTAGTCACAGTACATTCATTTTTTATAAGAAACAAAGGTCGATTCAAAACTCACTGTTTCTTAAGAGTTTTTTAATTATGATGCCATGAATGATGTTATGAAATGTTCGTGACCTTTTTTTCACGTCAAGAGATTCGCTTCCGTTCTGATGCTGTATCTATGTGCATAGATGTGGGAAGTATATTTTTATTCCTTGTGTCTTAAGTTCTAGGGCAAAAGGGCAATCATGTTCTTGGATTTTGCGAAATTCCGTTGTTCTCGGTTCTATCACGATTTAATAGTTTCTTAATTTTTTTGCTTCGAGTACTGAATTTTCTTATTTTTTTCTGATTGTCCAGTACTCGTTTCTTATAGCCTGTTTCTTATAAAAAATTGAGTGTAATTTAGACTATATAGTAATAATTATCAGTTTCTGTTCTTTTATTCATGTTTTTGACATTATTATGTGTTAGTTGAACCCATAAGTACCAGAAAGGTACATTGTTAAATCAGATACCAAAAAGTATCAGATCACAAGGAAAATTCTTACCCAAAATTATCGAATGGACCTTGCTGTATACAAAAAGTTCAACTGAACCCTGGGAAAACATCGCTGGTAACTTCATCTTCTCCGACATGTATGTTATTATTATCTTGTCACCACATGAACCAAAGGATATTTCCACTATAAAGTTATTACAAATCTACATTGGTCTACAGTTTTTGGTATGATAAAATATGACAAGAACTTACATAGGAAACAATATCATAAAAACTTAACAAAAATCAACACCAAATTTCCCGTTATCGAAATTTCTCTGCACCTCCTAAACGTGTTGTAATTTTGATTTCTCAAGCTCAATCCTGTTTGTCAGACGAAAAAGCTTTCAGTAATATGTTGTGAAATGTTTGTTTTTTTCAAAGCCATTTTCAAGTTCTGTACCGCAAAAAAATTCTTCAATCCTGTTTATTGGTTCTTAGCTTTTTGCCTAGTTGAAACCCAATGCCTTATCCGATTCGATGTTTTCTCTCCCTGATTTCCAAAGACGAATGAAAGCATATCTCATTGTATGTTTCTTAACATTTAGCACAATCTTTTAGAACTGAATACAACAAAAAAACCATTTTGTTGACATTTGTCAATGTCTTTTGATAAATAATTAATGCTGTAATCTTTGTTGCCATGGAATCTCACCGATAGGAGGCAGCGATAAGAACTCCATTAGGCCAGTTGCAAAATTAGGTTGCTTGTTAATGACGAAGTCGTCAACGAACTGTGTTGAAAATTACTGTCAAAGAATTAGCTCTACCAATATTTTTCTCACACAAAAGACGCAGAAAAGCCTAGTCGTGAAAAGGGGAATTCGAATTTTGGACCATTATCAAAAGAACACTCTGAGTGATCAATATTGCATTGCGTGGATATTATTTGTATCAAAATTCGCGATTTTGTTATGGAACGCCTTAACTGAAACTTTGATGTTCTAACACAGTGTCCAATATTAGCCTTGAGAGTGATTTTGTGAGGCAGGATTTTAAAGTCTCCTGGTGTTCTAAACAGAGGTCTTGCTTTTGTTTATTTACTAAAAACCAAAACGTTGCTATGTGAAGGGTCGCTGTTGACAAATCAGTGCCTCACCTTTAAGTTTCTGTCGCCTTCAAGTTTCTGTCACCGAACGCTCTGACAAATTGAAATGCCTACGTCCAGCAAAGCGAAAGACATCCTCAGCAGTTTCTACAAATCTAGTGCAAATGAATATGATGACTATGGCGAAGATTTTGAAGAATCGGCAGATAATTCCGACGGTGAAACGTTCGGGAACGGGAAACTGGAAACGAAACCCTTAGCTGGAAAAAAATCGGATTCTTTTGAAAGGGACATGACTGAGACAACTCAGGAAACATTTAATTTCAGAAAGAGAAAGGAACAGAGCTTTGCATCGAGCACTGGCTATACCGCACGAGGAAATACACGTAGTCAACCACTAACAGCCCGAGATAAGCAGTCAGCAGCCGGTTATGGAAGACATAGAAAGGCACGAACAGTAGCAGGTTCCAGTCAAGGAAAAGGTTAGTATCTTCCATTGTTTATAATTTCATTGTAAACAAGGATAAGAAATTTGATTGTTAATAAGCTCTTTTTTTTAAAGAATTGTTCACAAACAATGATAGTCAGGGATGAAATGAGCAATGAGAGAGAAATAATAAAGAAAAGTGACTAAGAAAGGAAAAATTTGTTATCAAAACGGAATTACTCACCAGTGCATGACATTGTAAGGGGGAGTAGTGACCGTCTTTGGTAAATAATTAGGTGCTAAGTTTACATGATACGCAGCCATGTAGCTGTGGAAATTGGCTGGGGTTGGCAAACTTGAGCAACAATCATACGTTGAGGAGGCAGGCTTTTAATAAAAAAAAATTAATAACAATGAATGACATGTTTATTTGAAGTATCAAGCTTACATAGAGCTATGAGTTAAGAATAGAACACATACAAAATTCTAAAACAAATTTTGAGATTTCTGTAGCCACTTAATTGAAAACTCCTCAAAAGATATCTCACAAGGCTTTTTCCACAGAAAATGTGAACAAAAAGCATGCTGACGAAAAGTTGTGCTATGTCGCCTTCTTGGTTCATCAATGTATACATCATAGACAATATGACATCCAGCCCTTGCTGAACTATAACTACACACCAGTGCGATTCTGTGGATGCTGTTCACTATAATTTGAGAGAAGCTACTTCAGAACTTTCCAGCATAAACTCACACACCTTTCCAATTGCTTGCTCTTACACTGGCTGAGAAAACATACTTAAAAACTATTCAATCGCTTTCCAAATTCCCCTTGTCAATCAGGTAAATTTCAGAGATTTGATTGTACATGCCTCCCTGGTGTCTCCAAAGCTGCCCTTTGTGGAAAATGTTGCAAAAAAACAATAACAAATGTAAAACTTGGCTACTTTTTGGCATGAACAAGGTTGAGGCTGAAGTTACAACTCTGTTCCTAGCATAGTTCTTTTCAAATGACTATGTTAACAGGAAGCTAGCTGACTTCTCTCTATTCTGATGCACCCAAGCTGTAATCATCACAATATGAATATTGAGTATTTTGAAACATTGCTAATTTCACAAGTAGTCAAGTGTATAAATCTAAAGAGCAGATGATAGAGTTTCTTAATTTTTCAATAACACAGGGTCCCTTTCAAAAGCAATTATCTTACAAAATTATAATTATGCCAAAAATTCATTTTGAGTAACTGTAGCCAGAGGGGGCAAGTTGTGGTCAAAATTTTCATTTGGAGGGGCACAGCCTTATGTCCCACTGCTAGGTGGCTGTATCAATGTTTGATTGGCTAACATGACATCTTTCAAATGATTGCACTATGAAAAATGAAAGCAATGAAAAGCACTATCATCAAAGCCACTAATTCAGCCATGTACAAGGCTTTAAAACACCATGTCTGTTAAGCTGCCATAAAGTTGTTAAATTCAAAAATTATTTGATAAATACCAAGAAGTAATTATAAATTATTTTGCAATCATTTGAAGAAACCTAGATTCAAAACATTGTCAGTTGTTCATAGACTCTGAGGTCTGTATATTTCCATTCGACGTCCGTGACTTCTGTATCAACCATTTCATCTAGCCATCTTTCACCATAGTATATCAACTGTAGAATATGTATCTACCCTCCTGGTAGAGCTGCAAATAATTTGAAATCGTTAACCTTTGAACTGCAATTAAAAATCTGGTCAAAGCAATGAAGCCTCAAACCTAAAATAGGCTTCCTTGAATGTTATATAAAATCAGAATTGATATAAATTTGATAAGTAAGGCAAAACTATTTAATTTTTCAAAAGACATTTCCAATAAGACACAGTCCTTTGCTTGAAGGGAACATGTTTGATATTTAATTAGATATTTATATGCATATGATTTGTCACCTCAGGAATCTAAAAAATGCGATTAGTAGAAGCTATTTGTTAAGTGATAGATTCACTAACTAGGTGTTTATAGCTCATTTAGCCTCTTCTAGAATCTCTGCTAGATTGCTATGTAAATAGTTGCAAGTCTTTGCTAACATGTTTGAAAAAATGTTTGTTTTAATCTGATTGCTTCATTCCAACACTTTAATTAACAGACATTTGACAGCTCACAAAAGCAAAATATATATTAATATGCTTCATCTGAAATGTTTACGTTCATCTGAAACATAAATCACATATTTCATGTTAACCCTCAGCACTCAAAGAACTGAATTGTCTTAGAGGACTATTGAATGTAGTAACAAGGGTTTGATCAATAAATAATGATGTTTTGAATGCTGTGTTAAGAACATCACGGTAAAACTTCAGACTTCTAAACCACATGTCATACTCTAAGCCAAAATTGCTAATCAGACATGCTATGCCAAGAAAAATCAGAGATAAATCTAAAGAAATCACCTTAAATTTGCAAAAGTAATCAAGTCAAGTGACCTTACACTTGATTGAAGGTTCACTTTTTATTGCTATGTTTTCAGTTTTGTTTTTGTTTAAGTGATACTATGAAAGTGCAGTTTGTTGTTGCTGTGAAAGACAATGTTATACATCTTTAAAAATTGATTATTGATCTCAAATAATGACTTTTTATGGTATCAATAATGCATTTTATTTTGTTTTAGGCTTAACAAGGATGACATATGACAAACCAAAAAGTGACAGAGTTGTTGTCAAAAGAGTAATGTCTGCAAACCGTAACAAAGTTAATGCCCTTCAGAATTTAGTTATGGAACTAGAAAGTGAAATTGAGCAGCTACGACAAGAAAATCGTGATTTGAAAAGAGAGTCACGCATTCATGAAAAAACTATCAGGAAATATGACAATGAGGAGGCTGAAGTTCCATTCTTGATTCAAAAACACAATTCTGAGGTAATAAAATCATGACCCCATGTTTTGCACCAAGGGAGTTTCAAACCATCACTTTTAATTGGTGTCATCATAATTGGGCTTTTTGACATCTTTTCATTAGGATATCAACCCATTTGTCATCCATCATTTGCACCACTATGACTGTGTTTATCCCTTGAATTTCCTCTAAAAGATCTTTAATATCTCCCGCTACTGAGCTTTAGGTACTTGTAATTGATGTTTTCCTGGGCTTTCTGCTGCAGTAATCTAAGAATGCGATTATTAACAAGGAACACATTGAAGGACTTGTGTTTCCCTTAAATGTGAAATTTTATATGGCGTTTCAGTATGTCTGCATATTTCTGGATAAAGGAATCTTTTTCAGAAAAAGATTGAGGTTTCCTAGGCCTTTAATGCATTTTGCTGGCCATATATTAACATTCGGAAGATTTTTGAAAATAATTTCGAAAGGAGCTAGTATGTACTAATGTGCGAGGATGGCTCAATGGCTAGAGTTGCTGACTACATACCCATAGGTCCATGGTTCGAGTCACTGGCGTGACCAAACATTCACCCAAAATAAGGAAAGTCGCTAGCTCTCTGTATTTCCAGGCGTAGGAATCACGAGGTGTGGTCACATCGAGAGGAGGGACCAGGACACTGCTCGTTAAGCATAGATTCTCAGTGTCCTAAAAACTATCTTCGCATGCTAGGCAGAAACCAATACAATATGTACTAATGTTATAGCAATAATGTTGCTATTTCTCAAAGTCATGAAAGTCGACCACTTTTTACTTTACATTTAATCTTTGTTAATCCCAGGTCAGAGTTCTACGAGAGAAATTAAAGAAACAAAGAAATTCGATGGACAGATCACAGGAGGAAGTCAGGAAAAAGGACATCGAGATCCAAAGGTTAAGGGATAAAATCAAAAAGTATGAAGATATCATCAGAGACAAGCGCCTTGATGAAAGGGAGGCTTTGCAACAGAAAGTTTTTAGTCTGGAAGAGAGACTGGCAGAAAAAGAAGCAAAGATAATGGTATGAATTTAGAAGTGCATATTACGGTCTAAATTTAAAAAAACTCTGCTTGAATAAGCCAGTTCATTTATTAGTGAATTTACTCCTGTCCTATTTTGCTCTTGTTAAAATTTGCATTACCTCATGAAGGCAGTGATATATTCAAGCATCCATGAACATACGACTTGTAGGACGGCATTGCTAAGGAATATGCATGGTGGTCCCTTCTTTTTCATTAGCTTTTCAAAGATCTATTATTGAATGTCATGCGTTCAATGAGTGCTGAAGCTAGGTATACCCAGGTGCTTAAAGTGGCGATTCTTGTCCACAATAGGTCGCCTTTCGGGAATAATGTAGATTTCAAGTGGCCACAATCCTGCATGTTTGAAGGCCTTCTGAGTCTAAAGGAAGATTTCTGGCGTATTGACATTATTTTACTTGCTACTTTCATTGGCTATGATATCAAAGTAGCCATTCAAGCAATTCAATTGAATGCAATACCGTCCTGCATGTCGCTGGTGCTTGCATACCGGGGTGTAGTGCTATCACAATAACAAGGGGGCGCTTTTGCAAAATTTTGCACAAAACCATTGCTAAAGTAGAAATTAGCTACTTTTTGGTATTAACAAGGGGATGAATCCTCTGAGCCTCCTAGCTTTACATCCCTGCTTGGTTTTCATGTTTCATTACCCCCAAATTCATTTTCTTACTTTTGGAAAGGGGCTTATGGGAAAGATGGAGTTTTTTGGAAGTTTTTATACTTAGCGTTCGGTTTAAGCAGGTCATTGCTAAGCGTGAATCAAGCCCGTTGCTGCAGTGGTAAAATTCATTTGTATGGTTTGGTCTTTACAAAATAAACAACAGATTTGTAACTGAGGCGTGGTTTTGAGCTCCTCCTATGTAGAGTGATATTTTATTCTAATGTGGTCAAGTGGTGAGCGAATGTCTGATACAGGCACATAAAACTTTAAACCATTAATAAAAGTTTTGTTTCATTTGTGGTTTTTGGTGAATAATCGCCTTCTGCTTTGAAACAGTTCTTCTTTGCTTTAGGAACTTGACAAGGTCGTGAAACTGAATGAGAAGGCACGCTCAAGAGAGTTGAAAGAGAAAAATGACAAGTATAAAAGAGCTTTGGAGGAACTGAAACGATTGGAAATGATGCAGAAGGATCTTCAAAATCGGTTCAAGGTAAAGATGATTGTTTTCAAATTATGAATCTTCAAGGCAAAGAATTAAGTAAATGGAATTTAGTTTGCTTGCTTCGCTTTTAACCAACAGCTGCTTAAGATCAGCTTGGTTTATTAAAATTGAATTTGAATTTTGCAGCATAAACTCGTGATTGAACTTCATGACAACCGAAAACCTCTATAACTTTGTAGATGATAATGCAATATGGGCTGTATATAAAGGAGAAGGTAAAAAGATAAATGGCCAAGTCAAAATAGCCTTTTACATGATTTACTGTAAAAGAGCACTATTGCTGAGATCGATGAACACGATTTATACTTAGTTACCTTTAATAAATCGCGTTTATGGACGCAATGTAGCTGAAAATCTGGCAAACACACTGAGAATATCCATAAAAGGGCACTGAGAGTAGCTTACAATGATTTCGAATCAAGCTTTGAACATATTCTATCAAAAGCAAAGGATGTTAGCATACATCAAAAGAACCTCTAACTACTAGCAACAGAAACATTCAAAAGAGTGAAAAAGTTGAGTCCAGTATTTATGAAAGAAGTACTTTTCGAAACCAGCTGTTTTTTTAAAAATAACGAACACTGGTTCTTATTACCTAGAACAATGCCCTATAGATGCAATGAATTGTTGGATTCTTTACCAATAGACATAGTCGTTAGTCGCAGTTTTCATTTGTTTTTAATTTTTATTCAAGTTATTCCATTTTTATCCAATTCATCTCAAATTATCCACTTTTTTAAAATACAACAACTAGTTAATTCTGCCTTTGTCTTTAATCGTGCGTCATTTCTCCATATTTTCGCCCAGTCTCTTTCTTTATAGTGCCTAATTGGTTCATTAAACAGCAAACATATTTTTCGTGGTAGTCCTAAAAGAAGTTTAAATATATTTCTCTATTTTAGAGGCATTGATTTCTCGTTCCATGACCGCTAGGTTTAAAAAAGTTACAATTTTCACTCATAGCCTTCATTTTGCTTTTCTGTCGGTGACTAAAACAGCTTTTTCATTCTTAGGAAAAAGAAAAGGAACTTGAAGTCCAAAACATATATTCCCAAAGAATACCAATAAAGAAAAGGATGAACAAGACACAGCCTTTGCCGAGCTCTAGAGCAGACGGTGACCTCACTTCAGTGAGAAGTAGAAAGTCCTCGAGTCCAACATCGCGTGTCGACGAAACGATTACTGACAGTGAAAAAGCGAGAGAAGATTCGAACGGTGCAAACTCGCAGGGAAATGGAGACTCGCAAATAGAAACAATGGTTAGCGCTTTAAGGAAGCAAGAGGAAGACCTAAATGAAATTCTTGAAGAGGAACGGAGCCGGCGAAAATTAGATGAAGACAGAAGGAGATTGTTGGAAATGGAAGAGAAAATACGAGTTAAAGAAGAGGAAATTAGAAAAGTGCAGAAAGAGAGACAAGATGATTTGAGAGCAGCGCAGAAACAGATTGATGCTGAAAAACAACTAGATTTGGAGCGGCTGAGGGACGAGGAAAAAAGAAGGGAGGAAAGAGAGAGACGCGAGGTCGAAGAAATAAGAAACAGAAAAGAGAAAGATTTAGAAGTAATTAAAGGATTAGAAAAGGAACTATCAAATGAAAAAAGTAGCATGTATAAATTGACCGAAGATGTAGGGGCAAATTTAATTAACAGGCTTGATGATCAACGGGAGCGTAACAATTCACTTATGCAGAAGAATGACGATATAGAGGCGAAGGAGCAGAAGAAGGAAAATCTCTTGGCAAGACTCAAGGCTATTGATACTGGAAGAAATCTTGGAGATCATTCAGAAAGTACGGGAGCCGTGCCCAGATCACCGAGACCGGAAGAAAGCGGCAAGACAGGCAAGGTAAAAGGCAAACCAATATTTTTAGAAAGTAGTCGCGGAAACGATGAGACAGAAGCTAATCCTGTTAAGCATCCACCTTTGGATTTTCGGTTCCCAGATAACAAGAGAAGAGGCAGTAAGGAGTACAGCTTTAAAAAGACAGATGAGAATCTTCACAAAGGAATTCCATCTCAATCAGATTTAACTGAAGGCATTGGTGGCACAAAGAGAGAAAAAAGTGATTTGATGTTTGGCGAGTATAATCCAACTATAGGGTCAGCTGGCAAAGACAGAACATCAAGATTTAGAAAAGAAGTTGCAAAGAAAAATGACAATGACGACCTATTATCCTTTGAAACTTCGACAAAAAAGAAGAATAATTCTGAAAATTATCTTTTTTTTGACACTAAGAAACCAACTGAACAAAAATTTCCCTCCAAGGAAGAAACACCTGCTTCACAAGCGGATACCAAGAGCAATTCATTTGAAGGCGGCAGATATTCAAATGCAGGGGTAACCGAAATTGAACGAAAATTTAGTGGAAAAGGAAAAACCAGTTCACCAGGTTCAAGTAAAGCGCCATTTGGTGCATATGTTCCAACTTTTGGAAACCAAAATAATGGAGCAGCAGACATTTTATCATCCTCGGACCCTTTTGCTGAAGATGGACCAAAGTATGGTCGCCGGAGAGGACAACAGAAGAAATCTATTCTTGGTGACGAAGTGTCCTTTACTGCAAGTAATGAATCGAGATCAGATTCCGGAGTAAAGTCACTGCCTAACGGAGAAAATGAGAGAAAGGAACAATCTATTACGACCACTGCATTAAAAGCAGTTAACAGCTTTGTAGATGATGATATTGAGGAAATGGTGTTGATATAGTACTGTTAGACACTATGTGTATTATACAACAAACAAATTAAACTTAACAAAGTTTGCAGAAAACTTCTTTACCCAATTCAGTTTTCGTTAAAGTTTATGATTGCATAGTACACTTTCTGAAATGCAATTAAGGGTTAAGGTAATCTATTTGAAATATTTACTTGCTTCATAGCCTGTAACGATGCGGGTCATTGCAACATTGTGTTCTGATCGCATTTTGTATAGTTATGCAAATATCAGTTTTAAGGAGTTGCTATTCTGCTATTAACGCAGCAATATCTTAAACATCTATGTATCAGAAAGAAAGATAGTTTGGATAGAAAGGATAGATAGGATCATTTACCCAGTATGTGGCAAATATAGAGCTTGCGTTTTTAACTTATAGCATTACGTCGGTGCATTTTTTCAGTGATGCACCAAACCATGATTTAAAATAAAGGACACAAGGGCACAAAGTACCCTAACTATGAAAATTTAGTTCTTGCAAATTTATTTCCGGTATAAGATTTTCAGAGGTCCTCGCTCCTGTCAAGACTTCCATACCAGCCTAACTGTGCTATATGTCGCCATTTCAATATAAGTCATCATCAAATAAAACATCTATGAGCGTATAGTATGTGCACGGCGAATTGTTTTCTTTTGGTAGACCAAATCCTTTTTATCAGAAAACTAATATTGTTTTGGTGCACCAACAAAGAACGTAAGAATGTGCTTTTAGGTTGGCTCTAGAATGATATATATCAGACATGAATTACAAAAGTGGAAGTCTAAAAACATGGCATCCAAAAACAAGCATTTTGAGGTAAACAAATTTATTCAATATAATTATTCTCATAAACCAAACAGTCTATTCACACTGGCAAAATACGCCATCTTCTTAAAGAAAATCTCTTGGAGGCCTTCCAGCTTCCTTGTCTTGGCGGTGCTAAAATGATAAATATGGGATAAAAGATATAGAATAGAATATCAAAAGAGAGAAACACATTCAATGTTAATGGCAATAATACACAAAGTAGATCTACAAAAAATTGACACATCAGAGTTTGTGGGCCAAAGCAATCGAAAGCTTTTTTAATGATTGTTCTTTCAACAGCCACCCTTGAATAGGTGTCCCTTTGGAGCAATTCTATTTGTAACAATGTGTAAACATAGGCAAAAAAGCAGTTAAGGTCCCGGATTCACAGTGTCTCTGAGAATTTTCATTATCATATTTTTCCATTACTAGTTTACATTTTCAATGAATTTTTTTCAATCCCCTATGAGGGAACCGTCATGTGCTGAGAACCTAGCAACATAAAGGTCTGTTATTCCAAGAAATTGCCAATACCACCAAAACAAATAAATACCACCAAGCCAACCCTATACAACCAAACCAATACAACCAAAATTAAGCTAATACAACCAAACCAATAGAAAGAAACCAAGCCTGTAGACTGTAACCAAACCAATAGAACAAAAACGTGTATGTCACAGGAACATACATGTATTTATTTTAGCGAAACTAACAGATTAAGCGTAAAAGATTTTGAGAGCTGACAGTTTCGCACCGGTCCTTAAAAAGCGACTTAAAGTCATGCTATATCTAAGTAGGGGATCTCCTGTATACTTTTATTAACATTATAGCCAGTTATAAAAAAAACCACAGTTGTTCATAAATTAGTTAAAGCTGCGACAAACAAGTGCATGCTTCAGACGAAATAAAGGATGTCTCTGGGATCTGGGGTAAAACTCAGTGCTTGATTTCTCAATCTTTTGGTGATCTGAGAGTTTAGTTTCAAGTTTCTCATAAGAAAATACGGGGCAAAGACGACGAAGAAAGTAATATGACATGTATCGTAAGTTTTCCATTTTATTGTTAGTTCATCACTGTTTCACAATCGGAAGAATCTGGTTCTGAATCAGTTAGTTTAAAAGTGCTTCGTTTCTTCTTCACGTGACTTGTTAAGTAGTTAACGAGTTTACAGGAGAAGATTACTTCCTGAAAGATTATTATATTATTTTAAAGTGAAAACATAGGGGATCAAGTTCCTATCAATATTTTAGTTTTGTTTCAAGAGGTGTCATGAAATAAAAGGAAGACCAAGGCGGGCGGTTAACGTGCAAACTGAAATTGAGTTGAGGCAAGCCTGGAGGAGCACACGGGCGATCGCCCGCCTCAAACGGCCAGGTCTGCAAACCCGTAAACTGGAACCAAACCAATAGAACGAGGCCAAATCAAACAAACCCTAATCAACCCAGAACAAACCAACTCAAACCATCCCAACTCAACCCAAACCAAACAAGAGCACATTTTGTTCTAGACCAATCAGCGAGTTTGTTTACAAAATGTCATTAGCCAATCACCTGCCTCCATTTCGAGCTTGATTTTTCAATATTTCAAACCAAAACACAGTTGCTGTGGAGAAAAACCTACCCCCATACTTTTGCCCGGGAAAAAATTTACGTTTTTCTACGAAAGAAGATTTTTGAAACTTACTTTCTAGAGTAATTTTTTTGGTACGAATCTAGGAGCCCTAAGCAGGAACACAAACGGTTGGTAAAATATCTGCAGTGAAACATTACCTATTTTCTACTTCGGCCCTACCGCCAAAAGTTCCCACCCCCTAATTTATTTCTTATGAAGTTTTTGTTAATTAAACAAGGAATTTTTTTTAAGATTTAAGTTACCTGATATTTTGTACAAATAAATCACCCAGCCATCACCTGGGAATATTGTATTTTCCAAACAAAACTAGGCTTTATGATTGCCTAGGCTTTATGATTGAATTTGTTCCTCATTTTTTGCAGTCTTAAAGTAACTATGGTTAGAGAAAAGGGGCTACACCCAACAAATATAGCAGATGCACCTTTAAAAATGATAAAAACTGGTATCTTTTTAATATTTCATAGGTGCATGGTTTCCAGGTACGTATCATTTTTGGCGACTTGGGTTTGTGATTGGGGATATCATTCACAAGATTGGGCCCCCTTATGATAATTTTCTCCCTGCCCTTTCCTAGGAGCCACAACGCCCCTGTTGCTTACATTATACGTAGTACGGGCCCCTTTTCTGTATATAGCAACCCGAGAGATTTGCTGCCAGTCCGCCTCTGACCTAAACCATCCCAACCCAAATCAACCCAAACCAAACTAAATCAAACCAACCCAAACCAACATGAAGCAAACCAAACCAAAGCAAGCCAACCCATCCCGACCCAACCCAAAGCAAACCAGCACAAATAAACCCAAACCAAACCATTCCAACTCAACCCAATCCAAACCAAACCAAACCAAACCAAACCAAACCAAACCAACCCAACCCAAATAAACCCAATCCAAACCATCCCAACTCAACCCAAACCATCCCAACTCAACCCAATTCAACCCAACTCAACCCAAACTAAACCAAACCAAACCAAGCCAAAACAAACCAATATAACCAGACCAAACAAAACCTAGCCCAACCAAAACCAACCCAAACAAAACAAATTCAAACCAATACCACTAAACCAAACCAATACAAACAGATAAACCAAATCAAACAGATACAACCAATACCAGACAAACCAAACCAACCCAAACCAAACCAAACGAATACAACCAAACCAAACCCATACAACAAAAACTGTTGCTGCCAAAAGCCTTCAGCTTGGATACATCAAAAAAATAATTCATACATAATTAATATTTTTTCCTATGAACTCTTTACTAACACTTTTCACTTTGTTCGAAAATAACGCTTAAACAAATTTTTTTATTTATTTCTGGCAAGAGACTTCATCAAAAGTGTGCAATTTGAAAATCTAATTATTTTTGCCATTTTTAAACTCTTTAATTTTTCTTATACTTTCAATGCATACCTTTATTTTAGGGCTCACAGCTTGCTTTTCTATTTTTACAATTCTATAAAAACTTAAGATCAAATGTCTAGTACAAAAAAGATGATCCAATTCACTATTTTGAAAGTAAGCACATACCAGGTCCCATTTAAGGGCATAGTAGAAAGCACCTGGCACAATGATACCCCAGATGACTCCATATAACACTGTTTTTGGTCTAAGCTTGAAGTATAGATGGGTTGTCTCTCTCATCTTTGCCCATCTTTCAATAGCAGGGTCTCTCTGAAAAAAACATAGTTATAACAAGTAAATAGCCATCACATCCCAACCTGTGGCATTCTAATAGCAATCTATTAAGAATGGTCAGTGGAAGTATCATTCCATATCAAATCACTTCACCCAATTAAACCATGGTCTTAAAACTTCTTAAATTGTTGACTAAGCTTCTCTTGTTCAAAGCCTAGATTATTTCTCTCCATTGCATCATCATTACATTATCCCAATACATCCTTACTCAGCACATTTGTTTGTATATAAGTATGTCAATTTCAGTGGCGTAGCTAGCCAAATAGCAGTGGTCATGCCCTCCCCTCAAATTTGAAAAAATATGGGTGTGGCCAAATTCTGCCACGCCCAATTTTTGAGTTGATGAGTTTTTTTGAGAACTTTATTTTTGAGAACTTTTGAGAACTAATTGAGTTGATGAGAACTTTAATTTTAAGGCTTATAACTTATAAAAATTTTTTTTGATGAACCTTTGGAATGAGCTTTTCTTATTATATAGGAATCATCTTGTTACACCATGAAATGACTTTTGTATCTTATAGCTGTGACACTGTTTTGGTTTGTTGCTAATTTATACAGACAGAGATCTGACAATTTCGAAACAAAAGACATTAAAAGCATTAGCTTAGTATAGTATATAAACTTGGCTTAAACAAAAAATTGTGTTATTCTCCTAATTTCTCGCAATTTGCAGGCTGAAATACATTAGAGATTTAAGCTAAAATTTGTAAATGAAACAATAAATCACGTGAAACTGAATGGGAGCTTTTTGGTCATCTTTTCCACAAATAGTCTTATTATCAATCTATTGAAGGTATTTTAAAGCCATCATGATTAACTAACAACCCCAATAGAACTGATAGATGAATAAAACAAATGGGCAAATGAATATGCAATGTAAAAATTTTTGCAAAGTTAAACTTAATAGAAAAAGTACTTGCAAAATAAGTTTAGCTTAACAAAAACATTGATGTATACTTGTGGTAAATATCCACATGATTGGATTGTCCTTACTAAATCTAGCAAACAAGGGTTTTAAAAGAAATAATTTGATCTTGTAAAATTTCAAATACATAAAAAAGCAATAATAAAGAAATAAAACTGTTTAACTAACAAGGTCAGTAACATAAGTTGACTTGTCTCTGGTCATTTTATTTAAACAGCTATAAGTAGTAAAAAGGTACTTTCAACTATAAGTGAAGTCAGTAGAGCTTTGAGTTTGACTTTAATTGTGTGTAAAAACAGTGTTATTGCATGTGATAATAAACAAAAAATTGAAGAATAGCTTTAAGCAAGTTTTGGCATTCCCTTTCCATTAACTACAACCTTATTGTCATAATCATAATATGGTAACAATGCTTTTAAAGGGCTTAACAGTTTCTGAATATGCTGCTAAATGTCTGGAAAGTTTAAGCTCTCAAATCTGTTGGTTTGGAAAATAACACTGCTATCTCCTCCATCCATCTCCAGTGAACAGCACCAAGATTTGGCATTCATTAAATCAAGAAGATTCTCTGCAAATGTTCAACTCGTAACAATTGATTACTGAAAAGGCTGAGAGTTTGGTTTGGTTGCATAAAATGATCCTGCTCGCTGATTTTATGTCCAAAAGGGCCTTTCGTGCCTTTCACTTCCCCATATAGTGCAACACCATTCAGGCTGAAAAATCCTGCCATTGCCATAAAATGCTTTGGAGAATAACATGAGTCATGGCTGCTTGGCAATAAGCTTTTGCTTGCATTTTACTTACAGAGAATTACCTCCCAGCTCGTGGATCTAGGCACAGCGCCGCCATTGATGCCTTGCATTCGCGTTCACGAAATAACACAGGACCACAGGACAGTTCTGATGATTAAAATGATGGTCATGCCCTCTCTAAATGGCATGACTAGCCTTTGTTCTCTCCTGCGTCACTCCTATTGTTAGGCATGACCAAACATAGGGAACCAGCGTTATGGGCATGACTAAAACACAGGGTTTGGTCATGCTCATAGTTATGGGCATGACTAAATTGGAGACCCTCTGTTTTAGTCATGCCCGACAATAGAAGAGCGCCTTTGGAGGGCTCCATACTCTTGCGTGGAACCATAGGGCTCCAAAGGCGAATGGCCTGATCTATTACATAAGGAGAATAGGACTTTAATCTTACGAAAATAGATTATTTTGAAAAATGCTTTCTCTGGAAAAAGATGGTCATGCCCCGCATGACAAGCATGACCGCAAGCTATGCCACCGGTCAATTTGTATGTGATTTTACTTCAGGTACATTGAAGACACACAAATTTTTTTTGCGAATGTGGCGATGGTAGATGCGAACTATGTTCGGCGGCCAGTTGAGGGAGAGAACCTTGGAAAATGAGCAGTTAGAAACCTTGCTTGCATATCAACGGCTATGATTGTTGTTGGAAAGCTGTGGAGACATTTGCTTGCAGAAGAGCAGCAACATACATGCCAACACTCCTGCAAACTGTGGGAGTCTCCCGATATTTTTGCTCAATAATGATGCATTTCGTTCATTCATTAGATTGCCAAAAAGTGCTCACCCTTAACTAAGCGCCAACTATCTCCACCTTAGCATGTAATAACTCAAAACATTTGCCAAAACAAGTTTCTGAGACTCTGCAAGTCTTAGCATTACAGTAGCAGGGAAGGCATAATGTTGCATAAGGTAAAACCAGGAAGAAGTCGGTCAATACCATCATTTTCCGCCAGTGAATATTCATTTTAAGAATAAAATTTTACTATCAAAATCTGTTCCAAAGAATGCAATTTTCGGCGAGCTTGAAGCATTAAGATTATACAAAATTTACCCTTTTGCAGCAACCATGGTGTCGCCTCAGGTAGTAACTTTATTTTACCTTTGTCTTAATGTTGAAATTTTTTTCTAGTTCAATAAAATATTATGCATGCAATATAATAGGGCAAATAACTCGATAGCTCATTGGAGTTCTTTTTATTTGCCCTAAGCTTTATCAATTATAAGCATGTTTAATCATGTAGCTTGTAATAAAAAGCTTGAATTTATTATAATTGAATTGAATTGAGTAGCAGTTACACAGTAGCGCCGAAATTCAGCCGGGGCAACGACCAAACATTTCCCTTCCTTCTTAAAGAACTCACTCATTTTGAAAACTTAACTTGACAGGTCTGAGCAATAAGCATTTCTTTGTCATATGCCTTTGATACTCATATAGGCCTAAAAAGGAGGTTCAACGTCCTAAAGTTATAAGCTGTCTGGACTAAACTTGCTTCCTTTTTTTGACAAACGGCACCAAAATTAATAACTTAACGAGATCGAAGTGATTAAAGACAGCCTGGTAAAGGAAATAAGCTACTTACAAGAAGGATTCCGTGATCTTCTGGGCGTTTCTTCGGAGGCCGTGGCAGGGAAAATTTGAACATGGACCTCAACGCCATTTTGTAATATCATAAATGTGTACAGGGAACCAAGAAGGTACTAATTATTGGGATGGGATCTAAACAGACAGAAGATTGATTGCAGGGATGTAGTGGTGGTGGGAGGGCTCAGGGGGGCGCAGCCCTCCTTGTTTGATTTTCGAAAAAAGTGGAGCGACTCAGCCCCCCTCATCGTCTGTTTTTTGATACAGCCAAAAATCATGTAACGCAAAGAAAGATGTAAAGAATTGTCACTTCACAACAGGTCAGCCCTTGACAACTAAACCAGAAAAGGAAAAAGGGAAACAACAGACATGTTTAAATGCACTGTAAGCTTAATATGAATGAAAATGTACACAAAGTTTGAGATTTATAGATATAAAATTATTGAGTAATTTCTTATTGAGTACGTTTAGTTGCAGTTTTGAATAGAGAGTTGGTTTTAAATTTTGCATTTTGAAATGGGGTTAATTGCTATTATTCTAGTCTGCCTTCCCTACTTTTAATATTCCATGTACTGCGCTCATTTTTATAAGAACTATACTTTTTTGTTAACACTCAATGTTCTATGTCTGCAAACTATGAAAATTTTCTAAGTCCACCGTATACAGTAAACCCCCTCATATAAGAACCTACTTTTTTGAGGTTCAGGCTGAAGTATGTTCTTATTGGAAAGGTATTTGCATCAATTTCAGGGTAAGAAGGTTCTTATTCGAAAGATCCCATGTTTAAAACTTTATGATTTATTACCAAGATATGCATTCAACCCTGTTTGTTTCCCTTTGGCAATGTTATTAATGCAACATTACAAAGATATTTACAGGAAGACATTTGAGTGCACTGGCTGTCTTATAACAGTGGATTGATCTGGAGATGATCTCATATGTCCTCAGGAATTGAAAATTCTAATGCTTTTATTTCATTTTCAACATTTCAAATTTTGCTATATATAATTATTTTAAAAAGTCAAAGTGATTTTAAAGTTCTCTTTCGTTAAAGTGTATAAAATGCTGAAAATGCACAACTGAAAATTTTTATATCGATTGTGATTTTACCTCATCTTCAAAAATTTGGGAGTAAATAAGGACCATTCAAAACTCTATTTTTTTGCCCTTGGAATAAGAACCTATTATATTTCATCACACTGAAACAGGTTCTTTATTACAAGGTGCATAATTTTGGAAGAACAGCCTCTAGGTTCTTAATTTTGTAGGTTCTTATATGCGGGCATTTACTGTAACAGTTCTGTGTGGCATTTTTAGTAGCACTGGCCATTAGCTGTTAAAATCTCTTCTGTTTTGTTAACACGAGAGAAAATGTGTCAATTCAAATCCAGCCAATGCAGGCGCGGATCTAGGCCGGTTGTACAGGTTTCAAAAAACCAGTCAAATTCTAAGAGCTATGTTTCTCCGTAAATCTTGGATTTTTTATCTAAATTTCAATTGCAACAATTGCTGAATTTCTCCCTGACTGACTACAGTCGTTCTGCTTACATACTGAATTGAACCCCCACAAGATTCCTACAAAGTTCCCAGCTTCAGAGGCGGACTGGCAGCGAATCTGTCGGGTTGCTATATTCAGAAGCCCGTACTATCCGAGCTACAAACCCAAAAGTTTTATTACTAGCCATACCTCAAAACAAATCATTAGAATTAATTATTATCACCACAAAAAGCAATTCCGGGCGCATGTGCTAAGCGGCGAAGTAGGGGCAATAGCAATACAACAGTCCATCAGTGCTATGAGTTTGTCTTGTCATATGACACAACACTTGACAGTGGCGGATCCAGACTACCGCCATTACCGCTCGAGCGGTAGTCAGATTATTCAAAAAATTATAGAAACAAGGATCATTATCATGTTTATCCTACTTCTTTAATTAAACCATATTTAATTATTGAAAATATTTGATCGCGCTGCAAACCAAGCCTTTCTTCCTAGGAACATGCCTGAAATTTCCACAGAGACAGAAATATTTTTTAATCCTTATCGCTATGGAAATTGCGTGCTACATGTTTGCAAATATAAGGCTAGCATGGGGGGATCATGAAATCATGGCTTGCTAACTAGGGGGGTTGAGTCGGTAGTCAGCCTGCCTTAACCAATCACATCGTCAGAAATCACTGCCAACCTGGGGGGATGCATACAAATTTTGTTGACAACCAATGAACAACCGAGTTGACTACCGCTCAGATGGGGGGTTGAGTAGTACTGCCGCTCAACACGGCTCAAACGTTACAGAAAGATGGGGGGAAGCCTACATATTCTGCAAGTGGGCAAACTGTAACTTCAAAGCCGATGTGACCCATTATTTTGTACAACACACAACTATTCGTAGGAATATATTTTAAAAGAATATTAAGACTCAAATATTCTAAAATTTAAGAAGGCATCAGGATTAAAAGTCAGGCCCACAATATTCGCAAAAAATATGATTCTTTGTTTAACAAAAGTTGCTCTCAATAATTGCAGATTTTATCCAGCTTTTTAAACTTGTAATTTCCAACAGGTCTGATTTTCATAAGTAATTGTCCGACTAAATGCGAGTTTTAGGCGACACTTCAAAATTCTGCCAAATGTATCTTTTTTTATAATTCTATGGTGTTCCTCGTCTAAATTCCGTAAATTTTTTCAGAATGTCCATCCTCAGAATATTGAATAAGATTATTTATTTCTTCCCAAGCTTGTTGTAAGGATACATGAAATTTCAGTAAAGCACCGCTTGTCTCTTGAAATGGTCTACATAAGAAATTAAAGAAAGCAATAATCATTTTAGAAAACCGGGTGTGACCAAGAAATGGGTGTGGTCAACCCTCTATCTCATTTCGGCGGTAGTCAGATTTTTGGCTGGATCCGCCACTGCTTGAGATCAGTTTGTTTTGCAGTCCTACCTACATTCTAAAGAATCGTAACTGATTTACCGATACTTCAACAAAACAAAATTAAAAGTTCTTGCTCTAAATAAAATCCATTAAAATATCAGTTTTCTTTGAAGCGCGGGCGAAGAGCACGCGTACGTACTGATTTATTACGTGTTTATAGTCTAACGGGAAGTTTTTCTCTTCACTTGAAAGAATCATCAGTGATTCAAGGTGTGGCTGACCAATGGTTGCTCTAAGTCTACTCTTTATGCAGGCCCGTCGGAACTGGGGAGGGGCTGGGGGGCTGGAGTAATTGTAAGATTGTAGTATATTTCCTTTATAACAGTGTACTAACTGAGAAGGAATACAATGGGCAGCCACCCTCCCCCCCCCCCCCCCCCCCCCCCCCAATATGAATTTCGTTTCGACGGCACTGTTATAGGCTTACTGAACATTCGTTCACATGAAACTTGCGTGCAGCTCAGCGTCATAACAACTTTATAGCAACGTAAAGAGCAGGATACGACGAGACATGCATGTTGTACACATGCAATGTAGTCCAAGGACATTTGGCAGGCACTGTAGTTTCAAAGATAATATTTTTGTTCTGTAGGCGCCATCCTAGGCGGGGTTGTTTTAGAGGCCCGATCCATGACCCTAAATTTTTTTATTTGTAATTTGTGTTTGTCTAGACTAGATAAGCTCTGGGAGCTGTTCTGATAATGTAAGCAATATTAAAATGTTTTCTTTCTAAGAATTTTATCTTCATTTCTGTGACTTGTATTCTCTTGAACATAGATATCTTTGAAATTAACAGAGTTATTTTCTCGAATTTATCTACGGAGGGCCCGGTTATTATGAAGTTGAGAGGGCCCGGGTTGCATCTCTGCCAGTCCGCCACTGCCCAGCTTCCTAATTCATCTTTATCTCAAAGTATCCAAGGAATTCAAAATCGAGGAAATCAGCAGCCACTCGATGTGACAGTTTGGAGTATGCTATCTATGCGCCAAAATTGAAACCAGTGGCTATTAGTGAAAACCGGTGCCTATATGTTTCTCGGTGGCTAAAAAGCATATTCGATATCGATATCCATAGCTCGAAAGTGTGAACGCTTTGAAACAAAATAATACAAAATGAAATGCAGATGCAAATAAGAATCTGAGAATTTGTATTGAGGGAATAGACTTTCTTTCTCGGAGAAATTCATGAAAATCAGAACCAACCATGGTGGTGGCTTTCACTGAACCCCTGAGCAATTTAAACATTTTCCCCCCTCATTTGCGATGAAGTTCCCCCACCCTTTCCATGGTGTAGATGTTCTGATCTAAGCTGTAACATTATTGCATATTTGGGACATGCTTGCTATGGATGATTGCATATTTGGGACCTGCTGAAACAATTTTCTCTGATTTTTTCTCTTTGCATATCCAAAGCTTATATGGCGCATCAGAAATTCTTTGCGATGGTCTGCATGAACATTTAGAAGCCAGTACTTGCTGTTGTTTTCACGACTGGGGCCTTGTTTTCATAAGCGACGAATGCTGTTGCAGCTAACCCGTGTTTACTTCCCATAATTTTAAGTCCTCTCAGGCTGAGGAAAACCTGTCGAGATTCATCGTGCGCTGTTTTCTCGATCGGCGATTTCCCTACCCTGTTAGAGCACCATAATTTATAGAAGCTTTTAAAAAACCTGTTTTCGAGATAAAAGACTACGAAAGATGTTTAAAAACAAATTTCCGAATTCTTTTGATGCCAATTCGGGCAATGTTTAGTTGCCAGTAAACGCCATATCTATATGTAAACATAGGCCTGTGGCCACTTTTTACCCAATATCCCCCCCCCCCAGTCTCTTTATTCAAATAAGCGTGCGGATATCGAGAAGGTGCAAAACTTGAATTCACCACGCATGTTAGGCAAGCGCGAGTTGAGCAAAGTTCAGTTGGGTGGTCAAATGAACTGAGTGAGCATCGCTCAACAACACCTTGATCGCCGTCAAACATCTCTGAACTGAGCAGGGCTGAGCAAGTGGTCAAACGAACTGAACTTTTCACTGAGCAAGGATGAGCAGACACTGAGCGTTGCTCAGTGAAATGTTCAGTTTTTTTGACAAGCCCGGCCAAACACTCTCGACATTTCACTCGACAACGCTCGACATTTTGTCGAATCATATGTCGAGAGCGTTTGGCCAACTTGTCGGGTGTTGTTGAGCCTTGTCGAGCGTTGTCGAGACAAATTTGATCAATTGTCGAGTTTAAAATTGTCGAGTGGTAACGCTCGACATTTCTATTGTTTCAGGTGTTGTCGAAGGTTGTCGAATGCTTTTGGCCAGGCTCTCAACATTCTGCTCGACTTTTGCGAATCAACGCATGCGCAATATGCAGTATCTGAATTTTGCCCACTAAAGTTGTGTTTATTTTGTTTCGTGATATCTTCGGATTTCTGTTTTTTGCTTCGATAATTTGAAAATGGAAAGTTGCAGTCAATTCGACCTCATTTACGATGAACGTTCAGATGTCTACAAAGAAGGAAAGGTCAATGCTCTTCAAGCAGCGACGAAGGCCTTGATGACGATAAAGCCAAGGAAATATTAATGATGCTAGCAGCAAAAAATAAGACTCGCAAACGAAAGCCACTAAGTCGACGGAACAAAGAGGCGAAAAGAAAGAGAAAAAATCTGCTCCCCAACAAAAAAGTGGACACATTTACGAAAACAAGCCTGGTCTTTGGAATATCACCGACAATCCACGACAGATCGGAAATCGTCGTTTAGCCAACTATTGAGAGAGGGTCGGTCTAGGGGCGTAGCCCTTAGGAAAATTTTGCGTTGTTACGCCCTAAAGACTTTCAGAAATGGAGGCAACACCCATAAAAATACATTCAAATCAAGGCTACAGTCAAACTTCATTTTCGAAATTTGTTCTGACGACCATCTACATGGCTTGATAAAACTTTTGGATATAACTCCTCTGAACATACTGTTTTTTTCTTTCTTTATTTAAAATTGGTACAATCTGTAGTTTTTTTAAAGCTAAACAAAGCCAACTAATTTACCAACGCTCAATATGATTTAAATCAAATTTAACTGATATTGCATACATTTTCCTTGCAAAAATCAAAAGTACAATTGAATGATGAAAATTCTGAGATTTTCTCTTGAAAATTTATAAGTTGTAAAGTTGGGGAGTACTTATTTCGTTTGGAACTGAAATTCATATTTGGCTAGATCTGTATAACAAAGATATTGCTGAGAGCAAAATGAATTATATCACTCTATTATTGTTTCTTCTGAAGCGAGGCAATTCGGCTTTAAAAAGGCTTCAAAAACTTGCTTTTGAAACTTCAGATTGTACCAGGGTTCCCGTAAGGATCTCATAAGGAACTCAAATCGCTAAAAATCTTTCAGAAGCTTTTAATACTGGCTCATAGAAATACACGTGCATGCTAGCACTGCTTACCAAATTCAAACAAAGTCTTCAGGATATTTTTTACCGATTTCAACTAGTGGTGACACTAGGACAAGCCAAAAGGCCCATTAGGATAAATTTCCAACCAGTCGGTACGTTAAGGCGTTGAATAGGAATATAGGGCTGCCGGCCGCAGGTTTGAACAGGGGCGTGGGGGGGGGGGGCAGAAGGAACTAAAAGGGCACGAATATTTTTATTCGAAACATTAGTAAGTGTCAAAAATGGTACAGATCTCATGGTAATTTAGACATTTATAAAAATATTGAAACACGCTGGGCATAGTAAGAACTATCTTCACTTAAAGTAGATAGATGGCTATGTACTCCATTTAGGGACCACGCACTCTTGATCATAATTAATTGTATAGCTTGTCAATGACCACGCACTCTTGATCATAATTAATACGCTACACTTATAAGAGGTTACACCTTTGCTCATTTCGTACAGCACCTAAGCAATTCAAGGGCACCTTTTGGTTATGCAGTTGGCAAAAACAGCAACTCGATGAGCAACAAAGGGGCAGGTAATCTGAATTTTGGAAAAAATGTTCTCACCGAAATTTACACCGAAATTTCGAAAAAGATGACCAAACTTTTCTCCCCCAAAAATAAACCGACCGAAATTTTTTGGCATTGGGTTATTTGGTACTTAATTTAGTTCTAAAGATGTTTTGCTAATTCTTTGTGGCTCCGACGACGTTTTATAAGAACTCTTGATAGGGGTTTTGTTCTTTAATTTGACTTGATGTTGTGAATTTCTCTTTTGAATAGAAAGTGCCCTCTGAACATGAAATATGTGCAGCGCATCCATGTTTATACGTAGAAATCACACTTTAGTGCACGTGCAAAAGTTGTCAACAAAATTTGGTTGTTTTTAAATATCCGGGCACTATTCTAAATGTGCGTAGAATGAAAAAATGCAAATGAAAGGCATATCTCGAATTCCGGTGGAGGTGCGTTCGCAAGTTTTCAAACACAAGGAGTATGTTGGAATTGTGTTAGTAAGGTATTTTGAAGAAAATCAAAGAGGACGCTGTACTCTTGACGCACCGGAGATGTTGGTTTCTGCAGAGCTTTCAAGCACGTTTGGGCAATTGAGTAAATTCTATTTTGTTGACAATGCGTCCTTTCTAGTACGAACATCCTGCTTACAATGATGTTTACGTGCAAAATCCAACTTAAAGGATTTCATGACGAAAAACAGCTAAATCAAAACTCTTGATAAAGGAACAAGTACACGAAGAAACGAGATTCAACCTATTTGTGTGGCACAGTGATGAGCGTGGAGAACCCGTCGCATAACGAGAATGGTCATAGGACATCAAAGAGGTTCTGCGCCAGTAGCACAAGTTCTGTGGATAGGCGCCACTTCTTAAATGTCCCTTCAAAAAAGGATATTTTTTGCAGGTGTCCAGATGTCAGGATATTGTTTCTAGGCGGCCGTAATGTCGGCAAAACAGGTATGAATAATACGTTTTCCACCCAGTAAATCTAGCACGCCGACCAACGGGTATACACTCCTTTTTATAAGAAAATTTTTATAAGTACAGGAGCCTCAAAATTTCCCCAAAGTTAAGCACAAATTAAGAGCAAGCTGAGGTTGAGGTACTGTTAAAAGCAATTCTGAACAACGCTTTATCTCAAAAATGAGGATTTTTATCCATCTGTTGATGCTTTTTCGGTGAATATTCAAACTTGACGGCAAATGAAGGTTATCTTACTCATTTTGTTGGCAAATGAGGCCTGAACATCTTCCTAGAACGAAAAAGGTAACAAGCGCAGTGCTTACATCCTATTAATTTAAGAACAAATTAAGAACAGTCAACCTGAATTTATATTTACTGGTTCTTATGGAAGTGTAACGTGCGATTCACGTTTCTAAAATGGCAAATTTGTTCATTTTGGCAAATTTTCTTGACTTCTGGACTTTTGCCCCCTCCGATCTGGATCATTGTCTCAAGGATGTCCTGTCACAAACTCTATCAAGAGATTATATTATAAATACGTTTATATAGTTCTTTTACACGTTGACACGAAGTGTGTGTCCCTTTAATTTGTACTCAGCTTTCCTCTTTTCGTTACGTATGTTTAATCGCAGCAAATTGCAACTACTCTCTTTATAAGAAGCTGGCAATGAGAAACCAATACTTGAACCCCAAAAATATGAAAATACGTTAATGGCATAGTCTAAGAAATATCTGGTAGCAATTTTGTAAAAAGTTGTTATTAGGTACACTTTTGCCTCGGTGGATGTAAAAAAGAGGATTTATTACAAATTTTTTGTACACGCATCCCTACATTGGGTGTTATTGTACTTTCATGCAATGTTTTTAATTTTTGCCAACAAATTCGATACAATTTAAATGCACACTGTACGCTAGTTTAAAAGTTGGGGCTGAACCAAGGGCTCAGGGGCATGTCTTAAAAGTGTTTTTGGAACCACGCCCTGGAGAACGACGGGAAATGTCCCTTTCAAATGAGACCTGAGAGAAGATTTCACTTACAATGAAAAGAGATATAATCAGCATGGCGATAATTAAACATCAGGCTAACTAAGTTAGAAGATACGACTTATTCAGTAAACGAGATAGAACACAGAGAATATGTAAGCGGGCTTCAAGTCAAGAAGAACCGCTACTACTCAAGAGCCGTTAGATTTATCTTCGGCTGGGCTGTCTGTATTTATTTCGAAGAAAATCATTAGTAATTTCCACAATGACTGCTCATTTTATATGAAGACATAATGATTGCTCATTTTATATGAAGCTTGTTTCATATTCGAACGAAACCAGGTTTGTAGCCGTCAAGCCAATGAGGAAGATTTTTCTGCACGTGCACTTGATGCTGGGTTAACGTGCCGAAGCTTGCAAACTGTTATCACTTCGCCTATGAATTTTTCAGAATAATATGTCAACCAATTAAAATCCAATTTAACGTACACTTATTGTTTTATAAGAATACTTATAGTTTTTTAAAGCATCCTTATTTTTTCAAATCTGATATGGTTTCAGGGAAACATCACTCGCCCTCGAATAGAAACCATGCTTTTTGAAAAGGACGATATATGTCAGCCCTGTTGTTCTCTGTTATGATCATCGCAAAACCGACAGCTACAGGGAAATGAGGCACAACAAAAATATGCGAGCTGCGATGCTAGGCAGCAGTTACAATATTCTTCAAAATTGGATGATTCTGATATTTTAAAAACAATATTCTTATAAAAAAGGCTGCATTTATATTTCTCGTTTCAGCTTTGCTTGTTCGATTTTTAACAAAGAGATTTATTGGGGAATACGACAACTCGGCAGGTATCTCAAGTTCTCCTAGTCAGATTTTTCAAAATGAATGTTTATAGTCACTTTTTTATAAGAAACAACGGTCTACGTTGGGTATTACTGTTCTTAACAACTCTGGGTTCAATAGATTGTTTTGCGATTATATACTTTAACCCTATCTCTAGACTGCAATTGTGCTCTGTCATTTTCGAAAGGCTCCCGCTTCCAGTCGATTGTCCTCGAGTCCCAATGTTTTCAAAAACCTTCAAAGACAACCTATTGGTATTCGCTTGTTCACCAAGTAAGTCTATTTGCATTGGACGTTGCAATCAACTGTTGAATGCTCAAAAACTAGGCCGGCCCAAAAGGACTGCAGTTTCACCTCCACTATACCTTTCACAGTTTGACCAATAGGCTGCCGATTCTAGCTTGCATTGCCATTGAAAGTCGTACCATTATTTCAATATATTTTCTAGTTTAAGTTCAGGGTATAACATCCTTATTCTCATGTGTGGTAAACTTAAATTCATTCGTGTCTTCAAAATTACCAAATTGTTTTCAAGATGCAAGCTACATGAAGCAAATATCCATCAATACGCAAGATATAACTTTGGAACTGCTGGACCCCCAGTCACAGGTAAACAAATCTTGGCTTTAAAAACTAGCTACTGCATAAAAATAACAAGCAGCCAGGCATTAATCTCGAAGTAGATAAACACTTTTCAAAATGTAACCAAATTTTATAAACTTGTATATAGCCCAATTTTGTCATTTAGGATTCAAGGAAAAATATTCGTGGTAAAATAGATTGGGCTGATGGAATAGTTCTCGTCTACTCTGTCACAAGCAAGAACAGTTTCAAAGAAGTTAATATATTAAAAGACATTATAGATACTACTTGTACACAGAAAAGGAAACCAATTGTGCTGATTGCAAATAAGATCGACTTGAGACACAACAGGACTGTATCGAGCAGCGAAGGGCAGTTGCTAGCAAAGCGCTGGGGGTGCTCCTTCCTCGAGTGCTCCGCAGCTGTATACTCCAGCGGTTATCAAACAATTTGCGAAGCGATTGTTGGACTTTGCCAAGAAGTGCTAAGATCCAATGCAGTTAGCCGGGAGATGGGAAGGCTCGGAAGACGTCGGGCATCGTTATCACCAAGACCATTCCGGGATGCAATATTCAAGATGTTTGGAACGACAAAAGACGATATCCTAGCATGCAAGCAGTCTGACTTGTAGGGGATCGAGCGTTCACAATACGTTGTATGAGAATAAGTTGTATGAGAATACGTTGTATGAGAATGCGTTGTACGATAATATGTTGTATTAGAAAACGATGTACGATAATATGTTGTATGAGAATACGTTGTACGATAATATGTTGTATTAGAAAACGATGTACGATAATATGTTGTATGAGAATACGTTGTACGATAATATGTTGTATGAGAATAAGTTGTATGAGAATACGTTGGGCCGTTTCTTACCAGCGTTTAGGTTGTAAACAGGTAACGATAAAACGACATAGAAAATAAAAAAAATGGTTCAATTATAAGATTGTGATTAAAGAGCAAACAAGAATTCAACAAGCGTTTTCTATGATTATTATACTTTATCTCAAACAGAATAATCGCAATTAACAATCTGGCTTTAAACATTTTTACATGTAAGAAAGTGAAGGTAGCGAGTCGACAGTTAAAACTTATCAAAATCTCTATACAAAAGTAAAAGATTCCTCAAAACAATTTATCTAAAAATTAAAGCAGTCACTTGAACATTCGATTTATTTGCACTTATTTACATTCGCAACATAATTTCCACTCTTTTTCATAAGCAATTATTTTCACAACAGACAAATTTGACAAACTTTTACTAGAACTTTATTTCAATGTCTAAGCCTCCTGAGTAGGCATATACTGTCCTACGGACGGGTACGAGAACGTCTGTGGAATATAAGAGTCATACCGGGGGTCATAGACATTGTTCTGCACCAAAGTAGTTATATCTTCAGGTTCCGGAAGAACAGTAGCCAGCTGTTGCTCATAGGCACATTTTGCAACTTTGCAGGCGATGTTGAAGGAGACTTGCTGAATTTTTGACAAGGCAGGATAAAGTCGGCCGAATTTCAGGTCATCTTCTGTCACTTGATCAGCTAGGGCCTGAATAGAAATTGAAACTATTGAAGCATCACCAAGCAAGAATATAAAGGCTTGTAAATCCAAGAATAGAGAATATTTAAATTTTGAAAAGGAAAAATGTTGCGTTTGAATTACGAGACTAGAACATTTCAGGCATGGGAATTTGGATCGAAGACGTTAATTCCAAATGCAACATTTTAAGATAAGATTAAGGTAAGATTACGAATGATAATCTGATTGCGTCAGGGATGTAAAGGTAAACTCTGGTAATGAGAGAACAAACCTGTGCAGCAGTGAGGAACATTTCTTCTGTCATGTGTCTTGTTGCAGATGAGATAACACCAAGGGCTAGGCCAGGGAATATATACGCATTATTACCTTGGCCTGGGATGAATCTCCGACCGTCGGCTAAACTCACTGGGTCAAAAGGACTGCCGCTAGCAAACAGACAGCGACCCTGCGAAAGAAGTAACAATGTATTTAACATACCCATTTGCAATCAGTTTTGGAAATTTAGTAAGGCTTAGTATATTATTTATTTAGAAAGGCTTATAATCTAAAATTAAGTCACTTGATTTTGACCGAACCATTCGTCAAAATAAATCAATAACCATTAAAACATGATGAAAACACTAATCAAAACTGATTCTTTCTCAAAGCTAAGATATTGTGTTATATCACCACCAGAAGGCCAAACAATATTAGGGCGAGGCGATTGGCAGGCGATTGACATATTTTTGGCGCGGATTGGCAGCTCAATTCATTTCAATCGAACCTGAACAAAAGCAGCGCGAAACAAAGTGCGCAAAAGTGTTGTTGCTGTTTGCTTCCATTTCCTCCGTTTCTGCAGCACAGAGATTTATTGGCGGGTAGTAACACTGACAGCAAATTTTAGCCCAAACTTTTAAATTTTCTTTTGATATTCGTTTATACATGTATTTAAGATAGCAAAAGACCCAAACATTGATTAGGTTTTGTGGATAGAACAAGGGCTGTTAAATTTCACGAAGAAGGTTACAGTATGAATATTGCACAGCAAAATCAACTTGTAGATAAAAAAGATAAAAAACACAAAGAGATACAATGACCACGACGCACAATGACCTTTCATGTAGACGACAGCAAAATTAGCGACGGATCCAAATCTCACAGCCCGTGTTAACTAAGCTAAAATGACTGAAATTCTCATCCAAACAAACTTTTTGGTGTCCCTCTATTCAATGACAGACAATGATTGATTTATGTATGAACAAGAAAAGGAGACGAATACCTCCCCAAAAGATTACATAGCTATGAAGCATGGAAGACATCGAACGGTATTTTGAGGAATTATTCGGGAGGTCGCAGGAGGTAACGGGAAGCTGGGGAACCCCTGTCCCCTGTAATTCCTGTAGAAGGCCTTCAAGTTTTGAAAAAGCAATATTTAAGCAAAATAATGTACCTCTTACATTGAATAAAGATTCCTTCCTACTGAATTGCGAGTAAAGTAAGACCAATTGCTTAGTGTTTCCTCTTGGGTCTAAGTTCGACCCAAATAAAATAGAAAAATTTGCTCTAATGTCACGTGACCAGAAATGGGTGTTTACATTCTCAGCCAGTGGCCTGAGACATTCGTACGAGTTCCTTGTCGCCAAAAATTAGTTCATTTACAACCTTAATGCCGCGTTTTTGTTGTTTTTGAGGCAAAGTGACAAATTGAAGAAAAACGGGGAACTTTTAATCACTCAATGTAAGAAAGGTTCAAACCTCAGTCCAATTGTATGCTTGCTCGGCAGTGCATTCTGACATGGATGTTGGGTTGCTCAGCGCAAAAATGAGCGGACGTTTATTGAACGCAGCCATGTCTTTGACTATAGTTTCTGTGAAGGCACCAGGCACAGCAGCAACACCTAGAGTTGCAAAGAGCAACGTATTATTAAAATAGTTTAATCAACAGATTACTGCACATTAGAAAGCTTATCATGGATTAAAAACCTTTTAATGATATACCAAGAGAAAAATGATTAAAACAAATGACGCAAAATATTACCTATGATTGATGTGGGCTTGATCCTTTTTACTGCCTCTCCAAAATCAGTTATATGCTCATATTCATGAGCAAATGGAACTTTTTGTTCTGTGATACCACCAGTCGGTCGATCCTTCAAAAGAATTCATGCTTGTGTACTAAAACACATGAGTAAAAAGCGTTAGATCGAAAACTCTTAGCTGGAAACTTTTAGCTATATATGCCTGGTTGTTGCAAGAAATAGGCCTTGCAAGAATGACAGCGCACAAATATATAAGAACATAACATCAAGTAAATTTACAAAATACAGGTAAACAGAGCTGCATTGCAGTTTACATTTTACAACCTTCCGACAGCTTACAATGATGCCCAAAACAATGAAGAGCTTGCATCAGATCATAGTCAATTGACTAAGCTATAGAAATAAATGTCTATTTACTTTTCTATTGACTATCAGAGGTTACCTTACCTTGACAACAAGCCCCCGAGAATCTAGCATCCAGACTTTTTTTGCAGCATCAGACTTTGAAGTTCCTTCCTTTTCCATAGCCAGAATCAACAAATTAGCGATCCCTATAGCAGCCTAGTCGGGAAGAAAAAAGGGTTTAGTGGGCCGGGATGCGCTAAGCCAGAGAGTTGGCGTAGAAAGAAAAGTTTAACATAGAAGCTCATCATGGGAACAGATAGTCTGTTGTCTCTTTGAACCAGCCGGGGAAACATTAAGAAAACTAGTTTGTATACATATGAAATATCCTCTAGCAATGACAGAAACTTGGCAATGGAAAAGACTTGCAATCTAAACGATGCTATATAAAATAGCAAACAATGGATGGCTGCCTTTCATGATGAAAGATAAAGGGGGCGAACAATTTCGACGTGTGACACTATCACCGTAGCAATTTTAACAAACCTCCCCAGCACCAAGGAACATAAATGTGTGTTCTGACAATTTGCTATTGGTCACTTGCAAGCTGGCCAGGATTCCTGCCACACACACTGCTGCGGTACCTTGAAAATAGAAACGTTCAGCAATAAAGTCAGCCACTGCAGTAAACCTCAATTAACGTTGCGATTCCGGGACGCAGTTGCGATTCCTAGCTAGGTTTAACAAGTTCTTGAAGGAACTGTCAAATCTAAATGGCAAAGGACCGACTTTGGATCCATATTTACATGAAATGCTCCATTATTTTCTAACCCTTTTCAAGTCATTAAAACCAATCCTTCAATATCGTTGAATACAGATCATACGATGAATTTTATTTTCCTTTGCTTCTGATAGAGTGAGAAACTAGCTTCATTCATAACAAACCTATCGCGATAAATTCAGTCAAAGGAGACCTATATTCTAGTTATAAATTTTGTAAACTATTAGAATTTTCCGCTAACCCAGTTTTAAAACAATCTTATTGCGAGTATTTGGAAACAATGAATTTAAGCAAAAACAATTAAACAGGAAAAAGAATTTTAAAACGACAGCGACAGTGTTATTGAAACAACACTTAAAAAAGAAGCTGGCATGTTAGATAGTATATTAATAAGGAAGGAGTAAAATTCTAAAAATGACACTATTTTTAACGATATAATTTCGGTCACAGCGTGCAATAAATGTCTTCAGATTTAACACGTGCATCTATCTTATCATTGCCAATTGCCAAATGCATGATCTTTGTTCCAAACGACGAGCAATTTTACGTTTTCGTTCCTTTTTGTGTACAAAGAATAAGTACACTGTGTGGTGATTTTATCATACAACATGTAGAAAAAACGAATTTCGTACAAACATCTATGCAAAGTCTAGTTCCTAATAGTTCTATGGGACATTAACATCTCAAAATTGGTAGCTAACCTTGAATGTCGTCGTTGAATGTGCATATCTTGCTTCGGTAATGCTCTAGAAACCTAAACGCATTGTGGTTACCAAAGTCTTCGAACTGTATCAAGGTACTTTGTCCAAACCTAAAAGAAAAATAAAAATGATGAAGAGGAAAGTAGAGGCAGAGACATTCAATACATTCAGTGCAGTTCTCTCGTAAAACACTGGACAATTACAAAGGGCTACAAAATGCATTCCCAGAGGTGGATGGAAATCTGCCAATGAGAAAAAGACAACGTTTAATTTTGGACTTTGTTTAATACACCACGACATACCATCTTGAACTTTGGCTTGATCAGACTTTTTTAAGAACATTTTAGGCAGTTTACGTTAGGTGTACATTTCTAGATTATGCTACAATTTCTAAAAATGGAATTTCGGGTTTTCAATTCCGCTATTGTGTAGACGAATGGGATTCGTTTTCAATTTTTCGTATTCAATTGGTGGGAGAAATTACCTGACCAGTGTTTTACAATGGGAGAACATTTAATTTGGATTAAATTTTAGTTGAACTGTAGCAGATTCTTAAAAGGGCAAGGATCCATCTGATTCAAATGTGATTACCATATAAACAAAGGAATCAATTAATTTGGTCACCACACAAACTGTTGATTCTAGATTGAAGTAAAATACTCTGAAATAATATTGATTGAGATTTTGTAGGTATGCAAGATTTACAAGATTCAACGTTCCATATTTGTTCAACTTATACTTTTTAATACTGACAGCTCTTTCTTTTCAAGAGGTTTAGCAATAAGCTTGGAATTTTCCAACACTATAGTACCATAGTTTACTTATTTCCCGTTCCTGAAAGAAAAATAAATTTTTCAATACTTTTATAAAACTGATGTGCCGCAATTAAATTATTTAGCACTTTGCTAGGAATTTCAATTCTAGATCATAAAAAAATCCCTTATCAAAGTTATTTTCTTTACTATTGTGGAGAAAAATTTTTCAATACCTGATTGGCTGTCCAGAGCAGGGGCATAAATTGCGGGAGTGTGAGGGGGGAGAGCCCCAGCTTTGGCTAAATTGTTCGTTTGTAGGTAGTTTTTAGTGTTTTTGTCAGTACATTTCGTCATTTGTTAGCAAATTTTCTTGTTTTTGGAGTACATTTTGCTCCCCCCTCAATCTGACAAATGCAATTCCACCTCTGGTTCAGACAGAAAAAATTGTTCACATTTAGTTTGCAAATGATCTGCCATTTCTTCTAACGTCTGTGCCACATAACATTTGTTCAGATATCGGTGTGATTCAGCTAATATCGCACAAAGAGGTAATTGTCAAACAATGTCAGGATTAACATTGTGTAAACACCTAGCATTTTTCCAAACAAGAAGTTCAAATATTGACCCAAATGTTAGATTATTTTTTTCCTCTTTTTATTCGAAATAAAATGGTACAAACACATCATACAAAACTATGCCTAACAAAAGCTACAATACTATATTAAAAGGACGGCGAGGAGGAGCAATATATCGTGACTGCCCCCTAGCACTAGACATATACGTACATTACAAATTTTTATCAAAAAATGATTTATAAATAAACAAACACACAAGAAATAGAGATGAGATTTAAAGGTGTTTGTTCCTGAATTATTCAAACCGTTAGGAGGCCTGGATATACTCCAGGTCGCCAGAATAATTTTTGCATTTAAATCAAATAGTAACTATTAGTGACGATAAAGGATGACTTTTAGCAACTTTATTTTTGAAAAATTTATTTTTTTCTTTAAAATATTTACAGAGCTGGCTAGCCTAATCTCAGGGTCGACCCTTTCCCATTCCGATACGCAGCTCTGAAATCTAGAGTTCTTGTTGCGCGTCGGCGAAAATCATAACTAGACATTTACAGATGAGGAATGGCGTAATCTGTGATGTGGGATTTTATATATGACGTCACCATAATCTAGATATGGTCGAACATTCGGTTTGAACAATTCCTCTAGGGTATGTCGCGGTATTTGGATTCCGTGCTTAGATTTTTAAAATGAAAGCTTTGATGTGACTAGCAAAGAAAAATTTGAAGTCCATCATAATGCCAAGGAGGTTAAGCTCCGGCACGCTTTTTACAGGGATAATATTGAAGAATATGGATGGGTGATTCACGGGAAATCCCTCTTTAGAGACAATCACCTCGGCTTCTTGCTTAGTAGGACCTGGATTGAAGGACATGCTCCATTTACAGACAGGACTTGGTAAACTGTTTAGTCACATCGGATGAAAAGCAGATTGGTTTTGGTTTAGTTAATGTCATCTAAAGGCTTAAAAAGGGTATCAAATATGAGCTTTTCAAGAATTTTACCGAATATTGGAAAGAGAGAAATAACAAGATAGCTAGATATCCTGCAAAGGCCTTAGTAGTTTTGTGCAGTAATAAAATTAAAAAAAAACGCAAAAGTGAAATATTTGTGACAACGCCCTTTAGCTGAGAACGGTGTCTAAAAAACACATGAATCTCAATACGACAGGGCTACAATGACGTACAAAATGATGAATGGTCTTTGCCCTGACAGCCTTAGAGGTAAATTTATCACTAGATCAGAGATATCCAGATTTTCGACAAGAAATCAGCTTGATATTGACATCCCAAGGCAAAATTTGGAATTCTCAAAGGGAAGTTTCTTTCACTCTGGGGCTAAAACATGGAATGAGATTCCAAGAAACATCAGAATGAGCCCCACAATTTCCATGTTTAAAAGAAACTTGGAGGGATTCCTACAAAGTTAATAAGTTCCCAAAACAAAACACCATCCCTAGGTAGAACAGCAACATCTTTATTTAATATATATTAAAGAATTAATTTGTAGTAGAAGTAGTTTATTTATATTATAGCTGATAGGGAATTTGTGTATAAAGATTTTAAAATGAATGAAAAATGAAAGTGTTTGGTTTGACATCAAGAAAAAAAGGAAAAAGAATCCACAATAAATTCAAATCGTGTTCTCTTGAAAATAATTTTGCCTTATTATAATCGACATAGCATTCTACCCACCTTTCCCTCAAGGCTTCAATTAATTCATCAATAAGTTGATCATATTTCTCTGATTGCTCTCTTTTCTGTCTGAGACCTATATACATCGGATCTTTTAGTAATTTCTAAAAAAGAAAAAGCAGATTTTCTAATAACAACGTAAGCCAAATTGACGGAGCACCTAAGCAAAGCTTCAATATATTCACAAAGATTTCCGAATCTCTGATACAATGTTGCTAAAATTCCATAACCATGTGCCAGTAAGATTCTCACTGGCAAGCCTCTCCATAAAAATTTTAGCATGCTCATCGCGCGCCTCGAAGCAACAGTTTTCATCGAAACGCTCGATTCATAGCTTCTAGTTTAAATCGCACGGAAAAGCGGTAATATCAGTACTATTGATTTTAAAGCTTCTCCGTTTGATTTAATGTTTGTGGCGCTTAAAGAATTTATAACTATTGCCTTTCAAGTGTTATAGACACCCACAAAAAACTTTTATCATTTTGGTCCCAACATGAATTCATAACATTACTGTATTGAACAGGCGCACCAAGACTATTAATATGTTTCGATCTAAAAATCACTTCCTGCAATGATAACAGTGGTGATGCCGATTCAAAGTGGTTATTTCATCACACTCCACTGACACAATCAGTTTTCAAGTGTTTAACATGCATATCGTATCATGTGATTCCGTAAATGATGAATGCTGTTAATTGAAATGATTCCCGGAGCAACAAGAGAATGTTTCTGATTAAAACATAATCTTCAATGCCTATGGATGAGGTGCGCGATATCCCTTCTTTTTGAGATGCATGTGCGTGACAAAATTCACATCTAGTTTCGCCTAGGTGCATGAATAGACGCGGGCCCGCAATCACACTCCTTGATATGAGAGGCTTGCACTGGAGCAGAAGGCATAAACATTGTTTAATCATACAACAAAAATTCTCTGGTAGACACGGAGAGAAACTTAGTCACAGCATTGTGAAAATAAGAAGGCAGTTAAATCCTGCAGTTTTCAACAATATTTGAAGCAAAAACAATCAACAATGCATTGCTGATATGGATGCAACAACTTACCTCATTATTTGTGCCAACATCAATCATTATAGGCAAACAGATACTTGGATCAATTCCTGCACAAGCAGTGTACAAAGACAGCTTCCCTATTGGTATTCCCATTCCATTGCACCCAAGATCCCCAAGACCAAGAATCCTCTCACCATCTGTCATAACGATAGCCTGCAACAAAGATTTGTAAAAAAGTGCTTGTGAAAAGAGGCTTAGTATCCTATTTCGGTGTGAAAAGAAGTGAATGCCAAAGACTGAAGAACATAGTGCATGAAAATAATATATACCTTAACATTGCTGACTGGCCAGTTTGCAACAATGGACCGGATATTACCAAGATCATGAATTGTGACAAATAAACCTCTGAAAATAATTAAAAGCATATTAGCATATCATGAAAGCACAAAAACATCAGAGCTTAACAGGTTTACTTTCTTCAACAAAACAGAACAAGGGAAGATTAAATGGCATAAACCTGAATGAAACAAAAAGGAAAGAGCTGATGAAATAAAGAGAATGTTTAAAAGTTGCAGAAATGCAGGCTATAAAAGTCAGACCAGCCAACCTGAACTTAGATAAAATAGGGAGATATCAAGATTTTTAGAGAAAAATAGGGAGAATTTTAAAAAATTTATGTGCAAAATCCACCAGTTATGTTTGGTTAAACAAATTCCTTACTTGAAAATGTGAGCTATCCCTTTATTCTGCTATTGATTTTTGGTCAATTAGCAATTTCTGATCAATTTTTTTGGGTCCTTGAAGAGCATGAATGATTACATATACCTAACAAAGAAATTTTTACACAAATGCAAATATATAGGGTGTGACCATGGGTGTGGTCCTGGGTGTGGCTTCTAGAAGTTCCCTACAGCATAGCCATCTTCTACACTTTTAAGGGCAGTGCTTCAGGCATAAGTGGCTGTCAGTCATTTTTTTCTAACAAAGCTAAACAGCTGTTCTGCCTGCTGCTCTACCAGAATTATCTTTCAATTCTTTGGCAGCAACTCCAATCACTTTGATTTTTATACAGATGTATCCATTTTATTCTTGTGTTACAAAGGCTGTTACCTCCCTTTAGACCACACAATGAATAACTTGTGAAGTTTTTGTAAAAAAGGTTTTAGTTATCTGAATAATCTTTTAAAAAGGATGTTTAGCAAAATGAACCAAACACTTTTAATAAATACACTTTCTGAAGCTTTTACATGAAATTAACCAAAGTACACAAATATTACCTTGGGTCTCTGAATATCATCCCATACTCTTGACATGCCTGGCCTACTGTAGGTGTGTACACAATCGGCATCAGCTCATCAGTGTGCTCCATCAGACACCTATAAAAAAGTCGCTCATTTCGTGCCTGGAGCGCACATAACTGTATATACCTTTGCATGTCAGTCTTATTACTCCTGATCTCATCCATCACCCTTTGCATTTGCAGCTCTTGGGTATTGACGGCAGGTGGAAGCAGCCCATGAATGCCAAGTATCTGTCTTTCCTCAATGGTAAAGCCAGTACTCTGAAGTTTAGATGGAAGTATTTTATCAAAAGGCAGCCAAAATACATGTTGCTTATTCAGAAAAGTGTAGCAAAGCCATGACAACATTAGGAATCATTCATACAGAGGTAAAGACATGTCATCTTCATTATATTAGATAGATGAACACCACTTTTTGACTTGTTTGGATCTAGAAAGAAATGCATAGGGCTCCAGTAAGCAAATCTTGATGCTTGAAAAAAGAAGAGTCTTTCAATATGTCTATGGCTAACAACCTGTTTTCTCCTCTCACTAGTTTTAAAACTTTTTTGATTTACTTTAAAAAGTTTGTCAATAAGCTACCGGCCATGCATGTGAAGGGGACCATTTTCTGACACACAAAAACACTCTACAATTACTTGCATTATAAAAAGCTTCTTTTACAAAATATAGCATTTAGTCTTTTATTGATCCCTACTAACTCTCAGCCTTATTAGGCCTAAAAGCTGTTATAGGCATACACAATGGAAAAAACATTCTCATCATCTTTAATTGCCTTTTTTGCTATAAATTGAATTTGAAAATTTTGTTCCTGTTTTGAAATATAGAGGGTGCCTGTGTTGAAGTATGTGAATGAAATGGAGTGTTAAAATAATGGGAATAGAAAACAGGGCTACACAGAGCCACTGCAAAAGCATGTAATCTATCAAAATGGTCATTAGTTTTCAACCGCTTACGATGTTTGCATTCATATAAAAAGTGAGTGATATCTTAAATCCACATAACCAGTAAGAAGCTAAACTTGCTTGCTATGCAAGTTTTCCAGCCATAGGCTTGGAATGGCAGGGGGCAAAGACTCTTTTGTTAATAACTAAAGGTGAACAATTTCTACATGTTTGTTTTATCCTGCAATGAGAGCTCCCTCATCCTTATTTCTTGATCCTTATCCCTATTCTCATCCTTATTTCTTCATCCTTATCCTTATTCTCATCCTTATTTCTTCATAGCACTGCACTCCAGTTCAGAACTTTGAAACTTTTCAAGAGACCTTGCATCAATCTTTAGCAAAAACTACCAGAATATGAAATGTGGCACCATGAAAGTTCAACTTCAACTAATTCATGATAGGCACTGGGCACTAGGCTTAAAAACCTTTTTAGTTCTCTCAGTGTCATGGGAAACTTACTACAAATTTGATTGGGCTAGAGCATGTGTCAAACTCAAGGCCTGCGGGCCACATCTGGCCCAGCAGGCAATTATATCTGGCCCCTGTGAGATAATCTTATATTATTGTGCTTATATAGTGCGTTCAATAAATTTTATCCTGTTTGACCCACAGCGTAAATTGTGTTTTGGATTTTTGCCCCCTGTACAATAGAGTTGGATAACAATGGGCTAGAGCATTATTGTATTCATCAATCTTTAACTTTCAATTCAATATATTTCATATTCAAATTCAAGCTTTTAATTACAATATACTTAAAATAAAGTTGTATATTAAATCAGTAAGGCTTAGGACACTTGAAAAAACTCAGAAAAGCTATCGATGAATTATGTTAAGAGAAACATAACATAACATAACAACAACAGAATAAAAAAGGAAAACAATAAAAAGGAAAGAAAGAAAAGAAAGAAAACTAAGCAATAATGAATTTAGAAAAATATGATAAAACTAAGGATTAAGATACCTGCTAGTTAATTTTTTTAAAATCAAAGTGAAAATTAAAATTAAACAAAAAAGAAACGAAAAAAAAAACAAAATACAAATTCTCATTGATAATGGGATAGAACATGGACTTTATATCTTTTATTAATATATCTTTTGTTAATATGTATTAGAAAAATTGTAAATATGTTGCTGAATGATAAGAATTTAAATTAGACATACGAAGACATACCTAGTAAATGAAATTAAATCAAGATAGCATGAACAGAAACTGTTTTAAGTTTGAAGAGACAAACCTTAGTAAGTCTTGGGTCTCTCATAATGTCAGCTCCTCTCACAGTAGGAATTTTTCTTACTTTTTTATGATTATCGCCTGGGTGGTCAAGAATGAAATGTTCCGCCATTTCTGAGTGGTAAAAGAGAAACAGTTACAAAATTTGCGAGCTTCTCGCGCTTCAACCGAGGGGTAACCCGAGCTACAACCATCTCAAAGAATGGGTACAGATGTAGCTTAGAAGATACCCCAAAAAGGTACTGCTATTCTACTATGTCTTATATTTACAAAGAGAAACCTAGAGAAATTAGCTACCCACCATTTTTGCTGGCCTGGAAGAAAGCTGCACAAGAGGTTACTTGCCGCCAGCCATGAACTCTTTCTGAAGGTATCTGTCCCTTTTTTACAGGAAAAATCAACTTCCAGACATGACTTCCTGCGTTGATCTGTAATCTTGCGCCTTTAAAAGTTAGGTTTCTGAGCATGATAAAGCCAGTTTCTTGCCCTCTCTAGAAAATTAATGTGCCAGCTGCTTCACAGGGAAACTTCCCGTCAAGTTGGAAAATATTTTGCGAAAATAGACTGCCAACCTTTTATTCCGGACGTTTCTGTTCGCTCGCTACGCTATTCGAACCAAAAAACAATCAGCCGAGCAAATGGGTGGGGTTCAAATTTCTCCAAACTCTGCACAGACGTGCACCTTGAAACACTCTGCCAGGAAATGTTTTTGATAACAATTTGTTGTTGTTGTTGTTGTTGGTTTGTTTATGACGTCTTATGTATGCAATCGAGTGCCTAACAGTGGCGGCCTGGGCCCCCCCAGCTGACATTTTTATAGGGGCCCCAACGCTTGTATAGGGCGTCGAAAACTCATAAAAAGTTTGATACGACCGACTTGTCTGGTTATTAGGTCTCTAGGAGGCCAGCAAAGACCAAAATTACGCCATAAAATCCAAAACTTTATTGGGGCGCACGCCCCCATACCCCCTAGAACATTCTCACTTCAAGGGCACGTCTTTGTGCCCCTTCAGTACTCTATTATCCAGACAAAACATTTGTACAGTTTGCAGGGGCGAAAAAATTAATCAATTTTTTAGAGGATTGTCAGGAAACTCACGTACACTGGGTGGGGTGAGCAAAAGTATTGCACCACTTCGACGAATTAATAATGGCGTCAGCGTTGAGAACAACATGACCTTTGAAATTCAAACCACTATTGTGAAACCATTAGGCGGCATACCATGATTAAAACTCAATCAAATAAAACCATAAACTGTCAGCAACTATTCTAATTTTGAGAAAAATGTCTTTTCAAAATATCAAAAAAGCATATTTTTCATTAGACAATCGCTAAATTCAATCAGTTCAGTTCAGTTCAGTTTAATTTTGAAATCAAAAACTTTTGCACCAGGTAATTTTTAAACGCCACATGATAAATTTAAGTTAACATTGACAAGATCACATTTAGGTGTTTGAGATCCCAGAAGATCATTATTGGCCTTGAATTTATCGAAAAGTGACACTTTTATAGACGTTCTTTAATTTTTTTAATACTGGCGGGTCACTCTTCACGACTTTTTATCACAAAATATTTGGTATTTTCATTCAACGAAGAGATGAAATGCTGTTTTGAACATATTGCTGTAATGTTTGTTCCCTAAACAACATCGCAATTGGCTGGAAGACATGGAGTTAAGGCTACTGACATGTTTTATCAATTGTATTCTGTTGCAACATGCTACGAAATGGTATATTAGGCCTTTTGCAACATGCTACGAAATGGTATATTAGGCCTTTTGCAGAACGAAAAACGTGCGACCAAAACTTTTGAGAAATATTTTAATACGAGTCAGAAAAATTAACAGTTTGGGCAACCAAGCAAAAAGTAAGTATTTCCAAGTTCGCCTCCTAAAATCGTACAGGTTTGTGCAAAGTGAAACCTTTTTTGTTGCAAATATATATCAGGTTCTCCTATCGACATAGCTCAGTTTTCATGTTTTTGCAGTGTTGGATAGGGCTTGAAAATAAGAAGAATCAAAGGATGTATTTGCATTTTTAATTTTCATTACTTTAACTTGATAAATTTACCATGATTTCCCACCCAAACGGTGGTGCAATACTTTTGCTCACCTAGTGTAGTTAAATTCTTTTGTGTGGATAACACAGCAGTGCACACAGACTGTGCTTAGGGTTTCCGGACTCATGCCCCCCTTCCAGGGAAAGTTTTGATTTTCGATGTGTCTCTTTGGCTCTGCTGGCCTTTAGAGACTTGCTCATGTGTGAGTCAGTAGATTTTGTCTCATTGCTTCATTTCTCATGAAACGACCGATTTGTCTCGACGACGATTATTTCAGATTGTAAATATTGAATTGTAATTAGGGTAATTTCTTTTTTATAATAATTTCTATCTAGAAATTATCTATCGTCTCATCCACAGTTTAGATATGCCCTTGCAGTAGTACGAATGCCTTACGGATTTAACATAAAATAGACTTTGGGAAAGTCTACTAAATACCTAATTTACACGAAAATAGCGCGGTACACCAAATTTGAATTCAAGTAATTCAGCAACATATTTACAATTTATTGAATATAAGTTAACCAAAGATATATCTACAAAAGATGCAAAGGTTGATCCATGCAATATGATTTATCTAATACAATTTTGCTTCTGGTGCAAGCTACTTTTTTGAGGCTTTCAACAGGAATTCATTAGGTTTTTGGAAGAAATTGGTAAATATACATGGAAAATGTCTAAAAAATGTTTTTCTGATCATACTGCGGAACAAATTAATGCGATCGCAAATGAGTGCGAATTATGAGATTGGATTTCAAAATGTGTGGTAGGCCTAATGAGCGCGAGTCAATGAAATTCAAATATTCAATTGGTATTTAATCAACGCGAATTTTTAATGTCAGCAAAACCTTTTTATTAAAATAACTTCAAATTCAGTACGGAGAAAACAAGAAAAGTAAATAAAAACTTCAAGTCAAGGTGGATTAGTGATTCAAATTAAGGAATCAGTCACGTTGGAAGAGCCTGAAAAATTGGTTGAGTATCCCCTGACCGGAGAGTATGTTGATGATTTGAAGAGTACTAGGAATTTGAGGAAGTTTAAATTGATTACGGAGATGTGAAAGTTCGGGCAGAAAAAGTTGATAATGAGGACATTCAAATGTTATTAAAAGTTTTTTTAGTTTCCCTTGTACCTTGATAAAAACATGATCAATAGAAAGGAAGAGAAAATGTTTTATATTTAATAGAACTTATGAAAAGAACACATTCCGGCCCTTCCGTTTTGGAAGATTTCTACTTTTCTCATGTAATTGCAAAATCTGGCTATTTTCAGTAGTTTTGAAACGTTTATTTAACGCTAGACATTTCATAACGGATGAGAAATTTATGCAGACATGAAATTAACGGGGTTTCAATTAACGCGAGATTTTTCAATTCGTGTTAATATACCGTGCTGTTTTCATGCAATAAAGGAATCCCAAGGGACACTTTTCCAGAAGGTGATTGGGGTACGCTGAGAAGCTTTTTACACTCTGACCGTTTTCCATAAAAAATATGCTTAAAGCATACCCTGTCACAAAAAAGAAAAGCAAAATTTATGGCACAATTATGCCGAAATATACCTGAGAAGAAATAGAATCTGTACTGTACCTAACGCGCGTTGTTTGTGGGATAAGATAATTGAAAGAATTTCTATCTTCTGCTTCCGCTTCTGAATACCAAATCCCAAACAATATCCCTAACTTTGCTACCCTGTCCAAGAGTTTTGATCGGTTCTTGATACCCTGTCCCATAACTTTTATTGGAAAAGTACACCCTGTTCCGCGGCATATCCCGTCAGGTCACGTAAGGGAGAGTCCCCCGGACTCTCAAAGTAGGCTAACTAACAAGAAGTAGACCCCATATATCTGTGATATAATATGGCGTCTACTTTAAAAACTTAAGTCAACGGGAAATGAAAGAAACTTTGGATGCACACAACGTGTTGTGAAATATGTTACACGTCATTATGAAGATGGGATTTTAGTTTATTTCTAAGTTAAAATTTAGAGGGAAGATTTTTAATTCCCACTGGTAGTTCTCTCCAAAGCTTTACCTCCAAATAACGAATGGAATCTAGACCATATTTAGTGGTACGTCTGTTAGCCAAAAGCAAATCATCACGTCTTGATTGCTTAGTTTCATTTGAATGGACGACTTAAACAGGAAATAGTTATAAAATCAGGTCGTTGTTAACATTTCTGGTTGTACTATAGAGAAGAGTAAAAATTATAAGCTTGAAAGTGTCACCTACATTAGAAGACTTGCAAGTGGGAAGATGGGAGAGTATGAGAAAAGTAAGTTTGATTTGATATTGCTCTGAGAGCTCCCTTTTGTAATTTAAATATTGGCACTATGTATGTCAAGTATCTGCCCGCATACAGTTTTACTATACTTCAGAAAGTATATGAGCAGAGAATTGCAAATTGCACATTAAGGAAACAGTATGAAAAATTTTCTTATCTTAAAATGATTCCACAAGTTCCAGCTAATTTTTTGACAATACGGATAATCCACGCTCTATCTCATTTACATAATCTATCTCATTAGAAGTCATAAAAGAATAATCTTTTGTGCATCAATCTTTCATATAATGTACTGAGTAGCAACAGCGGATTAACAAGTCTGTGATCTCTGGGTATCCCTTTCTGAACAGAGGAAATACTTTCCTTTTTTTGAAGAATAACTGATTCACAAGGCCAGAATATGAGACATGATTTGTGAATTTGCAGTCATGTAATTAGTATACTACCAATTAGTGTAGACGAGTAAAATACCGAGAGACCTAATAGATGTATACGAATCAAGATATTATAGAGGCTGTAGGTGTAGACGAATCAAAATACTGAGGGACCTAATAGATGTATACGAGTTAAAATATTACAGGGGCTAATAGATGTTGACGAATCTCAAAGTACTGAAGGGACAAATAGGTGTAGACGAATCGAAATACTAAAGGGGAAATAGATGTAGAGAAATTAATGTTAGTAAAATTAGATGGCGCATTTCCATTTTTAATTTAGTCTTATTTACATAATTGAAATTTCAATTTTTATATGACATTATCGATTTTATTCCGGACCCTATTTTCATGTTTTGTGCACGTTTTGTGGCAAAATAACTTTTGGTAATAACGGGTTCTGCTCCCTTAAACTTCGTTAGTTTCTCCATTCCTGAATTTTTTCACAATGGAATATATTATTTTCTCCATCAGCTTTAGAATTTAACTATAGATCCAGAGTTTTTTTGTCTTTAATTTTTTTTCTTTTATTGAACATTATTGATTGGCTCATGTAGGTCAATAAGGGAAGTGACATCTGTAAGAAATTAATTTATTAATGTAAATCAAGCAAAACTTTGAAATGACATCGATGACAGCCTTCTTAAGCTCAGCAATCAGTCTAAAAACTGATGTCCTTCATACACGCTCAGTATTTGACTGAAAGCATTTGGATTCGATCCACAACTGGGTATATATATATATATCTTAGCATTCCAGATTGCGTTGTCTCTTAGCATATATCTTAGCATAGAGTTTTCGATCTATTTTCTGACGTTTAAACTCTGAAGGGTGTCAGGCGAAAAGTTTTAGTTTACTCAAATGTTTGCTTTTTTCAAAGCCATTTTCAAGTTTTGTACCACCAAAAGGTAACTAACAACCGTATTTTTTCTGCATGTGTTGTCAAGAAAAGGCGAAGATACCGAAAAGCGGACAAATATCTTTTATAAATTATTCGCCCTCTGAAATCTACTCTTAGGTTAGATTATACATTCCATAATAATTTGTCCTATCTCCACGAATCTAAAACTTTTACTTTGTTGTTAACATGCACCTGCGTTAAGGCATCATAGCGGCGCCAGCTTAAAACAGGAGAGTCTGCACCAACGAACAGAAAACCCATCAGTTGAGAACTGACAAAGTTGAACATGTTAACTTCTTCAGTCACATACTGACGGTCAATAATGAATCAATCTTTGAAAAACAGACAATCAGTTTTTGACACAAATCTGTCAGTAAAAAACTGGTCGTGTTTTTCAAACTTAATATTTATTAACCTTCTAGAATTGAACAGTATTTGAGCTACAGTGTTAAGTCCGCTTTCAACTACTTTCCTGGAAACAGAGACTTGAAATCCAAGGGTACAAGTCAAATGACGAAGGGTACAAGTCTTACATCATTTTTGCGAAATGCTTTCGATTTTAACATTATATAAAATTACGTCATTAGTTCAAAATATCACAATATTGGTAACATTTTGAAGTCTTCTAGCTCATCTTCCTACTATCAAGCCATGGAATGAAATTGAAAGCACCACATGCATTCGCTGTCTAGGAATACATGTAAATAACTGCATCTTTGGCTTAAGTTCTTAACAGTTTCGAGCAAAATCGGAACCAACAAATATTGCTATCCAAATAACATGGTCAAGATGTCGCCACCAGAAAGTGGCATCTAGAGCCTGGTCAAGTTTTGTAAACTTTTCCTCACTTTTGTAGAACAACAAATTCAGAAGACTGAAGGAAATACCAGTATAAAGTTCATATGCAAATACAACAATACTTCCAGCGTACTCAAGGATCACTGTGTGGGCAATTACTAAAAATGGAAGACAAAGAAAATGTAAACAGGTATGCATCCGAAGGGATGAACTGTTTCGGAAAAGATCCAATAGAGGGGAGAATTAAAAAGAGGTTCGGACTCAATACGATAGCCCACATCAGCGTACTGAGTACAGTGGCGAAAAACTGACATTGTTAGCGGAGCCTCGAGAAGAGAATATGTCTGCTGTGGGGAGGAGAAATGTGGAGAAAAAAATCCTATTGTTCTAGAGGAGGCAGCCAAGGAGTGTGACGTGAGAGATTTGGAAGAATATGAATGAAACTGTCTTGTTTGAAAAAACAGCAAACGGGTTTATGGAAGCAGCTTGATAAAAGCCGAGCAAATTGAAAATATCAACAAATTACAGGCATCATTTTCCACAAAAAGCTATTTTTAAACCTTCATGACATAGGTAATTGACAAAGCAACAGTAAATGTATAAATATTTCTGTTGCTTGCATTTGTGAAATTCTTTTACAACAAGCTATATCTATCAATCGGTTAATTCAATTTTCGGCAATAACTGGGCACGGCTTCTCGATCTTTAAGGGCATAAATTAATGTTTATAAATGTAATTAATACGATTAGCACTGGATGAATTTGCCGCATCCATTCTGTGGATGGTTGCCAGGATTATGCAAAGAAAAACGACAACTTCGGTTCAGCATTATCGATTTGCGTTTTCAGCGATTATATACATACTCAAAAACAATCCAGAGAAGTACCATTGGCTAGAAAACAGATACTTTCTGCAAGAAATCATAATTCTGTGTCGATGATATGGATTCGAAAAACTTGCCTTGTAAATTCAGGGTTAAAATGGTTCATCAATCTTTCAAGGTGAAAAGCAGTTGTAAGGTATCCCTCCACTGAATCCAATTTACAGACGTCTTTACAGCTCTGATCCTGAGTCTAAGCGATGCACAGCGTAAACTTTGCTGGTTATACCATCCCCAGGTCAGTAGTTTGCGCCTGCTAAAACCGAAAGAAAGGACTCGTATCAATTACATGCATTGCTTATTCATTTTCTTGCAATGCTTAAATTATATGCATTGCTGGATTAAAAAGTACCCTTTGCAAATGGTAAAAAAGCTGTAACTATATTTGATAACATGAGAACAGTTTTCTAGCCCCAGCGACACTTTGCAACACCCTGCAGCACTCATTGGTGAGGTGTGGTCTGAAATTTTCCTTGTAATTGCGTATCCAACTGCGGTTCTGCGCAAATTTCATGTTGGGTCATATAATATACAAGGGACTAATCAAGATATACATATGGCAGTTCATTATATTATGATGTGGCAGTGTCAGTGACAATATGCAGCTTTCCAAGAAGGCGACATACTTTTCGACAATGTTGCAACATTGATTGACAAAACTGATAAAAGCAAATAACAGTGCGAAGAGGAGAACATAAGCAAAAATAACTACCTCCGCCGCTGTTTTCAATTCTTGCGCCTTGGTCGTTTGGGTTTCGTTTCCAAAAGACTCATGAGCAAGAAAGTCTTCCCATTCTTTAATTCTTTTATCTCTTTCTTCATCTGTTTCTTTCACCTGATAATCAGTAGCACCATCATAGGTTTCTGCGGTGATTTTGTGCCCTCCAAACCATCGATCGTTTAAAGCCTAGATAGGAACGTTAAAAACTTCATTCCCTCTCAACGATTAGAGCATACACAAATGTATGCAGTGCTATTCAAAGTAGGCGATGCTACTTAAATGTACGCAATGGTATTCAAGTCTAGGCAACGATATTTAAATGTTGCGATGATATTGAACTGTTTGTGATGATATTCAAATATATGCAACGATATTCAAATGCATGCAAAGATATTCAAATACATTTAATGATGTTAGAATGTTATAGAATTCAAAAGTAGACAATAGCGGTTTTCAGTAATGGTGGTTACATTGGACACAACTTCAAAATTTTGCAATTTAACGAGAAAGGGCACCTTTCAAAATCATTATCTTAGTTCTTGAAGTGAAAAAGTGACCAAGATACACATTTTTCATAAAAGACACCGGCTCGAAGCCAAGACCCACAATGTTTAGCATTTTTTTAAATTTCTATTGCGTTGTTTGGCCAGTTTATTTTTATTGGGCGGCTATATGACACTAAAACAACAATAACTTAAGTTGATTTATTATGTCAATGACTGCATCACTTACCTTTTTAAATAGCATTTCAATATGGAGAGGACATTTTTAGAAAATTGCTTAGCATTTTGGCAAACTCCGCTTGTTATTGCTTATGATAGATGCTTATTATGAAGTTGTTTCATCTTTACCTCAATCTCTATATATTTGTACATATGTTTGTTCTTAAAACAATAGAAGTTATATTTATAAAATCTAACATGTAGGATTCAATCAGCAAATCTTTGATAAACCAAGCAAAGAGTTTCTATAATTTGAAAAGAAGTACGCACGAGTCTTAAAGATTCGACAGTCTCTTTAAGCAATATCACCAAGAACCGCACCGCAAAGCAGTGCTGAGGTTTTGGCGGACTGTATGCCATCCCACAAAGTTGCAGTAATAGTGTAAAGTAAAGAAAGCCACTGACACCTCAAACAGTCGGCTGTAGACCGGTTTTGCCCCATATCAGGGCTCATCAGTACAGCTAGACTTAATGAGGACCTAAAGCCGCCCTAGCAATGCTTTGCGGTGCGGTTCTTGGTGATATTGCTTTAAAGGGACTGTTGAGTATCTAAGACGCTTGCGTACTTTTTTTCACACTTTACTACTTCCTACATGCATTGCCACTGACAGCCTAATTGCTGGCCCTAGGTCAGCATTGGGTCCTCATTCAGTCAAGCTGTGCTGATGAGCCCTGACATGGGGCGAAACCAGTCTACAGTCGACTGTTTGAGGTGTCAGTGGTTTTCTTTACATCACAGTTTCTATAATGGTTATTCCCCTATTTGAGGAGACTTTCCTTCCTTTTACGTAAAACTGATTTCCCAAGCAAGGCATGTTCCACAGTGGTTAACACCAGTGGAGAGCATGGTGTTTTCTGACAGTTGTGTCCTGCCGTTGCTATCGATGTAATTTTCATGGCCATTTGTAACGAGAAGTTCAAATGTTCAGCCAATTCGCATATGCATCAAAAATAACGAATAAATCAAAATTCCAAAGTTTTCGGCAGTACAAATTTTGAAAACATTTTACAGCAAGAATTTTCGTCTGAAACTCTTCAGAGTATAGAATAAGGGCAAAAAAGATCAAGAAAGAAAATATATACCAAGTTGCGGTTCGAGAAAGGCCAATCATAACATGCAAAAAACCTAAAGAGTTACCTCAATACACGCATCGGCCATTTCGGGCTCTTGGAAGAGGACAGAACAAACTCCGTCTGGATGCCTCTGAAAATAATTGAGGATGTTTACAAGAGTGACAAGGATGTTTAATGTATCAATAAGTAGGTAATATGTCCTTCCTGATATTTCAAAATTAAACCAAACATAAATTAGTAGTAAATGTAAATTAGTGAAAAAATTAACAGTAAAATGTTGAATGGGGTATCAAATCAGTCTCATTGGCTGAAGATTGGTATAATCAGTAAAACTAAATATAGAATATTACCCCAACTAGAGAGTTAATCTTCAACACAAAACTATTCCGAAAAGTGCCAACCTCAGAGCAATGATTAAACGATACCTTTAAACATTTAGACCCCGTTTACACTGTGCCGGATAACTGCAGTCACGTGACCTAAATTGTGCACAGAACGCCCAAAATGAACTCATCTCTGGGCAATAAAATAACAACTAAATTCCAGCCAACGTAAAAAGACTTTTAATTCTCTCTTCAGAATCATCTGCTTCTCTTTCAGACATAGTCCGAAGATATTGTCGAAACAAATTAGGCAAAGTTTGTCTAGATAATTCGTTCTCTGAAACAAAATGACGCTGAAATAGCAAAGAAAGTGGGGAAAGCTGACAAGGATGTCAGTTTTACGTGGATTGATGAAGATGCTGCATATTTAACAAGAGTATTGCAGCCAAGATGGCAAAAGGTCTAGATTGGGAGACAGTGAAAACTAAATACGAAGAAATAGCCAATCGCTTTCGAGCAAGATACGATGTGGATAGAATTTATCCGTATAAAACCGTTTACACTGTACCACATAGCTATCCGAACTAATTTAATCAACTTTCCTAGGTTAACTAATTTTGTTCGGATAGCCGCTCTCAAATTCGCGTGGAAAGCGTGGGTTTAGTGTAAACGCGAGGCCAATCTGAACTAATTTTGATGCGGATAAAATTTATCCGGCACAGTGTAAACGGGTCTTAGAGCAAACATTCATGAAAGTGTTGGGCCAAACAAAAGGAGACATGAAGCAATCAATGATTGTAATGTTTTTTTCATGTTTCAAAACAGGCTCCTTATTTTAGGTCTACAAGCCAAGAGAAAAGCAGTTAAGGACAAACGAGGTGCTTATTCATTAGCAAGAAGACATCTTATAACGTCATCAGCCTGGCTTACGTCAAAAATCAACACTTTCTTAACAGTGCCAAACTTTTCACACTCCGAGGATATTTCTTCACGCAAGTCAATAATAAGTTGTGGCTCTTTCTGGAAAAACAAATAGTTGTAAGAATGTATAAGAATTAATATATGAAGTACCAAAAGGGTGCTAAAAATTAAATATGGTAGTAATTAAAGCATGAAAATGAAAAGTAGCTTTATGAAAGTTACTTCATCTTAAAATCTGACATTAACATCTCAAACAAACAAAAAGCATGCAGAAAAAAAAATCTAAATCGTTAATATGAAAATCAACGACTTGGAGAATGACATTTTTGCAGAAAAACAATGGTGTACGAGCCATTTATCGTGAATCAAAATGCGATTGAAGATTATCGTACGCACAACAGACGTGATAAAGGAATTCGTGAAAAGTTGTGAAGTGGAGACAATTGTCATACCTCGAATTCCTTGTCGTTAAACATATGTTTCAGGATAACAATTCGATCAAATTTGCTTCGCTTTGAGTCTCTGTCAACCCAGTCAAGCAATCTATTGGCAAAGAAGTAGCTTTGAATAGTTTGCAACCGTAAAAAGTTTTCTTAAGGTAAAAGATTAGGAGAATTGACGTTGAATCGCTGTCTAGAAAGCTGTGACGTTGAATCGCTGTCTAAAAAGCTGTAAAAGGAACAAAAAATATCGTAAGAAATCTTGAATGCAAAACTTGGGGTACCTTTTAATTTTGAAAATGAATCAACCAGCGCTTGATCAAAGTGCAATGGATTAAAAAGTTTGACAAATTAAGGTCCAATTCCATGTTCGGTTTCTTTTCCAAATAATATCAAACATTTACCTGAGAGATTCAAAAATGAAAACTCCATAGCAATTAAAAGAAGCTACTAACTTTTCTTGTCCAGCTTGTTTCTTTTTCTTTTTTTTCTTTTTTTTTGGTTTTAAAGACGGGTCAAATTTTCCCTTCTGCTGAAATACTGCCTAAAATGTGTTGTAAATTATAAAAAGTTATTCAGATTATAGGGCAAGTAGATATAAAACGTAGTTAAACTCCTATTTTCCCTTTTTGTGTTGCCTTCGAATAGGAACTCTTCGTTATACAGGTGAAACATTTCGATTAACTAAAGCTAATTAGATTTCACCAAATGTTTTCTAATTTGTTGTCAATGTATGACAGATAAGAATGTCTTCTTGATAGCACCTCAAGGATGTGGACGAGAAACTCCCACTGACCAAATGTAAAAAGGCAACCAACATCCTTCAAAATTTTGAAGATAATATTCAGATACTGATAACATCTGAGATATAAGACTTCGGCATTAATCATGTAATTTTATTCGGGGCCTTCAGCAGGAAATTTTAATAGAGAAAACTGTAAAGCTTATCAGCTTCATAATTGCACTGGCCAATTAAGTTCGACTGCAAAAACTAGAAACTTTTCTCGCTATTTGCAAACATAGCAAAGTAGTAATGCCATTCCACAGGCAAATAGGTATGACAGTATCATCAGAATCCGTAACAAACAATTTTTTTTCGTACCTGCTCCACGTGTATCGTATGACCTTTGAATTCTGATTCATCTAAAAGTTGCAAAGCCAAAGGAACAGATTCGGCCTACGTTAAATATAAAAACGTCACAATTGCAAGTCTGAAAATACCAGTTTAAAGTGAATGAATAAAGTTAAAAGAGGAGATCCCCAAGCGTTACCTGTTTGCCAAAAAGAAGATCATCGTCCAATCAAAATGCGATAATCATCAAATCAAAATGCGACAATCCTCCAATCAAAATGCGATAATCATTAAATGAAAACGCGATAATCATCAAATCAAAATGCGATAATCATCAAATCAAAATGTGATAATCATCAAATCAAAATGCGTTAATGCAAACAGACTTTTTCGTCAGTTATCGCCATCGCTTGTGTGGTGGGTCATGCTTGAAATGCAGCGAACTAAAGGTTATTTGCAGAACCAGCCTTTCAACTCAGTTCACTTGAAAAAGCACTTCAAGGTTCTTATGAGAAGGTAGGGATAAGGTGGCAAATAAAGCTAGAACCTTTGGAACAAACTGGATGTCAAAAAAAATTAATGATGCTTCAAAGTGTTGGAGGACAGAACTATCGATAAAGTTATTGTTCGCAATGTTCGTTTTCTCCCAATGTAAAAACCAGTAAATCATACGGAATTTCAGCGACCACTGGTTATCAGAAAGATATAGATATTAAGTCAATAATTAAATAAATATTTATAAAATTATGGTGTAGATCAATTAGGAAAATTCACTTACAAAAGTATTTTAAAAAATGGTACGATTTAAAAAAAAGGCAACATAATTATATAACAGGAACATCATAACATCCAATTTCTTTTAACTCATGTTTTCATTGACCGTAAATTAACGCGGGCCGGACAGGAACGTCCTAAGGGTCGAAGGATGCCCAGGTCTGATTGAGAAGAATGAAATAAGTTTACCCGCAAATAGCAGCATCTTCCGTCGCCTTTGTTTTTTCCTTGGTTATCTTTATAAAGTTTTATTTTTAAATTACCTGCAAAAAGTAAAAAAGAGGTAAAGTAAAAAATATAATAATAAAATATAGAGTTGACAAAATATGAAATGTAGATTCTCAACAAAAAAGGAATCTTATTAATCAAGAGAGCGGGCTTCTAAACATTATGCTTAAAGGTACTTATCATTAGATAGCGGGAAGATCTTAAAACACAGTTTATAGTCCGCCACCTTTCATGTTACTTTAAATTGATTGCACTTTCACAGGCCTGGAAAACTGGTGGAAACGCTCTTTTCGTTACGTGGCATTTTCGCAAAGTCAACATGTTGGTACCGATTGAGTGGTTCCGTTAAATAAATGATGAATAATAAATACATTTTTGACATTTTCAATGTTATTTTTGCGTTATGCGTTTCGATCTTGCAGAAATATTCCAACTTTCAATCAACTTCAATAGGGACAAAGAAGACACCGACTTCAAGAATAGAACAATGGACAAATCAAATGAATCATACTTATAAAGGTTAAACTTGTTTAGCAACAACGTGCTCTTATCAATAAAGGACCAGTCTAAGATATACATAAATTTCAGAGAAAATAGTAATATGCATAAGGAAGCTAAAATATTAAAAGTCATAGTTAGAATTTTTACAAAAAAGTCTTGAATCCTAAAATTAAAGTTTCAGTCTCCATTTCATCAGTCAATTCATTGAAGATCTTTGCTTATATCTTTGAAGATTTTATCTGTCAGTTCATTGAAGTTCATCTGTCAATTCATTGAAAGGAAAAAGTTTTTAGGCAAACCATTATTCGTTGTTTTGGCACGAGTTTTGGCGCATCTAGAATTTTGGTGCATGACCGGTGCGGACGCTTCAAATGACAAACCATGAGATGATACATATATTAAATAGATGCTGCTGACACTTTAGAGAAAATAGAGAGCAGACAGCTAGCAAATGTGATTCAAAGGAGCAGGTAAAACGTATATATCTTACCTGTATCTTGATCTTCCATTATTATACCACATTTCCCCATCAGTTCTGAAAACTCTTGTTCAGTTATGTCGACTGGAAGTCCTAAAAGGTAGCAAATGCATGGTTTTTTATAATTTTCACTTAGGTTTGAGGGCCGCGTACACGACTGATATCAATGCTTGTTGCTAGGCAAGGGTTATCTAAAAATCGCCAGGAATTGGCAGAGGGGGAGGGCTATTATCAAAAGTTGACATCAATTTCTGCGTAAAAATGAAGGCCTGATATCTATATTTGCAAATAGCTCCTAATTCAGAAAGCAAAAGTATATAATGAAAGATTTTTGAAATTATGTAATTGCACCAATTTCCCTGTAAGCAAAAGATACATATGGTTCCTTATTGAATTTAAGCAAATGGTCAATAAAATACGAACAACCTTGGATATATGATGCGGAGCGTGTCATAACGGTTTAGTACCACTGGGGTATGTCGTCCAGGAATGCATTTTCCTAAGTCCATAAAGGGCAAATCAAGAAGCTAGCGATAATTTGGAATTATTATTTAATGTCTCCAAATTTAATGTCTGCCAGCTGAGAATTTGACGATTTTCAAACGACTTATAAAAAGCTGGAAAAGACGTATGTGTCAATGTAACGTTTCTGGACATGATCATGGTTTAAGTGTCTTTACAGTGGACGAAGAAAATCTAGTAAATCGTATTGCTCGCTCAAATGAAGCATCCGTAAATACGAGCAAATAATAGATTAATTTTGGGTAAAAATAAATTTTTTAAATTTAACTATCTAGGTAACAGCACAGGGATCAACAAATGTCCAAGTTTTTTTGCACGTTATTTTTTCCTTGAAACTCACATATCGCACAGTTCTCTCTTGTTAAACCTGTTATTCGCGACTTTCGATTTTTGTTCTGTCAATTCAATGTGTAGGAAAACTTCATCGTATATCATTTTCATCTTTAGAGAATCGCTTAAGACACCACTTTGTTCATAATTATAAAGGCAAGCTAAGTAGATTCATAAATGCCATAACTGATTATCGCATTGAGCATTTCTGGAGAAAACGACGCTATTTCTTCAAACAGCATCAGTGGCATTTAGGCCCAGTCTCAAGCAACAATCTAACGTACTTAATGTTTTCTAACTCCTCAGTCTGTATTGTTTTTGCTTCCAGTCAGCAATAATTTAGAATTCATGGAGTTAAAAAGCAATTCATTGAAATACGATTATATATCAATCTTTTCACCTGACATAAGGCAATGAACAATGGGTGTCAATTTAAAGGGGGATGGTATTTATCTTGCCAAAAGATTACAAGGATTGATAAAAGGAGGACGGGGCTTAAAATCTTCTAAAAGTGGTCGACGTTAATTGGGAGTTTCATGGATAGTTTTTACTGTAAATTACGCGCAAATAATAATGTCAATATCCTCGATGGTTCTTAATGCTTAGAAATAGAATTCTGGCAAAAACCAAAACTCGTACTTAAATCTTTACGTTAAATAGTAGGATCTAAGGCATCAAACCGAACAACAAATAAATGAGAAAAATCAATTTAATCTTACCAGAGACATAAACATTGGGGTTCTTATCCGGGTCAATTTCAAACCATGCTACGAAAAACATTTTGATAAACTTTATTATAGGAACAATGGGATTTATTAAGGTAGAAAGCTGACATTTCTTTAAGTTGCAGTTGCGTATGTTCATCTTTAATACAAGTAACTACAAGTTGCAGTGACTACAAGCGAAATTAAAGATGTTTGATAAATAAAAGAAATGCACTTGCTTAACCAAAAAAAAATTGAATTGAGATTGAAGGATTGAGATTGAAGGATATTTAAGCAATATGCTAAGCCGAGGTACAGTCAATCAAGTTTTCAAAAATCTTACTATCTTCCACGATGTAATTGGAAAACGTTTTTGATATATTAAGTACGGGCAGCATTATAACAATTGCTATGTGCTGGTATGACACAAATTTTCAAAACATTTTCAGCTTAAAAACTTTGATAATAAATTAGATTGATGCTATTAAAGGAACAGGCACATTTCAAAATACCTTAATGCACGAAAATAATGCGGTACATTAATTAACACGAATTGAAAAATCTCGCGTTAATTAAAACCCCTTTAATTTCATGTCCGCGTAAATTTCTCATCCTTTATGAAATGTCTAGCGTTAAATAAACGTCCGTAAATTTCATTCCACTTCAATTGTTTATGTTAAGTTTCAAAACTTCTGAAAAAAGCCAGATTTTACAATTAAATGCGGATCATAGAAATCTTCCAAAACGGAAGGGCCGGAATGGGTTCTTTTCATAAGTTCTATTAAATATAAAACATTTTCTCTTCCTTTCTATTGATCATGTTTTAATCAAGGTACAAGGGAAACTAAAAAAACTTTTCATAACATTCGAATATCCTCATTATCAACTTTTTCTGCCTAAACTTTCACATCTCCGTAATCTATTTAAACTTCCTCAATCCCTAGTACTCTTCAAATCATCAAGATACTCTCCCGTCAGGGGATACTCAACCAATTTTTCAGGCTCTTCCCACGTGGCTGATTCCTTAATTTGAATCACTAATTCACCTTGACTTGAAGTTTTTATTTACTTTTCTTGTTTTCCCCGTACTGAATTTGAAATTATTCTAATAAAAAGGTTTTGCTGACATTAAAAATTCGCGTTAATTAACTACTATTTAAATATTTGAATTTTATTGATTCGCGCTAATTACCACACATTTTGAAATCCAATTTCAATATTTGCGTTTATTTGTGATCGCGTTAATTTGTTCAGCGTTATTTTATGTACCACATTATTTTCGTGTAATATGGTAATGTTATCTTCGTCTGTTTGATAAAGGCCCGTCTTGAAGCATCAAAGGACCTCAATATTAAACCACTGAATTTCAAATATCCACTTCAATTTGTGTCTTTTTCACCAAAGAAGGGAGCTTATTAAGAAAGACAAAGATAAGTTGAAGAAAGTAGAGATAATTGTTATTTTATACGAAAGATGTGTACTTTTCCTAATAGAAAACATTATATTGAATTCTCACCAGGTTCCATGGCTTTACGCTTTTGACCTGCTACCTTGTTTTCACTGATTGTCTGAAAGATAAGTAGTCATTGTTGTTCTCAGGTACTGTATTACTTCAACGAGAGGAAATTTAATTTAGAAAATTTATGATCAAGGGGATATACCAAAAGAAAAAATGTTATTAAGGTATAAATTTCAAAAATGTTTGAAATAACTTTCAAGATGCAAAGCTATTGGCCCTTATAGAGCAACAAGACATAAATTAATGTATGCACAAGTCACATAAGAGGAGCATGCATAAGATGAATCTTCACAAATTAGCTTGTCAAATCAATAAAATGATGAGGTCTTTTTCTTGTCAAAGAGCAGCATAGAAAGCAATAAATCTATAAAAGTTATATCTAGCAAATCTATTTATAAAACCTATCAAGAGACAACACACAGACACCCCATTCACAACCATGCAGTTGTAGGTGTGTGTAATAAATTTCATCATCATCCTAATCTGATTACATCACTACTTTTTCTAATAATTCAGTATCAAAGAACTTTCACATTCAATTTTCTTTTCTATCGATGTCCAATCCTTTCAATCAATGAACATCTCCACACTTTCAGGAACACATAAGAAAGATATTAATGAGTGTCGAAGAGCATTTCTTTATCTTATTGCTTACACTGTTTACCGAGGAAAAGTCAAGAGGATAAGTATATTGAGACAAATAGATGTGACCTGGGGATTTTCATAGCCTTGTGATTACACAGCTGAAAATGAAAAGGGATTTTGATTTTGATATGCTTATTCTTGCAAATTGTTTCTGAAAAAGTATGAATCTTCATAGAATATAAACAATATGTGCTTAAAACCTTGTCTGCAGAATCATTTGCCTCTTCTTGTTTCTTTGCTAGCTCTTCTGGTGGTAATGGCTCTCCAGTCTC